>NC_041382.1:311085115-311346324 GCF_002162155.2 Triticum dicoccoides | reverse complement strand
CACCTAGACAACAGAACCAGCTTTGAAGAACCCGGTTCATCCGGAAGTACTCCCGGATCATCCGAACCACCTCCCGGTCCGGCTTCGCCTGAAAATGACTGTGCTGAAATTTTGTTTTGGCCATATCTAATTCATCTGAACTCTGTTTTTGACGTTCTTTAGCTCGTTTTCAAGCTCTTGACACCCCCCTTCCCACAAAAATACTACCACCAACATTTGACTCCATCAAATTTTTGGAACTTTGGCATCTTTGCCTAGGGCTTCCACCACAACCTTCGCATAACCACCACCGACTTCCGCAACCTAACCAATTGTGATCCATATAGCATTAGTGGTTGTTTGAGTTGTGATTTGAGTCTCCTAAGGTGTTTAGGCTACTTAGGGACGGTTGCTTCTTCATCAACCACCACCACCATAACTTCCGCATAGGCTTGCCCACCATACACTTCCACCACCCCAACTTAACCCAAATTTGTTTGTGTTGTGAGTTGTGTCTCCTAAGGTACTTCGGCTACTTAGGGATCGTGCTTCCAACACTGACACCGTGTATAGTCCACCACCTTACCCTCCATTTCCACATTGCATACTCCACAACCCACCATTGCCATTCCGCAATTCCATTGAGCTTCCGCAACACCACCACCACATCCCACTACCACCATTTGACATTTGACATTTGAGATTTTGAGCTCGCAGTTTTTCCATTTCCTAAGGTGTTTTAGCTACTTAGGGACGAGCCTCCATCAAGATCACCGCCACTCATCATCACCAAGGAGGGTAACCTCCATATCATCTTGGTGTCATGGTATCCCTCCATTGTATATTCCCTTGCCATTGCATTGATAACCCCTAGCCCATTTTGCGTCACTTGCCTATCGAGACTAGACATTTGAGTATTGCCCACAACGTTACTTGTGCACATTAGTGATCTACACCAACCATTGCATACATACCATATCTTATTGGTATCATCATATCATCTTGTGTGCCACAAGTTTGTTCCCGCATATACATTATTGCTATCTTGGTTTGTGCATTGTGGCCATATCAAAAAAAAGAATAAGCTTTTAAGCAAAAAGAGAGAGCAAAGAAGCTTGTAAGCAAGTGCCATAGCATCATACCACATTGCATATAAGATTGTCATATCCGATCATCTTGGATCATACCACCGGAACATCATACATATATAGCATACTTGGGATAGAAGTTGATACATTTTGCATATCATAGGTTGTGCACAACTGTCGTATCCTCCTATTGAGCAATCGTGCTAGCGTCTCTCTTGAGTTGTGCAACACGAGCGTTTTCCGTGGATTCCACATTTTGTGCTCATTCCTTGGTTGCACGACCCCATTTATCTATCCGTGTGTGTGTGTTTCCGTGTGCTACATATTGTTATTGGTCTACTTGTTTCACTTGCGAATTTGTGAATCTCTTTCAACATTATTGACTCCTGCTAACATTTTACATCACATTTTTCGTGCCTCTATCCTCACCAAGCTCCACCATAAGCCTTATTTGTGTAGGTGTGAGAAATTGACAAGAACAGTACCAATTGTGCTATTTCCTTGTTACATCATTGATCCATCTTCAACTTCAGTCAAGGTACATTTGGTATAAGTTCTTCTCTTTCTCCCACTCATATTTGCTCGAGTCTTGTGATGGATAGGCAAGGCATTTCATCTCCGGTCTTCGACAACCACGTTAGCGTGAACAACTACATCACCAAAGCGTCCATCTTCGAACTAGAACGAGCATCGAAAGCCTCACATTCTACCTTGCAAGAAAGCATTGAGAACCTCTCCATCGACATTCATCACTCCGAAGCAAGGAAAAAGGACTACATCAACAAGAAGTTTTCCGCACAAAAGGAGGAGCAAGATGCAAGGATGGAGGAGATTCAGACCTTGTTGATCAACCGTTCTTCCCCTTCATAATCCTCAAGGCGGCGACATTCAAGTCACAAGTCATCGGAGCACAAACAAGATGCAAGCGCAAGTCGTCCACGTCCACATCTCCATGGCGACCATCGTCAACATCGTCATAAAGGGCAAGTCACCTCCAAGAAACATGTACACGACGACAATGAATGACATCTACTACGAGCTCAAGTACGACAATGACGCCATCATCATGATGATGCTCACCAAGCGCAAATGCACAAGTCCCAACAAGCCATACTTAACGCCAAGGCCAACCTTCATGAGCATAAGAGAAGACCGTGATATGAGCACCACCAAGACGGAGCTACATCTACAATAACCACTTCGGCATCTTCGCCAAGTGCTATCAAGGCATCTTCACCTTTGGACATACGACATCTTCGCCTACTTTCCGTGAGTTCGCCTACATCAACATCATCAAGTACAAGGTGACCACCTACGAGCGAGGGCGACACTTCCATCTTCGGAAGCCCCCCAAGGAAGATGGCCGAACATGGGACATTCCCTTCGGTCAAGGAGACGAGCTACGAGGTGCCACATCATATGGGCCTCCTACAATAAGACGGCGACAAGAAGGCCAAGCAAGGGCCATCCCCTTCGACCACGGCGACGAGCACGGACCTCTTCAACAACATGAAGACGGCACCCATATTGGACTCATACTCCGAGTCAAGCTACGAGACCGCACATGAGACCTTATCTTTGGTCTTAGAGGAGCGTGATGATGTGCCATCTTCGGCCTTCATCCACGGCTACGACTATGACATGATTGAGCATGGAGACATTTGCACCTACATCTCTCCGACACCCACATATGACGAGATGCCCCAATTGCCACGTGAGGAGAGCCACCACCTCGTGGAGATGAGTGACTCCACCATACGTGACATTGAGAGCATTTCCTATGAGAGGATGAGTGTGACCACCACTAGCCCCACACATGAGAGTCTGCTACATATCCTATGTGAGGTTGAGAGCCATTTGAGTGACTCCGCAAACCATATGAGTGAGAGCATCATACCGGGAGTGAGTGAGCCACAACACTTAGTGAGTGAGGTAGTTGACACAGCATGTGAGGCCACTACGCTTTCGAATGACTTAACCTCTACTCCTAGTGTGTTTTCTTCTTTGGTGCTAGGTCTCCTACATAACAACATGACTATCCTCGACGAGTCCATACCTCCAATGGAGACGATGATGACCATGGTGGACGATGATGGACCCCCCACATGGTTCCATCACGAAGAAGATGACCACCATTTGGTCTTTGCCACCTCACCTACACCACATGGGTGGAATGACAAAGGTAACATAGGTGAAGGTGATGCTCTTGTCCCACTTGATGCGGAGCATCCTACGGTCATCCCCGTGGACCTACCATCATCTCACGAAGTTCCAAGAGGACCTATGACTCGAGCTAGACCTAGAGCTCTCGAGACCGAGGTGACTTCTGTCCTTAGTGATATTGCATATGATCCCCTCGAGACATGGCTACTACCTAAGTCCGAGATGTTGTGCATGATTAGGTACCAAGAGGACCCTCCCGAAGATGCACGTGAAGACGCACAAGCCGCTAAGTCCACGGATGAAGAGGAACGTTGAAAGGAGAAGAAGGCATCTCCAGGGACCGGGCATCCGGCCCCGAGCCCGGACATCCGGACGCTGGAGACATCAGCTACAGCGGCCTTCTAGCCGCTGGACATCTACAGGCCCTGGACATCCGATCCCAGCCTGGAAATCCGGCCTCTCGCCCGGATATCCGGACAAGCTGCAACAGAGAACAGAAGGGAACCCCCGCCAGCCCGGACATCCGGCCCCTCCAGCCCGGACACCCGGCCTCCCGCGAATGCCCGGACATCCGGCCCGATGCCCGGACGTTTGGCCTCCCCTATCTGTGAACAGTGTAAGGGCCCGAGGCCCATGTACCCCTTCGCCCACCTAGACTATATATACTCCTCTCCTACCTACATTTTAGGGTTAGCATTGTGATATCTCATTTGAGAGATAGAGCTTCTCTCATCCATATCGGATCTACTCCACGACAGAGACCACGGCCCCTCTATGGAGAAGATCCACTTGTATTAAAGACCACCTCGCGGAGAAGACCATCAAGACCTCATGGAGAAGGTCGTGCTACTTGTATCGTCCTTAGTTGTCCGTGGATCTTGTATCTTCCTTTGTATTGGATCTAGCATATGTGTGACTATTTCTTCTTGGTTTAGTGATTCTCTCATGTTTCCCCTTGTTTTCCCCCTCGTGTTCCTCGTGTTCTTCACGGGATCCGCTTCTTTCATGAAAGATCGGCCCCCAGGGTTCCTACCCTACATCATCTTGGTAGCTAAAGCCACGTTGGTCATGATTTGGAGCCTCCCTGTTGTGTTTCTAGCCTTGTTTTTGTTTTTTTTGTACCTAATTCGAAAATTTCCCCACAAAAATACCCCTAATTTTTTTTGTGATTTGTTGGTGTGATGAAGTTTTGTTGGATTTGATCCGGGATTTTGTGTGTTGTAGGTAGATCTAGCTTTCCATCCACTTTTCCCCAATTTCCATCCACAAATTCCTTCGAATTTTGCCCGGATTTGCCACCTTCGATGCGGAGTTCGTCCGAATCTAGAGCCCACACATCCGGCCTGACAGCCCGGACTTCCATCACCCCGGACATCCGGCCATCAATCCCGGACATCCGGCCCCTGGCAGCAACATCTCCATCCACCACCTCGTTTCCAGTCCATATTTCGCCAAATTTTCTTCCGGTGCCCACATACGCTTCCGCATAGCACCACCATATACCACATACACCAGAATCGCTTACCTCTACCAACTCCGGCAATTTTGTCCTGTTTTGTCTTGAGAATTTGAGTTGCGGTTCCGTGTCCTATTGTGTTTCGGCTATTTAGGTACGGTTCGACATCAACATCACTGCCGCTCATCTTCGCCACGGACGCGTCATCAACAACGACCATCTCGACAACATCATATTGGTATTCACGCCACTCATTTGATCACCGTCATCCGTTCTTGCTTACGGAAAAGGAACCAAGAAACAGTAACCTCCTCTTGGTATCGTGATACATCATTCTTGACATTACATTGATAGCCATCATAGCCTTACTCTTTTGCGTAGCTTACCCATCGAGACTAGCCTTTGAGTATTGCCGACAATGTGACTTGTGCACATTAGTGATCATACTTCCCATAGCATACATACATCATTGGTGCATATCTTGGTCTGATCTCTTGTGTCACAAGGTTGTCATTGCATACACAATTGCTATCTTGGTTTGTGAAGCATTGCATGAGAAAAGAGCTCAAACGACAAAGATCCAAACAAGCTTTTAAGAAAAAGGGAAAGATAAGCAAACAAGCTTTTATGCAAGAACCATAGCATCATACAACATTAAGATTGTCATACTAGATCATCTTGGATCATATCATCAAAACACCATACATAGAGCATACTTGGGATAGAAGCCGTTGCATTTTTGCTTAGTAGGTTGTGCACAAGTCTTCGTATCCGTCTATTGCGCAATCGTGCTAGCGTCTCTCTAGTGTTGTTCAACAAGAGCACTTTCGTGCATTCCACATTTTGGCTCATCCTTGGTTGCACGACCCCACTTTTCTCTTTGCGTGTGGGTTTCCGTTACCTTATATTGCTTGGTCTACTTGTTGCATTGCAATCTTGCGAATCTTTTCCAACATTATTGAAGCTCACTAACAATTGCATCAAATTTTGTGCCACCATCCTAACCAAGCTCCACCATAAGCTTTTACTTGTGTAGGTGTGAGAAACCGACAAGAATTGGTACCAGTTGTGCTATTTCCTTGTTCCACATTGGAGTGATCATTGATTCACCTTCAACTTTGGTCAAGGTATATTTGGTATACGTTCTTCTCTTTCTACCACTCACATATTTTTCTTGGAATGATGGATAGGCCAAGTACTTCTACCAACCCACTCTTCATCGGGCAAGACGGCGACATGAACTCCTACATCACAAAGAGCCACCTCTTTGGTGCACAACATGCTTTGCATCAAGAGCAACAAGCAATGAGTGAACGCATTGACAACCTCGCCACGGACTTGCGACTCTCCGAGCAACGTACAAGAGACTACTTCGACCACAAGCTCAATGATCACAAGCAAGAGAACGATGCAAGAATGGACAAGATTCGTGCTTTGTTGCTAAACCGCTCTTCTTCCACTTCGTCCTCTCCGGCTCAAGTACACCAACATCGAACACTCTTCGCTGTGCTGCATGCGACGATCATCAAGCAAGCCTCAATCCTCTACATGAAACTGACTCTCAAGAGCACCGACACCATCAAAACCAAGCTACCTTTGCTCAAGCATGAGAACGGCAACGACAACGCCAACACGAAGAGGAAGAGGGAGCGCGTCTACACCAAGAAGCACAAGATGCCGAGGCACAACGTCAAGAGCAACAATTGCAAGATGCTCAAGCACTTGAGGGGCAACAAGCTCTTCGAGATTCAAGTCGAGCCGTAGGCAACCGAGGCCGACAAGCTCGTGAACATGAAGAAGAACTTCGTGAATAAGTTCACGAACGAATATATCAAGCTCGCGTGCAACATCAAGCTCAACAAGTTCCTCCACAAGCTCGCCAAGAACATCAAATTCAACAAGAACAAGACGACATTGGATATCCTCCATGGCAAGAGGAAGTTGTGAGAGACGATCCTCCTTGTCAAGGATGTCATCATCCCCGACCTGAACACAATGAAGAGCAATGCTACGGCAAGCTAAAGTTCACCATGCCCAAGTTCAATGGAAACAATGATCCCGAAGAATACCTTTCGTGGGCATTGAAGGTCGACAAAATCTTCCGTTTGCACAACTATGAAGAAGAGAAGAAGATCACGATGGCATCCCTTGAGTTCCAACACTATGTCCTCATTTGGTGGGAACAAGTCATTGAGCGCCATGAGGCAAGAGGTGAACCACCCATCACTACTTGGGCGCAAATGAAGGATGTCATGAGAGCACGCTTCATGCCTACCTACTACAACCGCGACCTCTTCAAGAAACTCCAACTACTCAAGCAAGGAACCAAGAGTGTTGAAGGGTGCTACAAGGAGATGGAGATTGCAATGATACGAGCCAATGTCACGGAATATGATGAGCAAACTATGGCACATTTCTTGAATGGACTCAATCATCCCATCAAGAAGATCACCGACTTCCAGCCATACTCGAACCTCATCGAGCTAGTGCATCAAGCTACCAAAGCGGAACGTCAAGTGCAAGAAGACTTCAAGTATGCCAAGTTCTCATCCAAGTCAACGACCAAGCTTCAACGACTCCAACACCTTCTACATCAACAAAGCCTTCTACAAGCAACGTTGACAAGTCGAGTTACAAGAAAGCTTCGTCAAACCCAAGTCATCCTCCTACAATGAGCAACTTCAAGCCGAGAGCTTCATCATCATCTAACCTAACCGATGAGACCGTCAAGACAAGTTCCTTTAAATGCTTCACATGCAATAGCGGAGGCCACAAGTCCTTTGAGTGTACCAACAAGCGAACCATGATCCTCAACGACGATGGTACATACGACTCCATGAGGGAAGGAGAAACGGAAGCACTTGAGCAAGTCGCCATGCACCGCCAAGTGAACGATGAAGAGGAGAAAGTCTTTTGCGATGAAGATTCAAGTCCCGCTCTAGTTGTTTCCAAGTTCTTGACTCTTCAACATCACCAAGAAGAAGACCAAAGATGCCATATCTTAGGCCGGCATCAATGGAAGGTCCGTCAAGGTCATCATCGATGGAGGGAGTTGTCATAACTTAGCAAGTGAAGAACTTTGCTCCAAGCTCCAGTTGCCCAAGACGAAACACCCACAACCCTACAAAGTTCAATTGCTTAGCGACTCCGGCACTATCCAAGTCGAGCATCGAGTACAAGTCTCCTTCAAAATTGGTGCATACGAAGACACTTTGGAGTGTGACATCATTCCATTGACCGTTTGCCACCTTCTTCTTGGACACCCATGGCAATTTGATAGAGGTTTCGTCCACAATAGTCGAACGAACCACTACGTCTTCAAGATGAAAGGAAAGGAGTACGTACTTCGCTCTATGTCTCCAAGCCAAGTGAACGTCGACAAGCAAGCCACCCATCATGGAGAGAATGGTGAGAGAGCGAACCACCAAAAAGATAGTGAGCGCCACAAGCCCAAATCGAGTGCCTCCATGATGAGCGAAAAGAAGAACTTAGTTCTATTTGCCACCAAAAGTGAGATAAGAGGAGTGTGTGAGAACCCATCTAGTGTCCTACACTATGTCCTTTTGTGCAAGGACGATGCACCAAAAGCTAACACCTCTCATGCTCTACCTTTCATGTTGTCTTCTCTTTTGCAGGAATTCCAAGATGTTTTCCCCGACGAGCTACCTCCGGTACTACCTCCACTACGAGGCATCGAGCACCACATCGACCTCATCCCCGGAGCACCTCTTTCGAACAAAGCTCCCTACCACGTCAACCCCGAAGGAACCAAAGAAATACAAAGTCAAGTAAAGCATCTCATAGACCATGGACATGTGCGCGAAAGTTTGAGTCCTTGTGCCGTTCCGGTCATTCTTGTGCCAAAACGAGATGGTAGCTTTCGCATGTGCTCCGAATGTAGACCTATCAATGCTATCACCATTCGCTATAGGTATCCCATTCCACGCCTTGATGATATGCTTGATGAACTTAGTTGTGCCACTATATTTTCCAAAATTGATCTTAAAAGTGGTTACTATCAAATCCTCATACAAGAGGGTGATGAATGGAAAACCACTTTCAAAACAAAGTTTGGCTTGTATGAGTGGTTAGTCATGCCTATGGGTTTATCGGAAGCACCAGGTACTTTTATGCGTCTTATCAATTATGTCTTTCGCCCTTACATTGGTGAGTTTGTTGTGGTCTACTTTGATGATATCCTTGTTTATAACAAATCTCTTAAAGATCATGTCACCCATGTCCGAACCGTTTTGCAAACTCTTCGAAAAGAGTGTCTCTATACTACCACAGAAAAGTGCCTTTTTGGTGTTGATAAGCTCGTTTTCTTCGGTTTTGTTGTTTCCTCTAAGGGTGTTCATGTTGATGACTCCAAGATCAATGCTATTAAAACTTGGCCACAACCAACCAACTTGCATCAAGTGTCTATCTTCCTTGGTCTAGCCGGTTTTTACCGTCGATTTGTGAAGGACTTTAGCACCATTGCTTCACCTTTGCATGCTTTGAGTAAGAAAAGTGCCCCTTTTGTTTGGGGACCATCCCAAGATACCACTTTCAATGAGCTTAAGAATTTGCTTACTCATGCTCCCGTGCTTGCATTACCCAACTTTGACAAGCCCTTTGAGATCCATTGAGATGCTAGTGGTAATGGCATAGGAGGTGTGTCAACGCAAGAGAAGCGCGCCATAGCTTACTTTAGTGAGAAACTTCCCAGAGTTATATGCTTTAGTGTGAGTTTTGCATGAATGGGAACACTATCTTCGCCCTCATGAATTTATCATCCATACCGATCATGAAATGCTTAAATACCTTAAGGGTCAAACCAAGTTGAACAAGCTGTCACAGCCCTAGAATTGTCTGCAGATAGTTGCATGAGTGAGCATCATGCATTCTCTTAATTTCAAGAAACTTGAAATGAGGTAAGTGAAAGCCTCAGAAATCAATTTAAAAGAAGGGCAAGAACACTTTAAATTGCATTCATTGTTTCCAACATGCCTTCATAAATGTTTGATAATTTTGGCAAGGCTTTGAAGACCAAACCAAAAATAGTGAACATTTATGTGGAATATTTTGGGCACCAAATTTAAATCATTATTGTATTTGAATTTGGAATTATATTCATAATATATGGGATATATTTTCAAATAACTTTCAAATGTTTTATGTGCTGTTGGAAAAGTCCATCTAGCAACATAAATTATTCAGAGGATATTTGGCACTGTTTTGGATTTGTTAAATTTGAAAAAACAGTGGCAGAGTATAAATCAGAGTCAGAAACCTACCTGACCTCACCTGGCTGGCCCAGCCCACCAGCGCCTCCAGGTTGTCTTCTACCTGAGGCAGCTGCGTGGCAGCAGCACAGCCGAGCTGCGCCAGCTCCTGCTTGCCTCCTCCCGCTTCCCCCTCATCGCCTGGAAGCCCCGCGTGACGCCACGCAGCCCCCTCGCTCCCCTCTCTCACTCTCTCCCGACCCCTGCCCCCTTCTCTGCTCTCCCCCACTCGCGCCCGAGCACACCCGCCGCCGCCGACGAGCACCACCGCGGCCACCGTCCACCCCGTGCCTCTCCGATGAGTCCAGAGGAACCGCCATCGCCTTCTGCATCTTCTACACGAACCCATTCGACCGCGGGAGCCCTGTAGCATCTTCCCGAAGCTTGTCCCCAACCTTCGGCCGCCGGCGACCTTTCGAGGATTCGCGAGCTCCAGCCCCTCCCCGGCCTCGCCGTTGCCTCTACCGGATCCGCTGTGAGCTCCTCTTCCATTTTCCCTCCTCCTTGCGCTCGTTCCCGCACTCTATCCGCCCTTTTCACTGGGGCCGTGAGCTCCTCGCCGCCGGCGATGACGCAGACAAGGCCAGAGCCACCGTAGCTAACTCCTGAGCACGGCAACGTGCTCCACACCTCACCAGGAACCTAACACACACACCAGCTTCCCCTCCCGTGCCCCCTAGCGCCAACCCCGACCCCGCCCGAACTCTGGCGGCCACCTAGGTCGTCGCCGGCGCCGATTCCGGCCGCCCCGACCCCAACCGACTCCACTAGAAGTTGCGGCATGTTCCCAGCTACCCATAGCCACCCTCCGCGGCTCGTTTGGTTGCCGAAACGGCCAAAACCACTCTCGCCGCCGCGTCGGGCTCGCCGGCGGCTAAATGCCGGCGACCGTTGACCCTTGACCGGCGTGGGTTGACCCCACTGCCCGGTTTGACTCTCCCCTCTCTCCCACTGACATGCGGGCCCCGCCCGGCTAACCAAGTTAGTTAGGGTCAATCTTAATTAGGTTAGTTAGTCCAGACACTGACACGCAGGGCCCACAGGTCAGTTTGACCTGGACGGCGCCCGTTGACCTGCTGACGTCACTATGAGGTCATGATGACGCAATAATTCCTTTCTGGAATTTAAATAAATCTTAAATGATTTATTATTTTCAGAAAATGTCCAAAACTTCTAAAATTCATAGAAATTCAACCGTAACTCCAAATGAAATAAATTATATATGAAAAATTATCAGAAAAATTCAAGGAACCCATCTGTACCATTTTCATGCATGTTTGAACAATGTTTGTCCTCTATTTTGGACAAAATAAATAAAGGGCATTTAAATAATCATATATGGAGTTGGAATTTGAATCATGTATTCAAACCAACTTCATTTAAATCATAGCTAGGTGCATTAGCCCAAAACACATTCATATTGACATGTCATAGCATGCATCATATTGTGCATTGCATTGATCATGTTTCTTCTGTGTTTGCCGGTGTTGTCCCCCCCCCCTCGGTAGACGTTGTTCCGACGTTGTGATCGTTGACACTGATGAAGACTCAATGCTATCTTCAGAAGTGCCAGGCAAGCAAAACCCCCTTGTTCATTCCGATAAAATCCCACTCTCTCGCTCCTGCTCTCTTTTACTGCATTAGGACAACAACGACATATTTGTTACTTGCTGCGGTAGCTGAACCCCTTTATCCTTTGCATGACCTGTCATTGCCACAGTAAATAGATGAAACCCACTAGCATGAGTAGGAGTTGTTTGAGCCCTGATGTGCCTACTCATTCATGCTTGTTTGTCATGCCTGCTACTGCTTAGAGTTGAGTCAGGTCTGATTCATCTGGGATGAATCAGAGGCGTGTGAACATGTCCTACTGTGTGTGAGCTAAGTGTGTGAACATGATTTGGTAAAGGTAGCGGTGAGAGGCCATGTAGGAGTACATGGTGGGTTGTCTCATTGCAGCCGTCCTCAGGAACTGAGTTCTATGTTTGTGATCCATGACCATCTACTACCACACATTGGAATGCTTAAGTGCCCCTCTCGACTTATTAATCAACTTGATCTCTGTCCAGGAGTTGTAACTAGTTTCTGGTGTTTGTAGGTAGTGTTAGTAGTATACCAAGTGGCACCCGGTACAGGTGGGCTTGGGACAGACTAGGCACAGTGGCCCAGTGTACCAAGTAGCACCCGGATGGTGGGTTTGGGAACCCTGCTCACATCGTTTGGGGCCGTGAGTGACACCCCGGCCGGATCTCCTTGCGGATGGAACCCGAATAGGCGATAAACCTGGACTAGAGACTTGTTCAGTTAGTCAGGTCGTGGCCGACTCCCTCGCCCGGCTTCCGCTTGAAGGTTGCCGAGGTACATGACGTGTACAGGGCGGTAAGTGGAGAGAGCGTGTGTGAAGAAGTACACCCCTGCAGGGTTAACATCATCTATTCGAATAGCCGGATTCCTCGGATATGGAAACTTGGACCCCTTGTATAGTTCATAGACATGTGAAAGTGGATACTCTAAAATACGCAAGATAAGCGTGAGTGCTATGGATGGCGTTCTCGTAGGGAGACGGGAGCGGATCCATAGTGGTGTATTGATATGGCGAATATGTGGACTCGTGTGCGCCACCTCAAGAGAGTTACATTGCAGTCGTAGTTTAGGATAGCCACCGACTCAAAGCTGGCTTGCTGCAGTTAAACCCCACCATCCCCTTTGTTGATAATGATGCATATGTAGTTAGTTCTGATGTAAGTCTTGCTGGGTACATTTGTACTCACGTTGCTTAAATTATGTTTTTGCAGAGAGACTTCAGTCTCACTAGTAGTTCCACGTGGACTTCGACGTTTAGCTTGATACCTCAGCTACGATCTTGTGCCCTCGGCAGGATCTGGTAGATAGTCAGGCTTTTCAGCATTTTCATTTATAGTTGTCTGTACTCAGACATGTTAAGCTTCCGCATGTGCTTTGACTTGTATGCTCTGATTGTTGGGTCATGAGACCCATGTTTGTAATATCTCGCTCCTCGGAGCCTATCGAATTAAATACTTGAGTTGTAGAGTCATGTTGTGATGCCATGTTGTATTGCACATATCAAGCATATTGTGTGTATGTTATTGAAATGCTTGGTATGTGTGGGATCTGACTATCTAGTTGTTTATCCTTAGTAGCCTCTCTTACCGGGAAATGTCTCCTGGTGTTTCCACTGAGCCATGGTAGCTTGCTACTGCTCCGGAACACCTAGGCTGGCCGGCATGTGTCCTTCTTCGTTCCTGTGTCTGTCCCTTCGGGGAAATGTCACGCGATGAATACCGGAGTCCTGTTAGCCCGCTACAGCCCGGTTCACCGGAGTCCTGCTAGCCCAGTGCTACAGCCTGGTTTCACTCACTGATGACCGACACGTTCGTTGCTGGGTCATGTATGCCTGTCCCTGTAAGTTAGTGCCACTTTGGGTTCACGACTAGCCATGTCAGCCCGGGTTCTTTGTCATATGGATGCTAGCAACACTATCATATACGTGAGCCAAAAGGCGCAAACGGTCCCGGGCCAGGTAAGGTGGCACCCGTGGGAATACCGTGCGTGAGGCCGCAAAGTGATATGATGTGTTACATGCTAGATCGGTGTGACTTAGGATCGGGGTCCTGACAGCTTTGGTATCAGAGCCTGACTGCCTGTAGGATTACCAAACCAAACTGGTCGAAGTTGAGTCTAGAAATTCTTTAGTTATATAAGGGAATTGATTGTGGGATGGAACGTAAGGCTCTTTTTACTCCTTATACCTCATGGCCTTCTGATCTGAGTCATCATCTTCTCTTCTACGGGGATTAAGAACTAGGCTATCTCTTCTTTCTATCAGGATCACGTGTTACTAATCCGTAGACTTATAAGATTGTTGGATTTAAGCTTGAGTTCAGTTTCTACTACTTCCGTACGTTAACTGTTGATCTCGAATCCTTGATATTGTGTTTCTGAGTGGTTATGCCACCATTTTTGTGAATGTCTCAATTCTTTTCTGGGCATTTACAGTCGTTATGCTGTCCGAGTCATCCCAGGTTTCCAAAGAGTCTGATGCATTTGAAAAATCCTTTTCCTCTGGTTTCAATGTCTTTTTAGGCCAGGTTAATCACAGAAATTGTTGAGTTGAGGTACTCTACTGCCTCGACCTTTATGTTGGAGTTATTATTACGACCCTAGGTGTCTCAGGGGATCATCTAGTAGTTTAGCCATGTTTTGTGTTTCCAGTGTGATGATTCTGGCCATTATTCTCGAAAGCATCCCGTGATGCCACTTAGTTAGTAGGCATTTCACTTCTGGGTTTTGAACCCGAGATTCACCCTACTTACTTCATGTTGATAGTAATTGCTAGCTCCCTTAGGTTATTTGTAACTTTGCGATAGTCCTTGAAGTCCGTGGTATCTCCTTCTTCCAAATACCATGAACTACTTATGGCAGAAGTTCCTCATTGAACTGAACGATCACAACCAGAGTGCTCTTGATGAGTTCTCCATTATATATTGTGGCTCTGCCAGTCTACCTTTCTGCATGGGTTATCCGGAAGAAATATGTTGAACTTCGTTCGACATGCTAAACCATGCATCCACAACTCAGAAAATCGTACGTTCCTTTGAGTTGTCCCTTTTTAGTTGTTTTCTGGCCCTCGTCTATCAATTGATAGTCAGGAGTAATCGTGCATTCATGTTCATCGATGCTTATTATTCTTGTGGTCCGTCAAGCCATTCTATTCCAGAATGACTAGGAGAAACAAACTCCAGTACCTTATCCATTTCCAGGATTGGGTCAAAGTAGTTGTATTCCGCAGATCAAAATGCCAATCCAACTTTTGTTCTGTTTTACCTTGAAGTGTTACCCTCTTTATGTCAGGATTGTCATGAGAATTGCACACCCTCTTATGAATTCTTGATACAGTGATACTTCTCGCCATCCTTTTTCATTCCTCGGTTCCGTGTTGTTGCAGCCGGAGTGCCGACAAGTGAATCATGATGTGTGAACTCAATACTCCTAGCAACCCCGTTGCCTGGTAGTTAATGGACAATAATTATCCTTAGCATGTTGATTATTGAATCCTCACCCTAGGATTATCATGCTACCTAGCCATATTTCTGGTGCACACTTCGATCAATGAGTTAGGATTGTGCCAATCCCTCGCTTATTCGATCATCTCGTTTTTCCCTGGAAAACAGGATTGTTCCCAGGCTTAATAACATATCGGTGGTTCGTGATTTTCTGAATATCTTCTCAGAAGTATTACCAGGTTGTCACCTGACCGCTATGTTCAGTTCGTGATCAAGATGGTTTCCTGTAAACCACCCCTTCTCCAAGAGTCTGTGTTGGATACCCCTGAGCTAGATGGTTAAGCTGAACAGCAACTTGGAGAGTTAGAAGATAAAAGCTTGTCCGACTTAGTTCATGTTAAGGGATATCTTTTTGTGTGTGTGTGTGTTGAAGAAAGATGATATCTTCATCAATTGGTCCTTGTGATCAGTTGTTGGATTTATTATCTTACCCAAACCTTTGATTGAGTATGGGCTATCGTCAATCAAATCAGAACCAATGATGTTCGTAATGTTGTCTTACTCGTGGATTTTCCTCGAGCATACACCATTATATTCTTTGGTCTGACCAATGCTATCACCGTGTTCACCTAACTATGGAATTCCTTTTAAAAGGGAACCCGGATGAATTGTTGTTGAGCCCATTGACAACATCCTTATCTTCTCCATGATTTTGTTGAACATTAAGCTAGTGTTGGAAACTTGTGTAAGCATTTTCTTCATGCCCCGTTTATGAAGTATATGTTTGGATGAAAGAAGTGACTTCCTTTGATTCACATGCATTTGATGTAAGTTGCCGTCGTGAATTCGAGAAAGTTTGTTTTTGCTCCTCTGGAATCATCCCAGGTCAGTCATGCATGTGCGAAGTATTCTATGGTCTGATAGACTGATCATCTTCATTCCCTATGTATCCCTAGCACACCAAGCCACTGATCGATTTGTTCAAGGAAAAGGAGTTGTTGTGCAAATACTAGTTCATGCACAAGATTCCTATATCCTCAATGATGGTTCCCTACCAGAACTCGGTAGTGTTTTATTGTAAGACTACCACGTGGTCATGTTTGTCCAGGACAGCGTGTTCACATGTGTGTAGCAGAACCAGCTCATGTTTTGGAGTTTGCTATCGTAGTTCATTTTCCGAGAATCTCGCAACGTCATCTCGTCGATTTGTGTTGCAAAACTTTAATTTCTTCCTAGACTCGATAAGTCTAGAATATCCTGACACCAACCAGATCTGAATCTCAGGCAGATATGATGGTTGGAACATTTCCCCAAGAACTATAATATTGGTCCCTCGATAACTGGTAAAGTGGATGTCGTGGCCAGCACCACCCAGCCGAAAGACCTATTATTGTAGTATCTTGTTTGAGGAAGTTGGCCACCTCCCCATAAGGATCTCCTAGGATTTACCTCCGTAACTGTTCCTTATGGATTCTATTGCTCCCGAAGTCCGACCTTTACTTGATGTTCTAGTTATCAAATCATATCTATGAATGGGATACACTAGCACGTCAAGGAGAACATTAGAAGCCGAGTGCTAAATGTCTCTCGGTCGATCATGCAGATTTTGGTTCCTTGGCCTCGCTAAGGTGAAATCTGAGAAAGTGTTATCCTCCTTTGCATCTGCATCGTCCATCGCTATTCATCATGGTAGTATGTTGTGTTGTCAGCACCCTTGACACGGATGTTGATAAAACCCTGATGATTGTGGAAATGCTCAAGTTCTTGAGAGCACGCACAAGCGCTACGTGTTATCATCGGCACTAACTGGGATTCCTCTCAGTTTCCTCGGCAATGCTATGATCTTTTCAAACAGTGAATTCACTCTCTATTGCTGGGTTCTTCCCCAGTTACCAGAATCATTCCCAGCATTTGCATTTTGTTCCCAGCTTGCACCACCAATGTGCCATTCCACCATGGGTCTCTTCCATTTCCGGTGGTAAGCAAATTCATCCATTACGTTGTCTTCAACAAGGTAATCCACATCATCCAAGTCCGAGTATGCCATTCTACCGACCCCCGCCAATCGATTGCTGTGATTTGCCTTAGGCTGATATAGAGAGTCTCAATGATCTCTATATCAAAGGTAATTCTTTTTGCCACTTAAGGTAATAATCTACGAATCACCCTCCTCCAGGATGTTTCGTCGTGGTATCATGGCAACTCAACTCCTCGCTACGTTGACAATCGTTTACCACCTTCTTAGGTGTGGAATTGTTGTCTATCTAGTGAACCCTCGCCATTTGTTCTTCCATCCCTCTCGATGTGTTCTGTGTCTCAACTCAAGATGTTTCAACATATCATCTCGCGAGTTGATCTTGTATAGCTCGATCTTCGAGAAGATTAGTCCTAGTATAGTTTCTTTCTGTCGTCATCGCGTGGATGAAGACGTCAAAAGCGAGGATGTCAAGATCAACGTATGCAGCGAATCAACAACCTTATGAGGTGCAACCTGGATCGTGAAGATTGTGTTGGTCTTGTACCCCCTCTATCTTTTTACCTCACGTCTTGAATCTCGGGACGAGATTCTTGTTTAGTGGGGGTGAGTTGTCACAGCCCTAGAATTGTCTGCAGATAGTTGCATGAGTGAGCATCATGCATTCTCTTAATTTCAAGAAACTTGAAATGAGGTAAGTGAAAGCCTCATAAATCAATTTAAAAGAAGGGCAAGAACCCTTTAAATTGCATTCATTGTTTCCAACATGCCTTCATAAATGTTTGATAATTTTGGCAAGGCTTTGAAGACCAAACCAAAAATAGTGAACATTTATGTGGAATATTTTGGGCACCAAATTTAAATCATTATTGTATTTGAATTTGGAATTATATTCATAATATATGGGATATATTTTCAAATAACTTTGAAATGTTTTATGTGCTGTTGGAAAAGTCCATCTAGCAACATAAATTATTCAGAGGATATTTGGCACTGTTTTGGATTTGTTAAATTTGAAAAAAAACAGTGGCAAAGTAAAAAAAACAGAAGAAAATAAATCAGAGTCAGAAACCTACCTGACCTCACCTGGCTGGCCTAGCCCACCAGCGCCTCCAGGTTGTCTTCTACCTGAGGCAGCTGCGTGGCAGCAACACAGACGAGCTGCGCCAGCTCCTGCTTGCCTCCTCCCGCTTCCCCCTCATCGCCTGGAAGCCCCGCGTGACGCCACGCAGCCCCCTCGCTCCTCTCTCTCACTCTCTCCCGACCCCTGCCCCCTTCTCTGCTCTCCCCCTCTCGCGCCCGAGCACACCCGCCGCCGCCGACGAGCACCACCGCGGCCACCGTCCACCCCGTGCCTCTCCGTTGAGTCCAGAGGAACCGCCATCGCCTTCTGCGTCTTCTACACCAACCCATTCGACCGCGGGAGCCCTGTAGCGTCTTCCCGGAGCTCGTCCCCAACCTTCGGCCGCCGGCGACCTTTCGAGGATTCGCGAGCTCCAGCTCCTCCCCGGCCTCGCCGTTGCCTCTACCGGATCCGCTGTGAGCTCCTCTTCCATTTTCCCTCCTCCCCGCGCTCGTTCCCGCACTCTATCTGCCCTTTTCACCGGGGCTGTGAGCTCCTCGCCGCCGGCGATGACGCAGACAAGGCCAGAGCCACCGTAGCTAACTCCCGAGCACGGCAACGTGCTCCACACCTCACCAGGAACCTAACACACACACCAGCTTCCCCTCCCGTGCCCCCTAGCACCAACCCCGACCCCGCCCGAACTCCGGCGGCCACCTAGGTCGTCGCCGGCATCGATTCCGGCCGCCCCGACCCCAACCGACTCCACCAGAAGTTGCGGCATGTTCCCAGCTACCCATAGCCACCCTCCGCGGCTCGTTTGGTTGCCGAAACGGCCAAAACCACTCTCGCCGCCGCGTCGGGCTCGCCGGCGGCTAAACGCCGGCAACCGTTGACCCTTGACCGGCGTGGGTTGACCCCACTGCCCGGTTTGACTCTCCCCTCTCTCCCACTGACATGCGGGCCCCGCCCGGCTAACCAAGTTAGTTAGGGTTAATCTTAATTAGGTTAGTTAGTCCAGACACTGACACGCAGGGCCCACAGGTCAGTTTGACCTGGACGGCACCCGTTGACCTGCTGACGTCACTATGAGGTCATGATGACGCAATAATTCCTTTCTGGAATTTAAATAAATCTTAAATGATTTATTATTTTCAGAAAATGTCCAACACTTCTAAAATTCATAGAAATTCAACCATAACTCCAAATGAAATAAATTATATATGAAAAATTATCAGAAAAATTCAAGGAACCCATCTGTACCATTTTCATGCATGTTTGAACAATGTTTGTCCTCTATTTTGGACAAAAGAAATAAAGGGCATTTAAATAATCATATATGGAGTTGGAATTTGAATCATGTATTCAAACCAACTTCATTTAAATCATAGCTAGGTGCATTAGCCCAAAACACATTCATATTGCCATGTCATAGCATGCATCATATTGTGCATTGCATTGATCATGTTTCTTCTGTGTTGCGGGTGTTGTTCCCCCCCCCCCTCGGTAGACGTTGTTCCGACGTTGTGATCGTTGACACTGATGAAGACTCAATGCTATCTTCAGAAGTGCCAGGCAAGCAGAACCCCCTTGTTCATTCCGATAAAATCCCACTCTCTCGCTCCTGCTCTCTTTTACTGCATTAGGACAACAACGACATATTTGTTACTTGCTGCGGTAGCTGAACCCCTTTATCCTTTGCATGACCTGTCATTGCCACAGTAAATAGATGAAACCCACTAGCATGAGTAGGAGTTGTTTGAGCCCTGATGTGCCTACTCATTCATGCTTGTTTGTCATGCCTGCTACTGCTTAGAGTTGAGTCAGGTCTGATTCATCGGGGATGAATCAGAGGCGTGTGAACATGTCCTACTGTGTGTGAGCTAAGTGTGTGAACACGATTTGGTAAAGGTAGCGGTGAGAGGCCATGTAGGAGTACATGGTGGGTTGTCTCATTGCAGCCGTCCTCAGGAACTGAGTTCTGTGTTTGTGATCCATGACCAGCTACTACCACACATTGGAATGCTTAAGTGCCCCTCTCGACTTATTAATCAACTTGATCTCTGTCCAGGAGTTGCAACTAGTTTCTGGTGTTTGTAGGTAGTGTTAGTAGTCTACCAAGTGGCACCCGGTACAGGTGGGCTTGGGACAGACTAGGCACGGTGGCCCGGTGTACCAAGTAGCACCCGGATGGTGGGCTTGGGAACCCTGCTCACATCGTTTGGGGCTGTGAGCGACACCCCGGCCGGATCTCCTTGCGGATGGAACCCGAATAGGCGATAAACCTGGACTAGAGACTTGTTCGGTTAGTCAGGTCGTGGCCGACTCCCTCGCCCGGCTTCCGCTTGAAGGTTGCCGAGGTACATGACGTGTACAGGGCGGTAAGTGGCGAGAGCGTGTGTGAAGAAGTACACCCCTGCAGGGTTAACATCATCTATTCGAATAGCCGGATTCCTCGGATATGGAAACTTGGACCCCTTGCATAGTTCATAGACAAGTGAAAGTGGATACTCTAAAATACGCAAGATAAGCGTGAGTGCTATGGATGGCGTTCTCGTAGGGAGATGGGAGCGGATCCATAGTGGTGTATTGATATGGTGAATATGTGGACTCGTGTGCGCCACCTCAAGAGAGTTACATTGCAATCGTAGTTTAGGATAGCCACCGAGTCAAAGCTGGCTTGCTGCAGTTAAACCCCACCATCCCCTTTGTTGATAATGATGCATATGTAGTTAGTTCTGATGTAAGTCTTGCTGGGTACATTTGTACTCACGTTGCTTAAATTATGTTTTTGCAGAGAGACTTCAGTCTCACTAGTAGTTCCACGTGGACGTCGACGTTTAGCTTGATACCTCAGCTACGATCTTGTGCCCTCGGCAGGATCTGGTAGATAGTCAGGCTTTTCAGCCTTTTCATTTATAGTTGTCTGTACTCAGACATGTTAAGCTTCCGCATGTGCTTTGACTTGTATGCTCTGATTGTTGGGTCATGAGACCCATGTTTGTAATATCTCGCTCCTTGGAGCCTATCGAATTAAATACTTGAGTTGTAGAGTCATGTTGTGATGCCATGTTGTATTGCACATATCGAGCATATTGTGTGTATGTTATCGAAATGCTTGGTATGTGTGGGATCTGACTATCTAGATGTTTATCCTTAGTAGCCTCTCTTACCGGGAAATGTCTCCTGGTGTTTCCACTGAGCCATGGTAGCTTGCTACTGCTCCGGAACACCTAGGCTGGCCGGCATGTGTCCTTCTTCGTTCATGTGTCTGTCCCTTCGGGGAAATGTCACGCGATGAATACCGGAGTCCTGTTAGCCCGCTACAGCCCGGTTCACCGGAGTCCTGCTAGCCCAGTGCTACAGCCTGGATTCACTCGCTGATGACCGACACGTTCGTTGCTGGGTCATGTATGCCTGTCCCTGTAAGTTAGTGCCACTTTGGGTTCACGACTAGCCATGTCAGCCCGGGTTCTTTGTCATATGGATGCTAGCGACACTATCATATACGTGAGCCAAAAGGCGCAAACGGTCCCGGGCCAGGTAAGGTGGCACCCGTGGGAATACCGTGCGTGAGGCCGCAAAGTGATATGATGTGTTACATGCTAGATCGGTGTGACTTAGGATCGGGGTCCTGACACAAGCGTCATGCTGAGTGGAGTGAATTCATTGAGTCTTTTCCTTATGTCATCAAGTACATCAAAGGTAAGGAAAATGTTGTGGCGGACGCTCTTTCCCGCATATGCATGCTTGTTACTCAACTTGAATTGGATGTCATTGGCTTTGAGCACATAAAAGACTTGTATCAGCATGATCCTACTTTTGCTATTCCTTATGCCAAATGTTTGAAGCATACCTTTTGCGAACGCTATTACATCAAAAATGGATATCTTATGAGAGCTAACAAGCTTTGTATCCCTGAGTCTTCTCTTTGTTTATTGCTTTTGCAGGAATCTCATGGAGGACTAATGGGAAATTTTGGACGCGACAAGACTTTTGCTACGGTCTCCAAGAACTATTATTGGCCCTAGATGTTTCGTGATGTCAACCGCTTCTCCAACCGATGCTCTACATGTCGCAAAGCTAAGTCCAAAGCTCAATCCCATGGCCTTTACATGCCTCTCCCAATTCCATATCAACCATAGGAAGACATTAGCATGGATTTTGTACTTGGATTACCTAGAACTCAAAATGGAAAGGATTCAGTATTTGTTGTTGTGGACCGATTCTCTAAGATGGCACATTTCATTCCTTGCAACATGATAGACGATCCTTCACATGTTGCCAATATCTTTTGTAGGGAAATATTACGACTACATGGAGTGCCAAAGACGATCATCTTGGACCGCGACGTCAAGTTCTTGAGTTACTTTTGGAAGACACTATGTGCCAAGCTCAGAATCAAGCTACTCTTCTCCATGGCGTACCATCCACAAACCGACGGCCAAACGGAGGTGACCAACCGCACACTCTCTGCTCTACTTCGTGTGCTCATCAAGAAGAACATCAAGGAGTGGGAGGAGTGTCTACCTATCGCCAAGTTCGCCTACAACCGCGCAAGACACTCCACAACCGGCAAGTCCCTCTTCGTGATCGTCTACAGATTCAACCCATTGTCCCCTTTGGACATTCTCCCGCTACCACTACAAGAGAGCATCAATATGGACACAAGTGCACGTGTGAACCATCTCAAGAAGGTGCACGAAGATACGAGGCAGACCATCGAGCACCAAGTACAACGACTTGCGACCAAGCACAACATAAACAAGCACCCCCATGGTATTCAACATTGGAGATCTTGTGTGGCTACACCTTTGCAAGGACCGCTTCCCCCACGAACGCAAGTCCAAACTTCGACCACAAGCGGACGGACCCTTCAAGGTGCTTGAACGCTACAACAACAACGCCTACAAGATCGACCTCCCGTGCAACAATTACTCCGTGAGCGACATCTTCAACATCAAGGATCTGTCGCCCTACCATGGTGATGAGGATTTTGATCTGAGGTCGGATCTTCCCCAAAGGAGGGAGATGATGCGGAGCATCCTACGGTCATCCCCATGGACCTACCATCGTCTCACGAAGTGCCAAGAGGACCTATGACTTGAGCTAGAGCTAGAGCTCTAGAGACTGATGTGACTTCTCTCCTTAGTGATATTGCATATGATCCCCTCGAGACATGGCTACTACCTAAGTCCGAGATGTTGTGCATGATTAGGTACCAAGAGGACCCTCCCGAAGATGCACGTGAAGATGGACAAGCCACCAAGTCCACAGATGAAGAGGAACGTTGAGAGGAGAAGAAGGCATCTCCGAGCCCAGAAATCCGGCGGCTGGACACATCAGCTACAGCCACCTTCCAGCCGCTGGACATCTATAGGCCCCGGACATCCGGCACCGGCCTGGAAATCCGGCCTCTCGCCCGAATATTCATACAAGCTACAACATAGAACAAAAGGGAATCCCCGCCATCCCGGACATCCGGCCCCTCCAGCCCGGACATCCGGCCTCCCACGAACGCCCGGACATCCGGCCTCCCGCGAACGACCGGACATCCGGCCTGATGCCCGGACGTCCGGCCTCCCCTGTCTGCGCACAATGTAAGGGCCCGAGGCCCTTGTACCCCTTCTCCCACCTAGACTATATATAGTCCTCTCCTACCTACGTTTTAGGGTTAGCGTTTTGATATCTCATTTGAGAGATAGAGCTTTGCTCATCCATATCGGATCTACTCCACGAGAGAGAACATGTCCCCTCTACGGAGAAGATCCACTTGGATTCAAGACCTCCTCACGGAGAAGACCATCAATACCTCCTCATGGAGAAGATCGTGCTACTTGTATCGTCCTTAGTCCATGGATCTTGTATCTTCCTTTGTGTTCATGGATCTAGCATATGTGTGACTATTTCTTGTTGGTTTAGTGATTCTCTCGTGTTTCCCCTCGTGATTTGCCTCGTTTCCCCCCTCGTGTTCCTTGTGTTCTTCGCGGGATCCGCTCCTTTAGTGAAATATCGGCCCTTAGGGTTCCTACCCTACATCACCACTAGTGGACATTCTTGACGTTGATTGCTTGCATGATGTTGATCAACCTATTTCCATACTTCATGCTAGTGCGACTTCCTCATGTGATGATTTCTTGCCCATTTACGATGAGTATGATGATTCTTGTGTGGAGTCTATTAGTTGTGACGCCATGTTATATTGGATTTCCTGTGAAAATTGTATTGGTCACGTCATGTTTGACAATCCGCTTGACTTGTCACATGAGATCAACAATATGTCATATTTGTAATCTCATCATAGTGACTATGCATGTGCCATTAAAATAAATCCCATTTGCACTTTTGGCATAGGACGAGATGATGGTCATTGGCTTTTGTTTTTCATGTGATGATATTGCCATGCTTCCTTTACATGATTTGCGCAATTCATCTACTATACCATGCCATGATCGCATAGAACCAAATATGATTTGTTTCGGATGTTGTCAATATCCTCCATGTGATCTTTCCACTAATGCTCATGAGGAGACCCCATAGTTTCCTCATACATATTAGGCTATTTTGATGCATTCCATAATTCCGTGCACCATAGGCATTCCATCAATAAAAATGCTCTACCTATTTCTCATCATGCATTACATAATTTGAGTCACCATTATGCTATACATAATAACAAACCTACCATGATGGATGACATGTTTCTATATCACGCATCTCACTTATTTGAGCATCGGCTATTTTGTGCTAACCAACACATGCATGTGCGCATCATGATGGATGATGTGTACATCTAACATACACACACAATTTTCCCTTTGTCTTTGTCTTGTGTAGGTACTCATGTATACTCGTCAACCTCTCAATCGCAAGAGTTGACGAAATGAGCTCTTGAGAGCAACGATGACTTGGGACCCCGTGGACTATCCTTACCACCATTCCCTATTTGCAAGGACTATGCGCATCTCTTTTACTTGGCTCTCACAAGGCTATGGGCTATATATCACTTGTTACTGTATGCCCGTTGTATCTTGTTCACTTTGCATGTTATGCCTCTTTACATGATTTTTCCACGCAATTGTGACCCTTGCTTGCATCTACCCATGATTTACAATTATGATACTCCTATGTGTATTTGCATGCTTAGTGGAGATCCTTGTTGTTATTGCCATGTTTATCATGTGCCTCATGCTATTGTTGATTATCGTGTTGGGAGAGCCATGATGTTCCATTGCTATTTCCATATGACCTCTTGCCAATACATATCTTGTTTTCATGCTTGTGATATGTCATGCGCATCATATATGCTCACTATTTGCACACATGACATGATTGCCATGATTACCTCTAGTATGTTGCATCTTCGCACTACTAGCTCACACCACTTGATCGCTATGATTGCTTGCTTTATCGCATCACCCATGTTCCACTATTACTCGCTTTATTGGGTTGATGACATATATGCTATTGCCTCTGACATGATTTATCTTGATCATTGTCTCGTGTCTCCATTAGTGCCATCTCTCATATACCCTTGTATTGGGTGCCAACTTGCTATGCTTATAGATCGTGGAGACTTGGACATATTACTTCTGATGCATGCTTGTTTACTTGAGCCTATTGTATTTGGTTGTTCTCGCATCATATGCCTCCATACTATGAAATGCTCCCTTGTCCTTTCTTATGATGAGCATGATGCATACACTTGTTGGGTATCTTACCACACAAATGATAGGTTTTGCACTTCCGCTAACCTCATTTGTTTTTCCAAGTGTTTGTCATGTTCTTTCATTTTGTAGGATTCACAAGGCGGTGCCGTTATGCGACAACTTGGTCATGTGAAGGCATACACGATGTGCAACACCAACATTTGCGAGAATCTCCTAAAGGTGACCTCCTTCCCTTTGAGCCATCCTCACATACGCATATTGGATGGGTCATTCTTTCATTATTGTTTCCTTCTTCTTTTCTACATGTTGCACATATTGGATGGAGGACCGACATTGGAGATTGGCTCTATGGACCTTCACATTGAGGAGCGCTCGGACTTATTGGATGCACCTTCGAACCTCCACTCATGCCATGACATTGAGCATTGGTAGACGAACACCTCCTTATTTGTTGATTGCGCTCACACATGTCATGCTCGATGGACATATCATACACATGACAAATTTGCATCTTATGCATGGATTGACTCACATTATGATTGCCTTGTTGCATCTTGTATTCCCATGTCATCCATGATATATGAGCTTGTGCACTTTATTAGAAAATTTGTTGTGATCTTTCTTGATGGCATATTCATACATAATGATCATATTGCCTACCATCGATTGAATGATAACTTATTCATATTGAGCATCCATTGCCACATTCATGCTATTGATAAACCGTCTCACTATGACATCATTTTGCACCGTGGATGCATGGATCATATTCACAACACATTTGTGTGGACAATGAATGCTTTTTCTCCAATGAATGCTTTCAATATCATTCTATATCATATTAATAAGCTTCATGCGCTCTCTCACGAACAATCTTGCCGAACGGACTCATTCTTCTATGATGGACACTTTGTGTGCGCTAACCATTGTATTTCCAAGTGTACTTTGTGTTTTCTCATTTTGCATGTACCACATACCGGAGACACCTTGGAGTACTTGGATTGTGCCATGCCTTCAACTCCGTCCAACTACAAGTCCGTCCACGACAACCGTTTCCATTGTGATGAGGATCACAATCCGAAGTCGGATCTTTCCCAAGGGGGGAGATGATGCGGAGCATCCCAAGTTCATCCCCACGTACACTGCGACTACTCTCCAAGCCCCAAGAGGACATACGATGAGACCTCGACCATACGCCATTGGACAGAAGGTGAACTCACTCATCTTCGAACCATCACTTTCCACATGTGAGACATTGCTACTACCTCATGCATGGACCTTGCATATACCCAGGTACATCCGAGATGACCATGGAGAACCAAAGGACCAAGGTCAAGCATTGAAGAGGAGAAGGAAGAAGAAGAACGGACAAGACAGGACTTGCTCGGATCATCCGGACCCCCAGGCGGACGATCCGGACCGAGCCCGGACGATCCGGACGACCACCCAGACGATCCGGCTAACGTGCCCGAAGACACCCGAAGCCTTCTTGACGAAGCCGGATCATCCGGACGGCCACCCGGATCATTCGGACCCCCGACGCCCGGATCATCTAGGACCCCATCCAGATCATCCGGACCATGCATGCGCGCGTGACTTGATCTGAGGCCCATGTACCCCTTCGCCCCTCACTTACCCCATCGTGGCTTAGACTATATATACTCCTCTCCCTCCTCTTTCTAGGGTTAGCATTGGTTTAGCTCATATTAGAGATAGAGCTTTGCTCATCCATTATGGATCTACTCCACGAGAGAGACCACGGCCCCTCTATGGAGAAGATCCCCTTGGATTCAAGACCCCCTCTTGGGCGCCCCCCCCCCTCAAGACCTCCTCTACAAAGAAGAACCGTTTACCCTATGTATCGTACTTTGTTGGATTTGGATCGTGTATCTCTTTGTGCTCATGGATCTAGCACATGTGTGATTGTTTCTTGTCTATCTGAGTGATTCCTCTCTTTCCCCTCGTGTTTTCCCCCTCGTGTTCTTCGTGTTCTTAGTTGGGAATCCACTCCAATCGTGAAAGATCGGGCCACTAGGGTTCTACACTACATCACTTCTCCTCCTTGCCTGGCAGATCTCCTCCGGGGTCACCACGAGGTCCAGGGGCACGCCCCCGAAGAAGCTGCAAGCAAGGGTCCTGAAGAAGAGCAGATCAGCGCTGATCTCCCGAGGCGACACTTCTGCTTTGCCGCCAGCCGGTGCTGCTGCAGGTCCGTCCATCATACCATTGTCTTCCCCTGGAGCTCACGTGCCGGTGTCCCAGCACGCGAGGCCTTCGGGCTTGGTGCTCTAGAAGAGGGTGAGGGAGTATACCGCTGTGGACCAGTAAGCGCCCCGTCCTAATCATTTGTTCATGTCTTTGTCATAGTTTCTTGATGCCTCCCCCTTGTGCTATTACGCTAGTGCCGGTGGTGAAGAAGAAGAAGAAGAAGGGGGTGGCCGCAACCCCTGAGGCCCAGCAGCCTACCACGGTCGCGCCACCTCCGGCGCGGAAGGACGGTGATGGCTCCCACGCCTCAGCGGCCGGGGTCATCCTCGTGAGGTCCAGAAGCCTATCCTTAGGAGAAGGCAATCTCCGTAGCCGAGCTGGATCCTAAGGTTCCCGCCCCCAGCTCACCTGCTAAGGTCGCGAAAAAGGCTCAGGAGCCCCCAACCCCTTCTGCTGCCTCCAACCTACAAGCCTCAGTGCCGATGCCGTCTCTTCCCCCTTCCATCGCACCGCTGGGTCGTTATCCCCCCTACTTCGCCTGATGCCATAGAGGATGCCCTTCTCGCATTGACCCAGCTTTGCGATGATCTTCAGGGTGCTGGCCGTCGGCTGGCGTCGGGGTGACTGGAGTTGGTCTCGGGGTGGCTACGATCCGATGCATCCATGTGAGCGGCATGGGGCCAGGCTGTGGAAGCTTCTGAGGAGGGTAAGAAGGCCGACGACCTAGCCGTGACCGCCCGCGAGGTGGCTTTGAAGGATGCCGAGGCCGCCAAGGAGCGCTGCCGGGCGGCGGAGGTTGAGCTGGAGACCCTGCGCAACGAACACGGTGCCAAGGCTCGTCAACGTGAGGAGTGGGAGGAGAAGCTGAAGGCCCGAGAAGACGGGATCGCCGGCCGTGACACCGAGCTGGAGTGGTCGGCGTGGGTGCAGGCCACGGAGCACGATCACCTAGAGAAGCTAAAGAAGGAGGTGGAAGGGGAGAAGGCCCTGGTGGAGGCCAAGGCTAGCATCCTTTCCAACGACCGTGCCGCCTTCAATTCCCTTGAGAAGAGGTCCCACGAGGCATTGCGGGAACTCTACGAAAGGGGGTTGAAGAAGCTTTTGGTGACTGCACAAGAGGACCCTGTCGAGCTGCTCCCCCAGCTTGTTGAGGCGCTCGAGGGTGTGGCCAATGGGGTTGGCACGATGGTCGAAGGGGAAGCCCGCATTCTCTCCTCCTCAGCTATGACGCGTGTCTTCAGCCACCTCCATCTTCGCGACCCGAGCGCCGACCTTGGAGCTCTGCTTGAACGTGTGGATGAGAAGCGTTGCACAACCGTTGTTGAAGCCGTGAAGGACCTAGGGAAGGCCCTGCTGAAGAAGTTCCTCGCCATCGATCCTGCGCCTCCGGCTGACGGTGCCACCATCCTATGACCACGACCAAGGGCACCGGCGATGGCGATGTTGTCGATGGAGGGGCACTCCTTGGCGGCAGCACCCAAGGCTGAAGAGAAGGCTTGATAGCGGTGCTCCTCTCCATTTTTATTTCCCTGGAACATGCACCATGCCTCGTGGAGGCGTTAAAACTTCTGTTTGGTATTTGGAGAAACAATACGTCTTGTAATATTTTTTTTAGGATTCTGCGATTTCCTTCCCATTGCTTCAATGTTCTGCGTCGGCAGAGCCCGGCCCCGCGCATGCCTCAGCCGCCATTGGGTCGTTCGGGTCACCAGATGAGACCAAGGGGTGAGGGGCTACATGAACAGTTAGGCTCCTAAGTCATGATGCTCAGGAGTCCCCCTTGACGCACAAACAGCCCTTGGGAAGGGAATGTGAAAGTAGGCCTTAGCGTTCTGCATCGGCAGGGCTCGGCCCCGCGCATGCCTCAGCCGCTGTTGGGTCGTCCGGATCACCAGGGCGAGATCAAGGGGTGAGGGGTTATGTGACCAATTAGGCTCCTGAGTCGCGATGCTTAGCAATCCCCCTTGACGCACAAACAGGCCCTCATACCTGTCCTCGCCGAGGTCTCGCTCAAGAGGGGCGCGCAACAACCAGGTCCGAGGGACCTGGCAGGGTGGCGTACACTAGGCGTGACCCGTGCATAGCCCCTGTGCTCAGCCCCCTCGCGCGACTCTCCTAAGGGGAAAGTGTTGCGACGAGGCTGGACACTGAGCCTGGCGGCTCCTTGAGGTTGATGCGGCCATGGGGCCGCCCCCAGTTGTTTATCACCAGCACAGAGCATAGCGCTTCTGCACTTGCATGGGCATAGCCGCTCCTCGCCCATGTCGACTGCTAGCACGGAGCATGGTGCTTCCATAGGTGCGTGGGTGGGGGCTCCCTCTGAGTGGTGCCCCCGGGGCGTGTACAACCCCTCCCTGACATGTGGCTTGCATGACAGGGCTAGACGAGGTGTGTCTTGGCACTCGTGAGCCGGCGCGGGACTCACAAGGCCCTACCACATGGTGGGTTGCGCCTGATTTTGATTCTTGACAGCTGTAGTGGTCCTACGAGATGGTTAGATAACCTGCGCCGAATGAATCTCATCAGGTGATCACATGAGATGGACAAACACCAACGACCCTAGGAGGTGATGTAAACAGGGCCGGCCCGCCAGACAAAGCTCAGTCGTTGGGTTTATCGGCGCTACAGGGACGGACCCGAGCATAGATGTTGTGTCCAGTCTTCTCATGTGAAAAATCCTGAAGAAAGACAACTGGCGCGCGGCTCTCGCGGTGGCGAGGCACCGGATCACGCGCCCTGGCTCATCCGCCCACGATTAGCTCATGCGAGAACAAGGCACGAAGGGCCATGGGAGGTGACGTACACGGGAGCTAGCCCGTGAGTCAGAGCTCAGCCTCCTGGGTTTAGCGATGCTACAGGGACGGACCCGAGCACAAACGTCGTGCTAGTCCTTAATCATGAGGCGGTCGTGGGTGGGTTCGCAAGGGCGCACGACGTTCATGGTATCGATGTATTGGACAGGCAGGTGATGATCATCAAGTAACTGATGGGAGGAGACAGGCTAGTTCTGGTTAATGCAAGAACGATACATGTCGTAGGCATGGACCCATGCGGCCTGGGGATAATGCGGCCCGAGGGGCGCACCCAACAAGGTAAACTAAATACGCAAAAGGATATGCATTGCAGGCACATGCCCATGTGACTTGGGGATGATGCAGCCCGAGGGGCGCCCCCACTGAATAAACTGGAAGATGTCACATGGCACCGTTGTTGGAGAAAGGTTGGAGCAACCGAAGACGTATGTTGAAGAAGCCGCTCCTCACGAGCCGCCTGAGTCCCGAGCCCCGGGAGGCTCATCAAGGACCGTCTCCATCTCCGCTGGGACTGCGTAATGCCTGGCCTCCTGAGCCACCAGAACACTCTGCAGGTGACATTGGAAGGTAACGGCCGCGCTCGGCAAGCCGAACGGCATGCGAACATAGCTATGAGGTGGGTCCTCACACCGGCCAGCGTGCGAAGGCTAGAAGCACTCCTGAGCTGCGCTGTGTTGAGCCCGGGGATGTTGACGCAGACGCGCAACTCGTTGCCCTCGCAAGGGAAACAAGCCGCGCCAGGTGGTAGGCAATGGTCGCCACGCATGGCTCTCGCCCCTTGAAGCTCCTCGGTCGTCTGGGTGATGAACTCCTGAGCACCTGGCACCTTGTGCCTAGTGCCCTCGTGAGGGAAACGTGCGGTGAAGCATGCCTCCATGTGGTGCCCGAGCGCCTCCCTCGTGACATTGGCTAGGTCAGAGGCCCTCCAGAGGATAGCCCCCGAGCCCGGCCTGAGTGTCAGGACCCCGATCCTAAGTCACATCAATCTAGCATGTAACACATCATATCACTTTGCGGCCTCACGCATAGTATTCCCACTAGTGCCACCTTACCTGGCCTGGGACCGTGTGCGCCTTTTGGCTAACGTATATGATAGTGTGGCTAGCATCCATATGACAAAGAACCCGGGCCGACATGACTAGTCGTGAATCCAATCCAAAGTGGCACTAACTTACAAGGATAGGCATACATGACCCAGCAACGAACGTGTCAGTCATCAATGTATGAACCCAAGTCATAGCAAGCTACAAGGACTTAAAGGAACAACACGTGCAATTTCCCCAACGGGACAGGCACATGAACGAAGAAGGACACATGCCGGCCAGCCTAAGTGTTCTGGAGCAGTAGAAAGCTACCATGGCTCAGTGGAAGCACTAGGAGACATTTCCCCATAAGAGAGGTTACCAAGAATAAACAACTAGGTTGTCTGATCACACACATACCAAGCATTTTGAAAATCATACACAGAATATGCTCGATATGTGCAAACACAACATGGCATCACAACACAACTCTATGACTCAAAGTATTTATTCATTAGGCTCCGAGGAGCCAAATATTACAAACATGGGTCTGATGACCCAGCATTCAAGTCATACAAGAAAAAGCACATGTGGAAGCTTAACTTGTCTGAGTACAGACAACTACAAATGAAAAAGGTTGAGAAGCCTAACTATCTACAAGATCCTGCCGAGGGCACAAGATCGTAGATGAGGTAACAAGCTAAACGTCGAAGTCCATGCGGAACTACTAGTGAGACTGAAGTCTCTCTACAAAACATAAATTAAGCAAATGTGAGTACAATTGTACCGAGCAAGACTTACATCAAAGCTAGCTACATATGCATCAATGTCAACAAAGGGGGTGGTGGAGTTTAACTCCAGCAAGCTAGCTTTGACTCAGTGGCTACCATGAACTACGTCTGCAAGTAACTCTTTTGGGTTGGCGCACACGAGTCCACATATTCACCAAATCAATACACCCCTATGGATCCGCTCCCGTCTCCGTACGAGAATTCCAACCATCCACTTTCACTTGTCTATGAACTATATAACCAACCCAGTAGTCCTTTAACGTGGACGCGGCTATTCATATAGATGATGTTAACCCTGCAGGGGTGTACTTCATCACACACACTCTCGCCACTTAGCACCATGTACACATCGTGTATCTCGGCAACCTACAAGCGGAAGCCTGGTGAGGGAGTCGGTCACGACCTGACTAACCACGCAAGTCACTAGTACAGGTTTATCGCCTATTCGGGTTCCATCCGCAAGTAGATCCGGCCGGGGTGTTGCTCATGGCCCCAAATGATGTGAGCAGGGTTCCCAAGCCCACCAAACGGGCGATGCTTGGTACACCGTGCCACTGCACCTAGTCTGTCCCAAGCCCACATGTACCGGGTGCCAGTTGGTATACTACTAGCACTACCTACAAACACCAGAAACTAGTTGCAACTCCTGGACAGAGATCGAGGTGGTTAATAAGTCAAGAGGGGCACTTAAGCATTCCAATGTGTGGTAGTAACTGTCTTGGATCACAAACACAGAACTCAGTTCCGAGGGCGGTCCCAATGAGACAACCCACCATGTACTCCTACATGGCCTCTCACTGGTACCTTTACCAAATCGTGTTCACACACTTAGCTCTCAATAGTAGGACATGTTCACCACATTCCAATTCATCCCCGATGAATCAGACCTGACACAACTCTAAGCAATAGCATACATTACAAACAAGCATGAATGAGTAGGCACATCATGGCTCAAACAACTCCTACTCACGCTAGTGGGTTTCAACTATTTACTGTGGCAAAGACAGGTCATGCAGAGGAAAGGGGTTCAACTACAGTAGCATGTAACAGTTGAATCGTTGTTGTCCTAATACAATAAAAAAGAGCAAGAGCGAGAGACTGGGATTGTATCGCAATGAACAAGGTGGTTTTGCTTGCCTCGCACTTCTAAAGATAGTATAGCTCTTCACCATTGTCATCGAACTCATCGTCGGAACATACGTCTACCAACGGGGAACAACCACCGACAAACAAGAGGGAACACAATCAATGTGATGCAACAATATGATGCATGAATGTTGGCAATATGGTGTTCATTGAGCTAATGCAACTAGTAATCAAATTAAATGAGGATGGTTTGAACCAAATGTTCAAATTCAAACTCCATACGTGATTATTTAAATGCCAAATATGCAAATTGTCATATACAACAACCTTAGGTTGTTCAAACATCCATGAAAATGGTACAGATGGAAATATTGGATTTTTCTAATCATTTTTCATATATAAATAATTTCATTTTGAGTTACAAATTATTTTCTATGATTTTTTTAGAATTTTAGGCAAATTTATTTAGAATCCAGAAAGCAGTTTACTATGTCAGCATGACGTTGACGTGACATCAGCAAGTCAATAGGGCCGGTCCAGGTCAAACCTGACACATGTGGCCCACTAGTCAGTGTCACAACTAATTAACAGAGTTAATTAGTGCTAAGTGGAAACCTAACCTAAGTTAATTAGGTCCTGAGCCCACATGTCAATGACCAGGGGGGTCATTAGTGCATAACTAATTAGGGCACGTCAGCGCGCCGGAGTTTTGGCCAGCGGCGACCTCAAACCGCGGTGACGTCCGCCGGAGTTGCGCTAGAGGCAACGGATCGACGCGCCAACGGCATCAGGAGGTAGCCCGTGCCCACGCGCATCCAGGGGAACCAACGGGAGGGCGCGGGGTGGCCGGAGTTTGTCGAAAGCGATCTCGTGGTGGTGGGCAGAGCTCGGGCTCGGTCGTGCGCGAGGCTGCAGTGCACAGGAGAGCGGCTAATTGGCTGGTTAGCCTCCTGGAGGTTCCATGAGCACCATGACACGCTCAACAGTGACGAGCAGAAACTGCAGCGGGACATGCAACATGGCAGGCGGCGGTGGAGCTCAGTCGCAGTGGGAACAACGACTAGAGAACGAATTCATCGACGGGGAAACGGGCAAGGGGTGCAGGAGCTCACAGCAAAGAGGACGAGGTAGTCAGCAAGCTCGGAGACAGCCGGAGTGCCGCGGATCGATGGACGGCATCCGCCGGCTGTGGTAAAGAAGACGACCGCGATGGAGGGGTTGCAGGATATCCGAGGTCGCGGGAGTCATCTTGGTGAAGCTCTTCTTGTTGTAGGAGCTTCTGGTCATGGAGATGTAGCGTCTTGCCATCGGTGGCCACGCGGACGACGAATGACGGTGAGGCGGGGCTCTCGGTTCTCTCGGGGACGGGTGCTAGGGAGAGGGAGGCGTCCAGAGGAGAGAGGGAAGAGAGGGAGAGAGAGGTCTGGGCATCTCCCTAGCAAGGGGAGAGGGATGGGGACGTATGGGACAGCGCGAAGCAGGAGGTGGTGTGAGACGCGTGCGTGTCCAGCACGTAGCTGCTTCGGTCGGCGGGGGTTGGAGATGACTGGCAAGCTACTGGTGGCTTGGCCAGCCAGCTGGGCTGGCCAGGTAAGTTGGCCCAGGTGGGTTTGTCCCTTTTTTTAATTTTTGTTCTGTTTTCTATTTCTCTTTCTTTGTTTTAGATTTAGTAGGAATACTAAACCTTGTTGTAAAATCCTGAAAATAGTTGCGGGCACTATTTGAATTATTTCCAATAGCCCTCATTTAGTTTCAGAATTATTTGAGCATTTAAAATATTTGTAGCATTTAAATGCCCAAGTTCAAATACTTTATGATTTAATTCAAAAATCCAGAAATGACCTAGAAATATGTTCATCATTTTTGGCGGAGGTTTTTACCTTTATCAGAAATCATGAACATTTTCAAGGGGCATTTTGGGTTCATTGAATGTATTTTTTATTTGAACCTAGTTGAATTCATTTGATGCTAGGGTTTCAACATCCCCAATTCAAATTAATTTGTAATTTAACATGATGCATGGATTCAGATGCAACTATTTGTAGGCACAAGTTATAGGGATGTGACAGCTCACCCCCACTGAACAAGAATCTCGTCCCGAGATTCAAGACGTGAAGTAAGGAGACAGAGGGGGCACAATCTAACACAATCTTCATGATCCAGGTTGCACTTCATAAGGACGTTGATTCGATCATCATCCTTGTCTCGACATCTTGTTGTGGGAACTCCATCCAACATGACAACGACAAAAAAGGGAAAACTCTAGAAGAATCAATCTTCATGAAGATCGAGCAACTGACGATCAACTCACGGAATGAGACGTAGGAACACCTCTTGAATTGATAGTCAAAACACACATCAAGAGAGATGGAAAGTAATAGATGACAAAAGTTTAATTTGGTAAGCAACAATCCCACGCTTAAGAGGATGGTGGATGCGTTTCAAAGTAGCGACGGGCTAAATTGCCATGATTCCATAATGGGGCACCTTAGATTAGGTGGCTCATTGAATTATTCCCTTAAGTGGCAAATAGAATTACTTTTGATTCATAGACCACTGGAACTCTTCATACCGGCCTAAGGAAATCACAAACGATCGTCTGAAGGAGCTTGAAGAAATGGCATACTCGTACTAGAATAGATGATGTGGACTACCTTGTTGAACACAACGCAATGGGTGATTTATTCTTATCATCGAGAAAGGATAGGGCCCAGGGTAAGCCCACTTTTGAGGATGATCCTGGATAACAATTACTGAGAAGGCAGACCATAGTAAAATGGCACAATGGCGGGTGCAAGCTGGGAACAAAATGTAAATGCTGGGAATTATTCTAGTAACTGGGGAAAAACTCAATAGTGGAGAGTGATTCCACGGTTTGAATGGTTATAGTATAATCGAAGAAACTAAGACCACAAGAATCCCCAAGGAGAAACTTATAGAATATGTCGCACGAAATCCTCATGGAGAAGATGGTCAAATAGCTCAATCAAGATACTACCATGATAGATCTTCCGACTAGGTGTGTCGGCCAGAACATCAACCTTGTCGGGACCTACATCATAGATCTTGGAAAAGTTCCAACCATCATATCTGCCTGAGATTCAGATCTGGTTGGTAACAGGATATTTCAGACATCATGTCTGGAAAATAAATTTTGCAACACAAACCAGCAAGATGACGTTGTGAGATTCTCGGGAAATGAACTATGATAGCAAGGTCCAAAACATGAGCTGGTTCTGCTACATACATGTGAACACGTTGTCCAAGACAAGCATGATCACATAGAAGTCTTACAACAAAACACTATCGAGTTCTAGTTGGGAACCATCATCGAGGATATTGAAGCCCTTACATAAGTCTTGCTCTTAAGAAGGAACTTCTTCTCCTTGAGCAAATCAATCAGTGGCTTGGTGTGCTAGGGTACACATAGAATGAAGGTTGCAAGTCTCCATACCACATAATACTTCGCACATATGGATGACTGACTTGGGATGATTCCAGAGGAAGCAAAAAAAGCTTTCTCGAGTTCATGGCGGCAACTTGCACCTAATGCATGTGAACTTGGAGAAAACACTTCTTACACCAAACATATACTTCATGAACAGGGCATGAAGATAATGCTTACAGAAGTTTCCAACACCAGCTTAATGTTCAACACAAGTTATGGAGAAGATAAGGATGTTGCCAATGGGCTCAACAACAATTCATCAAAATTCCAATAAAGATGGAATTCCACAACTGTGTGAACAAGGTGATAGTATTGGTCAGACCAAAAGGTATAATGGGGCATGCTCGAGCAAACAACCACGAGTAGGACAACATTACGATCATCGTTCGTTCTGATTTGATTTGACGATAGCCCATACTCAAATCCAAAACTGGGCAAGACAATAGATCCAACAACTGATCACGAGGACCAAGTGGTGATGGTATCATATTTCTTCAACACACCCACACACACAAATAGCCCTTTGGAATGAGCTAAATCAGATAAAGCTTTTATCTTCAACTCTCCAAGTTGTTGTTTAGCTTAACCAACTAGCTCAGGGGTATCCGACATAGATCCTTGGAGAAAGGGTGGTTTATAGAAAAACCAACTTGATCACGAACTCAACATAACAGTCAGGGGACAACCTGGTGATACTTCCAAGAAGATAATCAGAAAATCATGAACCATCGATATGTTATGAAGCTCGAGAACAATCTTGCTTTCCAGGCAAGATGATATAACCAAAAGAGCAAGGGATTGACACAATCCTAACTCATTGATCGAAGAGTGCACCAAGAAATATGGACTAGGTAGCATGATCAATCTTAGAATGATGATTCAACAACCAACAAACTAAGAATGGAATTATCGTCCCTTAACTACCAAGCAACAGAGTTGCTAGTAGTATTGATTTCACACATCATGGTTCACTTGTCGGTATTCCGGTTGAAACAACACGGGAACGAGGAATGTATAATGATGGAGAGAAGTATCACTGCAACAAGAATTCATGAGAGTTGGTACAATTCTCATGACATTCCTGACATAAAGAGGGAAACACTCCAAGGTAGAGCAGAACAAAAGCTGGATTAGCATTTTGATCTGTGGAGTACAACTACTTTGACCCAATCCTAGAAATGGATGAGGTACTGGAGTTTGTTTCTCCTAGTTATTTCAAAATAGAATGGCTTGACGGACCCCAAGAATAATAGCCATTGATTACACAAATTCACAACTACCCCGACTATCAACTGATACAAGAGGGTCAGAATACAACTAAAAGGGACAACTCAAAGGAACATATAATTTCTTTAATTTGTAGATGCATCGGTTAGCATGTTGAATAAATTGAACATGTTTCTTCCGGATAACCCATGTAGAAAGGTAGGACTGGCAGGTTGACACTATAGAATTGAGAACTCATCAAGAGCACTCTTATTGTGATCGTTTGGTTCAAAAGAACTTCTGCCAAGGATGGTTCATGGTATTTGGAAGAATGATATACCACAGACCTCGAGGACTATCACAAAGGTTACTAATATCCTAAAGGAACTAGAAAACACTATCAACACGAGGTAAGTAGAGTGAATCTCGGGTTCAAGAACCGAGGAATAAAATGCCTACTAAATAAGTGGCATCACGGGATGCTTTCGAGATGATGGCCAGAATCATCACACTGGGATCTAAGCATTGCTAGATTACTGGGTGGTTATATAAGACGCCTAGGGTCATAATAATAGCTTCATCATATACGTCGAGGCAATGGAGTACCTCAACACAAGGATTAGTGTGGTTAGTCTGGCCAAAAGGGACGTCGGAACATGGAGAAAGAATTTGTAAATGCATGAGACTATTTGGAGACTGGAATAACTCGGACAGCATAACGGTTGTAAATGCTCAAAAAGATTTGAGACATCGTGCAAAATGATTGCATAACCACTCAACCTCCCAATATCAAGGTTCTGAGACCAACTGTCAACACAAGGAAGTAGTAGGAACGGAACTGAGACCTGAATCCATCAATCCTATAAGTCTACGTATTAGTAACACGTGATCCTGATAGAAAGATGAGAAGCCTAGTTCTTAATCCCCGCAGGAAAGAAGAGGGTAACTCGGATCAGAAGGGCATAAGGTAAAGGAGTAAAAAGAGACTTACGTTCCCTTCCACAATCAATTCCTTCCCTTATATAACTATAAAGCATTTCTAGACTCGACTTCGACCAGTTTGGCTTGGTAATCCTACAGGCAGTCAGGCTATGATACCAAAGCTGTCAGGACCCCAATCCTAAGTCACACCGATCTAGCATGTAACCCATTATATGACTTTGCGGCCTCACGCACGGTATTCCCATGGGTGCCACCTTACCTGGCCCGGGACCGTTTGCGCCTTTTGGCTCACGTATATGATAGTGTCGCTAGCATCCATATGACAAAGAACCCGGGCCGACATGACTAGTCGTGAATCCAATGTGGCACTAACTTACAGGGATAGGCATACATGACCCAGCAATGAACGTGTCGGTCATCAACGTATGAACCCAAGTCATAGCAAGCTACAAGGACTTAAAGGAACAATGCATGACATTTCCCCGAAGGGACAGACATAGGAACGAAGAAGGTCACATGCCGGCCAGCCTAAGTGTTCCAAAGCAGTAGCAAGCTACCATGGCTCGGTGGAAGCACTAGGAGACATTTCCCCATAAGAGAGGCTACCAAGAATAAACAACTAGGTTATCAGATCCCACACACACCAAGCATTTCAAAATCATACACACAATATGCTCGGTATGTGCGAACACAACATGGCATCACAACAAAACTCTACGACTCAAAGTATTTATTCATTAGGCTCCGAGCAGCTAGATATTACAAACATGGGTCTGATGACCCAACATTCAAGTCATCCAAGCAAAAGCACATGCTGAAGCTTAACTTGTCTGAGTACGGACAACTACAAATGAAAAAGGCTGAGAAGCCAGACTATCTACAAGATCATGCCGAGGGCACAAGATCATAGCTGAGGTAACAAGCTAAATGTCGAAGTCCACACGGAACTACTAGTGAGACTGAAGTCTCTCTACAAAACACAAATTAAGCAAATGTGAGTACAATTGTACCCAACAAGACATACATCAGAGCTAGCTACATATGCATCAGTATCAACAAAGGGGGTGGTGGAGTTTAACTGTAGCATGCCAACTTTGACTCAGTGGCTATCCTGAACTACGTCTGCAAGTAACTCTTCTGGGGTGGCGCACACGAGTCCACATATTCACCAAATCAATACACCGCTATGGATCCGCTCCCGTCTCCCTACGAGAACGCCATCCATAGCACTCAAGCTTATCTTGCGCATTTTAGAGTATCCACTTTCACTTGTCTATGAACTGTATAAGCAACCCAGTAGTCCTTTACCGCAGACGCGGCTATTCGAATAGATGATGGTAACCCTGCAGGGGTGTACATCTTCACACATGCTCTCGCCACTTAGCACCATGTACACGTCGTGTATCTTGGCAACCTTCATGCGGAAGCCTGGAGAGGGAGTCGGCCACGACCTGACTGACCACGCAAGTCTCTAGTCCAGGTTTATCGCCTATTCAGGATCCATCCGCAAGGAGATCTGACCGGGGTGTCGCTCACGGCCCCAAACGATGTGAGCAGGGTTCCCAAGCCCACCAAACGGGTGGCGCTTGGTACACCGTGCCACTGCACCTAGTCTGTCCCAAGCCCACCTGTATCGGGTGCCACTTGATAGACTACTAGCACTACCTAGAAACACTAGAAACTAGTTGCAACTCCTGGACAGAGATCGAGGCAGTTAATAAGTCGAGAGGGGCACTTAAGCATTCCAATGCGTGGTAGTAACTGTCTTGGATCATAAACACAAAACTCAGTTCCTGAGGACGGTCCCAATGAGACAACCCACCATGTACTCCTACATGGCCTCTCACCGCTACCTTTACCAAATCATGTTCACACACTTAGCTCTCAATAGTAGGACACGTTCACCACATTCCAATTCATCCCCAATGAATCAGACCTGACACAACTCTAAGAAATAGCAGGCATGACAAACAAGCATGAATAAGTAGGCACATCATGGCTCAAACAACTCCTACTCACGCTAGTGGGTTTTAACTATTTACTAAGGCAAAGACAGGTCATGCAGAGGAAAGGGGTTCAACTACAGTAGCATGTAACAGTTGAATCGTTGTTGTCCTAATGCAGTAAAAGAGAGCAAGAGCAAGAGACTGGGATTGTATCGCAATGAACAAGGGGGTTTTGCTTGCCTGGCACTTCTAAAGATAGTATAGCTCTTTAGCAGGGTCATCGAACTCATTGTTAGAACATACGTCTACCGAGGTGGAACACAATCAATGTGATGCAACAATTTGATGCATGAATGTGACATGGCAATATGATGTTCATTGAGCTAATGCAACTAGCAATCATATTAAATGAGGATTGTTTGAACCGAAGGTTCAAAATCAAACTCCATATGTGATTATTTAAATGCCAAATATGCAAATTGTCATATACAACAACCTTAGTGATAGAGGCAATGGTATCCCGTCTTTCGATGAGATGGTGGCTATCATTTTGGAGGAAATAGACTTTGACGATCCGACTACAAACGTGCGAGGTCGTCGCGCCTTAGCAATCGCTAAACCAACTCCAAGAGGTTATTGACCACGCCGGAGGACGGTCAACCTGACCACGAAGGTCCATTTCCTGCAGGCAAATGACGGACAAGCAAGAAACTAAGATTGCAATCTAGATATTACGAATATAAGAGGAAAGCTTTATTGATCAAGGTGGGGTTGTTTGACGCCTTTGTCTGGTCGTTGAACCGAAATGGCGTACGTGAAGTTGCAACTATGGCGAACTTTAATCTAAACAATACCCAAAGTCTAAACGACGCCCTAAGGGCTGTATATATGGAGGAAGAGGGGGGATTTCATGGCCCTTGGAGGAGGGGTCCGAAACCAACCCTAACTCTTGTTTCCCCACACATACGGACTCTAAAAACGGCCTATACTTAAGTATTTCGAAAATACATGGGCCTGGCCCAATAATAAGGTGACGCAACACCTAGAATAGACTCTGCACGAAATTTATGAAGTGGCATCTAGTATATTTTGTCCAAGGCTTCATGCACTCCTTATGGTGGCTTCAAAGTCTTGAAATCATCACTTGTAACTCTATTCTTGATCCCCTTGTGCATGCCATCATTTCCATGCTTGGTCTTGCTCCAATGTTCATTCCTCTTATCGATCCTAGGCCCTTCATTTGTAAGCAAAACAAATGTATCCAATTTAGACAGCATCATATTCTCATGAACATTAGAATCATTACCAAGAAACGGAAGTACCTAATAATTTAATAGGCATGCACGGGCTCTAGTAATTGGTCTAGTATGTATAGCAGTAGGGGCTGTGAGTGTAACGATGGTATTGATGTCCTCATTATCCTTCCCTTCTTGAAATGAAGTCGTCCTCGACGGAAGCTCATCTTCCTCACCCAAATAAGGCATCAAATCTGCAATGTTAAAAGTGGGACTAACCCCAAAATCTGCAGGCATCTCAAGTTTATATGCATTATCATTTATTTTCTCTAACACCTTAAAAGGACCATCAGCACGTGGCATTAGCTTTGATTTGCGCAAATTAGGAAATCTATCCTTACGCAAATGTAACAAAACAAGATCTCTAGGTGCAGACACAACATGTTTTCTACCCTTATCTCCAGCAAGTTTATAGTTAGCACTCATACGCTCAATGTTTCCCTTAGTTAACTCATGCATTTTTAAAATCAATTCAGCATGTTCTTTAGCATCAAAATTAACCTTCTCTGAAGATGGAAGAGGCAACAAATCAATAGGTGCACGAGGTAGGAAACCATACACAATTTCAAAAGGGCACATCTTAGTAGTAGAATGCAATGAACGATTATAAGCAAATTCAATATGAGGCAAGCATTCTTCCCACATTTTCTTATTATTCTTCAAAACAGCCCTAAGCATAGTAGACAATGTTCTATTGACTACTTCAGTTTGTCCATCAGTTTGGGGTGACAAGTAGTACTAAAAAGCAGTTTAGTCCCCAACTTAGCCCATAAACATCTCCAAAAGTGGCTAAGAAATTTAGTATCACGATCTGAAACAATAGTATTTGGCACACCATGCAAGCGAATAATTTCACAAAAGAACAAATCAGCAACATTAACAACGTCATCGCTTTTATGACATGGTATAAAGTGTGCCATTTTCGAAAATCTATCCACGACAATAAATATGCTATCCCTCCAATTCTTTGTTCGAGGTAAACCTAAAACAAAGGCCATAGATATATCCTACCACGGAACTCTAGGTATAGGCAAATGCATATATAAACCATGAGGATTGAGTCGTGACTTAGCTTTTTGACATGTAGTGCCGCGAGCAACAAAACGCTCAACATCCCGTCTCATCTTTGGCAAAAAGAAATGTGTAGCAAGTATATACTCCGTCTTCTTGACGCCAAAGTGTCCCATTAATCCTCCTCCATGCGCCTCCTGCAACAACAAAAGACGAACGGAGCTAGCTGGAATGCATAGCTTGTTAGCATGAAACACAAATCCATCATTAAGAACGAACTTTTTCCAAGTTCTCCCTTCCTTATGATTCTGCAATACATCTTTAAATTCAGCATCATGCACATATTGATCTTTGATGGTCTCCAAACCAAATATTTTAAAGTCAAGTTGTGAAAGCATAGTATAACGACGAGACAATGCATCAGCAATAACATTTTCTTTACCCTTCTTGTGTTTAATGACATAAGGGAAAGTATCAATGAATTCAACCCATTTAGCATGTCTAGGGTTTAGTTTCGCTTGACTTTTAATGTGTTTCAAAGATTCATGATCAAAATGTATAACAAATTCCTTGGGCCATAAATAATGTTGCCATGTTTGTAAGGTCTGAACAAGAGCATATAATTCTTTATCATAAGTAGAATAGTTTCGACTAGGCCCACTCATTTTTTTAGAAAAGTATGCAACATGTTTGCCATCTTGTAATAACACACCTCCTAATCCAATTCCACCAGCATCACATTCAAGCTCAAAAGTCTTATTAAAATCAAGAAGTTGGAGTAAAGGAGCATGTGTCAACTTATCTTTCAATACCGTGAAGGCTTATTCCTGTGCGGTACCCCAAACAAAAGGCACATCCTTCTTTGTAAGCTCAATGAGAGGTGCAGCAATGGTGCTGAAATCTCTCACAAAAGATCTATAGAAACCAGCGAGGCCAAGGAAACTCCTCACTTGTGTGACCATTTTGGGCTGCAGCCAACTCTTAATAGTTTCAATCTTGGCTTTATCAACTTCAGTTCCCTGTGGAGTAACAACATAGCCAAGAAATGATACTCAGTCTGTGCAAAAGGTGCACTTTCCAAGGTTACCAAACAAACGTGCATCACGTAGAGCAATAAAAACAGCACGTAAATGTTCCAAATGTTCCTCCAAAGATTTACTATAAATCAGTATATCATCAAAATAGACTACCACAAAACGTCCAATGAAAGCATGTAAAACTTCATTCATTAATCTCATGAAAGTACTAGGTGCATTAGTTAACCCAAAAGGCATGAGTAACCACTCATATAAACCAAACTTAGTTTTAAATGCAGTTTTACATTCATCTCCCAATTTCATATGAATTTGATGGTAGCCACTACGCAAATCAACTTTGGAGAATATTGTAGAGCCACTCAATTCATCAAGCATATCATCTAGCCCAGGAATAGGATTACGATAACGAATAGTAATATTATTAATGCCTCTACAATCAACACACATACGCAATGTACCATCCTTTTTCGGCACTAGAATAATAGGAACAACACAAGGACTAAGGGATTCGTGAATATAACCTTTGTCGAGTAGCTCCTGGACTTGACGCATAATCTCCTTCGTCTCCTCTGGATTGGTACGGTATGGTGCACGGTTGGGTAGCGAAGCACCGGGAATTAAGTCAATCTGATGTGCAATCCCTCTAATAGGTGGTAACCCCAGTGGCACGTCTTGTGGAAAGACATCAGCGAACTCCTACAAAATGTTAGTAACAACAGGAGGCAAAGAGGAAGGCACGTCCTCGAATGAAATAATGCCTCTTAGCACACAAAAGCATAGCAAACAGATTTTTTGAAATCTAGATCATCAATATCAGATTTGGTGGCAAGTAAACATGCACTTTTCAATTTAATTTTAGAAGCAACATTAGATGGTTTATTATTAGGCTTCATGTGTTGCTCAAATTCTTTTGCCACAATCTGATTTTCACTCTTGTTTTTCTCCTATTTTGCTTTATTATCTCTATTAATATCATCTTTCAAAATGCAATCAGGAGTCATAGGAAGCAAAGTAATATTTTTATCCTTATGAACAAGAGTATACTGATTGTTTCTACCATGGTGTACAGAATTTTTATCAAATTTCCATGGTCTACCAAGTAATAAGGAACATGCTTGCATAGGTACCACATCACAATCAAAATAATCAGCATATGTAGAGATACTAAAATGCACACAAACAGTACATGTTACCTTTACCTTGTCACTGTTGTTAAACCATTGGATGTAGTAAGGACGTGGATGTGGTCTTGTGGTGAGAGATAGCTTTTCCACCATCTCCATGCTAGCCAAGTTTTTGCAGCTCCCTCCATCTATAATTATGCAAACAGAACGTATGTTCACAACTCCCTTTGTATGGAACAAATTATGCCTCTAATTTTGCTCAGCTTGTGTGACCTGCACACTCAAAACATGTTGAGCAACTAAACATTCATACCTGTCAGCGTCTTCAGGAGCCATGTATTGCGTCTCATGATCAGAATCATCTCCATCATGTTCTTCATGTGTAATAAGAGCCAAAGTCTCCTCATCAAAGTCACTAGTGGACTCATACCCACCATCCTTAGTAGCAATCATCACACGTTGAGATTTGCATTATCTCGCATAATGACCTCTTCCCTTACAACGAGAACAAATAATATCACTTGTCTGCCCTGTTGATGCCATGGAAGAAGAAGAGCTCTATACAGGCCCAATAGGTGTGCTCTTGGTAGATAGGGGTGGTTGTGCTTGCTTTCTTGTATCACGACTGGAGGTGGCAGCTGATGGAGGTGCCGATGCAGTAGAATGTGTGGAAGTAGAGGATGCACGCGGTGTCCATCAGGAAGGTCGACCTACAGAATAGTTAGTTCGTGCCAATGCCTGTCGGTCCTGCACTTCACGTTCAGTTTTACAAGCAAGATGGAATAAACGAGTGATATTATTATACTCCTTATACTCTAGAATGGTCTGAATCTCTCTATTTAATCCACCCATAAATCGTGCAAGCATAGCTTCATTATCCTCAACAATACCACATCTAATCATGCCAGTTTGTAATTCCTGATAATATTCCTCTACATAATTTTTTCCTTGTCTTAAACGCTGCAATTTTTGAATTAATTCATGTTGATAATATGGTGGAACCCAACGAGTACGCACAGCAGTTTTCAAAGCAGCCCAAGTAGTTGGAATATTATTTGGATATAATCTACGATGTTCAGACCACGACACACACGCAAAACTAGTGAAAGCACAAAGTGCAGCCGCAACACGTCTCTCCTTGGGATATTCTAAACATGTAAAATGTTGTTCGGTTTCTAACTCCCAAGTAAGATATATATCAGGAACGTATCTACCCTGAACTGGTGGAATATTCAATTTCAGTTTAGGAAGATGGTCATGATCTAGTACCTGAGGGGGAGCCCTACCATTGTGATTATTTGTATGTGGACGACCTGGTGGTTGTGGTGCTGGTGGTTGCACGTAGTTCTGATTTTGATCAACCTCATCCTCGTTATCTCCCATATAATCATCCTCCTCGTCATCAGCAGCAGGAGCCACAGAAGTATCAATAGCAGCACCAATAGTTTGGCCAGGTGCAAGGGGGACACGGCTCGCTCGACAAAGGGCTGTTTCGCGATGTGGAGGTGGTCGTTGTTGTTGTTGTTGTCGTTGTTGTTGTTGTTGTTGTTGTTGTTGTTGTTGTTGTTGTTGTTGTTGTTGTTGTTGTTGTTTTAGAGGTGCGTTAGGTGCAGCCGGTGGTAGTGGTGGAAACGCGCGAGCAATTCATTAAACTTGTTATCGAGCTTTGTTTCAAATGTCTTCTCCATGCCATCTATCTTCTCCATGGCCTCTTCAAATCTGTTTTGCACATCTTGCACTTGTCCACTCATCATTTGCTGAAATTTATCATGCAACTCCTTATTCGTCATGGTCTCCAAGTCAGTCTCGTCGGCTTGTGATCCTGCCATGGTTAGCAGCAATAGAAACACACAAGAATATGATCCTACAGACTACTAACAAGAGGTGGTGGTGGGTGTCACAAATCCGCCAAGCAAATCTCAAATGCTTACCAGTTCTTACCCAGCAGCAGGCGGTGATCGGCAACCGTCGTAGTGAAAACTCTCAAAGCTTGGATAGAGCGATTACCAGGGAGAGCCAAATGCACGACGTATATGTATGTGGAGCTGGGAAGGCTTATAATATAGTAGCAAAAAGGGTCAGCAATAATCAATTCAGAGATGCAAAGTTGAATAAACGCTCAACGACAGTACTGTGCTGGTCCTAGGCTAGACCATGCGAGAGACGCGAGCCTAGACCACTAACAAAATCATGGTGCTGCACGTAAACAAGGGAGGAGCACACTCTGAATTTTTTTTCTCTTTTTTTATTTTTTTGCACGTTTTTTCCTCTCTTTTTTCTCCGCAACAATTTTTTCGAAAAAGTCTACAAATTGTCTAAAAACTGCCTAGCCAAAATTTTCCAAACTTAGTTTTTTTTAATTTGGAACTACTTTTCTACTGCGGGTAGCACGGAAGTTGGAGAGTCTGACTTGGTCACGACTCATACTATCGCGTGATCTGGAACTCGAAAATAAAGGAACAAATACTGGACTCGGACTGGTAGCGGAGATAAATCTAGTGGAACTCGGACTGGTGGCTGCGATGAATCTGGTGGAACTCGGACTGGTGGCGGATATATGTTGCAGGTGGACTCGGATTGGCGTGATGGCAGTGGATAGGTGGTGGCATATATGGGATCGGATTGGCGGTTAAAATGTAGTGGTGGTATATGGCAGCGGCGATGAAGTTGGTTCGGTGGTGGTATACGGCAGCAGCGATGATGATGATGCGGTGGAGATATATGGCAGCGGCGACGTGACAACCTGTGAACAGCACTTGAAACTCTAAAGGACTAGATGCTAAGACCAGCAACTTGACACGATGATGCAACTGCAAATTCAATAAAGCAAATACAGAAAAGATTATGCAAAGGCTCAGATGGGTTCGGATAGGATGAACTAACCCTAAATTTGTTTTGGCTTTTTCGTGTACTATAGGAATGAAGAACAGACTCGATCGAAACTACGAAAAAACTATAAAATCTCACCGAGCAACCTGGAAATCTGATACCACTTGATAGAGGCAAAGGTGTCCCGTCTTTCGATGAGATGGTGGCTATCATTTTGGAGGAAATCGACTTTGATGATCCGACTACGAACGTGTGAGGATGTCGCGCCTTAGCAATCGCTAAACCAACTCCGAGAGGTTATTGACCATGCCGGAGCACGATCAACCTAACCACGAAGGTCTGTTTCCTACAGGCAAACGAAGAACAAGCAAGAAACTAAGATTGCAATATGTATATTGCGAATATAAGAGGAATGCTTTATTGATCAAGGTGGGGTTTTGTGATGCCTTTATCTGGTCGTTGAACACAAATGAAGTACGTGAAGTCATAGCTATGGCGAACTTTAATCTAAACAAAACCCAAAGTCTAAACGACGCCCTAAGGGTTGTATATGTGGAGGAAGAGGGGGGAATTTCGTGGCCCTTGGAGGAGGGGTCTGAAACCAACCCTCACTCTTGTTTCCCCACACATACGGACTCTAAAAACAACCTATACTTAAGTATTTGGAAAATACATGGGCCTGGCCCAATAATAAGGTGACGCAGCACCTAAAATAGCCTTTGGACGAAATTTATGAAGTGGCATCTTGTATATTTTTTCCAAGGCGTCATGCACTCCTTATGGTGGCTTCAAAGTCCTGAAATCATCACTTGTAACTCCGTTCTGGATCCCCTTGCGCATGCCATCATCTCCATGCTTGGTCTTGCTCCAGTGTTCATCCCTCTTATCCATGCCAGGCCCTTCATTTGTAAGCAAAACAAATGTATCCAATTTAGGCAGCTTCATATTCTCATGAACATTAAAATCATTACCAAGAAACGAAGTACCTAATAATTTAATTGGCGTGCACGAGCTCTAGTAATTGGTCCAGTATGTATAGCAGCTGGGGCTGTGGGTGTAACAATGGTATTGATGTCCTCATCAATGAATGTCAGATTTCGGGTTCCGGCAAAACCCTTGAGGTTCGAACACTGGGGTGTGCACGTAGATCTCCCCCCTCTCTAGCACGCACACTCAACGATCCCACGGCCTAGCTTGACGGACCCAAAGAACATGAGACACAAGATTTATACTGGTTCAGGCCACCTTTGTGGTGTAATACCCTGCTCTACTGTGGTGTGGTGGATTGCCTCTTGGGCTAGGGATGAACAGTTACAAGGGACGAACAGCCTCCTGGGGAGAGGTGTTCTTATGCTTGATGAGCTTGTGTGTTTGAGGATGATCTGGATCCTCTCGGTCTCCATCTGTCCCCTCTCTTAGTGGTGGCTAGTTCTATTTATAGAGGCCCTGGTCCTCTTCCCAAATATTGAGCGGGAAGGGATCCCACAACGGCCAATTTGAAGGGGGACAGCTAGTACAAGCTATCCTGACAAAAGTAGTCTTCGCCTGCCAAAGGCTCTGGTGGTAACGCCGTCTTGGGCTCCTGGTGACCTTCGTCCTGCCATCCTGCTGGTCTTGGTCTTGTTGCACCGATATGGAAACCTTTGCCTGACGCCTCGGGACTCCTCGCCTGCGCTTGCCCCTATAGAAGCAAAGAGGAAACAAGGACACTATGCGCGATGGCGCCCGCCTGGCCTTGATCGCCATGGCTTACCTCATTGGAACCTCGCGAGGTTCACCTTGCCTTGATCTCTCTGCCCCTCATGAGCTGGCCTGGTGAGGCCACCCCTGAGGAGGTCTTGCGTTGTCCACCTCGCGAGGCTTGGCCCCTCGTGAGGGTCTTGGGTGTTTGCTGGTGAAGATGGGCCATACGGGGCCGCTGGAGGAGCCATGCTGCGGGCCATAGGCAGGCAAGTCTGGGGACCCTCGTTCCTAGAACGCCGACAGTAGCCCCCGGGCCCAAGGCGCGCTCGGGCTTGGCTTCGAGGCAAAGCCAAAGGGCAAGTGTGGAGCGCCACGGGCCCCAACAGCCTACGGCCTTGGTCGAGCGTGGCGATTGATTGGACGTGGGTGTCTCCGCTTCCCCACGCTGCCTCGGCAACTGCCCGACTTGACGGGTCCTTGGTGCATGTAGGAAAAAGATCATTATTACCTTAGATCATGGAGGCAGGCGGTTGGCCTCCCTTAGGCTATAAATGGGAAGTGGGGGCCGGAGCCCCCATCACCCATCTCTTCTTTGCCTCTCCCGCTTCTTCTTCTTCCTTGCTCCACCGCCGGCAGCGACGCCCATGGCGCCTTTGAAGAGGCTCTCAGCCGCAGAGAAGGGGAAAGCTTGCTAGGAGGGGCCTAGCTCGCCACCGCCCAAGAGGGGGCGCGATTGCCCCTGCAAGCACACCGCGACCCCCGCCGCGGCCCCTCGCAGCAGCGGTGGCGCCTCTTCCTGTGGTGGCAGCAGCCTAGGTCATGGCAGCCTTGTTGAGGAGATGAGGCATGCCTTGGTTGCGCGGCCTCCCCGGCCGCGCTTCCACTCGGTGGAGGTGATGCCGGAGTTCATCGTGTGGTCGGAGAACCCAGTTGGCACCTGGCTTCAGCTCTGATGGTTCTTCGTCGGTGAACTGCCGTCCGCAGATCCAGGCGGTCTCTAGCTGCAGGTGGATGGTTGCTGCAGCAGGGCTTCGTGGGTCGCGGTGGAGGTCTCCGCTGCAGGCAACGCGGTCCTGGCTCACGGCTGGTAGAAGTTCGCCCGTGCGCACGGGCTGGGCAGGCAGTGTGCCCTCCACTTCAAGTACGACGGCAATGCGACCCTCTTCGTGAGGGTGTTCGGGGAAGATGATCGCCGTGCCGGGTGCTTCCCCGAGGACAACGACGACGATGAGGTGCTCAGCCTTGGCGACGGCCGTGACGAGGAGGGAGGCGGGCCCGGGCATGTCTCGTCCAGCTACAGCGACTCTTCTTCCGGTGGAAGCTCTACCAGCGGCGGCTACGACCAGCCGCCACGCCACCGCGCCCGCTTCGAAGGTGGCAGCAGGTCGGCTTGTCGCCGCGCTCCGGTGAAGCGTGAGGAGGGGTCCGTGCCACGAGCCCGTCCTCGCGACCTGACGCATGAGCACGTCCCGCTTTTGTTTTGTTCTTCCTTTCCTTCCTGCATTAGAGAAAGACAAGTATGGGGCCCCGTGGGGGCGTGCAACAAACTATGATTTCCGGGTTGTTGTGCTGTGTTTATCATTCATGTGCTATGTTGCAATGTCATGATTTATGCATGCACGTAGAACGACTTAGCTCGATGCGCCGAAGTAGATCCTGCTTCAAGAGACGCACGTTTCTCCGTACCTGACGAGGAGGAACTGCGAAAACTTGCTAGGAGATCCGTACCTGGTCCACGTCGATGTAGCCTGCTGGCTAGCGCGCGTCACCTACGTATGGCCACGACCCAGCGCCTCATGTCGCGGTACCCGAGGGGCACGGATCGAGGGGGGTGTGCCAGCTTGCGGCTCGAACGAGGGTGCCTCGTGAAAAACAGACAAAACGCTCACGAGGGCCTGAGGGGCACCTGTCCAGCCCCCCTGCGAGGGACGCGAGAGAGGGTACAGGTCAAACAAAGAATCGAAGGCAAAAACAGGGGCAGAATTGAAGGAACAAGATCAGCAAGCGACACCGGAAAGCAAATTCGATTAAAGAGGGGCAAGCCAACTGCAGAAAGCAAATGAAAAGCCGCATCCGGCAGATAATCTAGTCTTCTTGTCTTCTCACCAGCGCAGAGCTATGTTTTGCCACTAGTCATGGGAGGGAGCCCCCGAGGCCCGAGGGTGGCACTCCTGAGACTCCGGGGCGTGTACAGCCCCACTCATTATTACGTGAGGGTGTCACGAGCGGAAATTCTTCATAGGCACTGGGCCTTGCTTCACAGGCACCGGGCCTTGCTTCATGGGTAGAACTTCCTGAGGTGCTGGATGTTCCAGGCGTTCTGGATGGGGACCCCGTCCTGCGTCTCCAGGCACGCGGCGCCAGGCCTGGAGAAGTGGGCGACCCAAAATGGGCCCTCCCACATGGGCGAGAGCTTGTGCCGCCCTTCCCTGGAGAAAACCCGCCTCGGGACAAGGTCACCCACCTCGACTGTCCTGGAGCGGACAATGCGGCAGTAGTACCGCCACAGCACCTGCTGGTACCTCGCAGCTCGAAGCGAGGCTTCACAGCGGTGTTCCTCCCCCAGGACGAGATCCATCCCCTACATGGTGTCCTGCCGCGTTTCATCAAACGCTAGGAACCACGCGGAGCGATGCTTGACCTCGTGTGGGAGAACCGCTTCTGCTCCGTAGACGAGGAAGAACGGAGTTTCGCCTGTCGGCTGGTGGTGGTGGTGCGGATGGACCACAACACGGACTGGAGCTCGTCGTGCCAGCCCTTGCCGCAGGCCTCGAGCTTCTTCTTGAAGGTCTTAGTCTTGAGACCCCTCAGGACTTCTGCATTGGCGCATTCAGCTTGGTCGTTGCTCCTGGGGTGTGCCACGGAGGCGTAGCAGATCTGCGTCCCAAGGTTAGCACAATATGTTTTGAAGAGATTGTTGGGGAGCTGTGAACCGTTGTCAGTGATGATGCGATTAGGGACCCCAAATCGGCTCACAATGCCCTTGATGAACTTGACTGCTGACCCGGCTGGGATGGTGCGGACGGCTTCCACTTCCGCCCACTTGCTGAGCTTGTCGATGGTGACATAGAGGTAGCGGTAACCTCCAGGCGCTCAAGGGAATGGACCCAGGATATCCAGCCCCCAGACCGCGAACGACCATCAGAGTGAGATAGTATGGAGGCCCTGAGCCGGCTGGTGGATCTGTTTGGCATGGAATTGGCAAGCCTCGCAGGACTTCACCGGCTCGGCCATGTCGTTGAGCGTTGTGGGCCAGTAGAACCCGCTGCGAAAAGCCTTGCCTACCAAGGTGCGCGACGATGAGTGGTGCCCGCAGTCTCCGCCATGTATGTCAGCCAGCAGCTCCTTCCCCTGTTCCCTGGAAATGCATCGTAGAGAAACATCATTTGGCTGCTTCCTGTATAGCTCACCGTCTTGAATGCAGTATGCCGTAGCCTGCTGGGCCACATGTTCCGCGTCTTCCTCCTTCTCCAGCAGCGTTCCTTGTGTCAGGTATGCCTTGAACTCTTCGATCCAGCTCCCCTCCTAAGGCTCAATTGCTAAGAGGAGGCGCGCTCCTAAGGTCGGGCCGCAGGCGAGGGCTCCCGAGGCTGGAGGCTGGGGGAGTTCCTCCTGAGATGGCACCAGCTCCGTAGGCGGAGGTGCGGCCGAGGGTTTGAAGAGCCGCTCCTCGAAGACGTCGGGCTCTTGGGGTTGCCGCTTGGATGCTCTTTTGGCGATGTCATCAGCCTCTTTGTTGGTGTCACGAGGTACATGCTGTAGTTCCAGACCCAGGAATTGCTTCTCCATTTTGCGCACCTCCGCGAGGTATGCCTCCATGTGCTCATCCTTTGGCTCGTACACCTTGCTGGAGAAGTTGACGCGGAGTTGCGAGTCTCCTTTGACGGTGAGGCGCTTCACTCCCAGGGCCGCTGCCGCCTTGAGGCCGGTGATGAGGCCCTCGTACTCTGCGATGTTGTTGGAGACCTTCTCGCCCCACTGGAAGCAGAGCTGCACGGCGTAGTGGAGTTTGTACTGAGTGGGCGAGATGAGTACGGCTATAGCCCCCGCGCCCTGGCGCGCGAACGCGCCATCGAAGTACATGACCCAGCCGTATGGCGCTTAATTCCCTAGTGAGATGGATCGGTTTTCGCCTGCTTCGAGCTCCGGTGTATCGGTCCATTCTATCACAAAATCGGTGAGCGCAGCCCCCTTGATGACCCTGGTTGTACTGAACTCCAAGTCAAACACTTGCAGCTCGATGTTCCATTCGGCGACCCTCCCCGCAACATTGGGGCTCCTGAGCACTCTCTCCAATGGGTAGGCTGAGACGACCTTGATGGGGTGACCCTAGAAGTAGTGGCGCAGCTTACGCGAGGCCACCAGGAGCGCGAGCAATAGCTTCTAAGGCATGGGGTATCGCGCTCTCGCATCTCGCAGCACTGTGCTGACGAAGTATACTGGGTGCTCGACAAGGGTAGGAGAGATGACGGAGTTTTTGTCTCCCGGGGACTGAGGTGTTTCCTGTGGATCTCCAGCTCCTGTGGCTGGACAACTAGCCGGTCTAGCCACCGCCTCGGGAATGTCGTCTTGGCGTTGTGTAGCCTTATCCGGCTTGGCGGCTTCATTTGGCGAGCCCTTGACTTGGGGCTCCTCTCTGAGGGCCACCAGCGCCACGCTAGCGGAATGGGGTGTGGTAGACAGGTAGAGTACCAAGGGCTCGTGAGGACGAGGCGCCACCATCATCGGCGGACTGGTCAAGTATCTCTTGAGGTCTTGAAATGCTAGGTCGGCCTCGGGGGTCCACTCGAACGGAACCTTCTTCTTCATCAGCTTGGAGAACGGCAAGGCGCGCTCCCCCAACTTGGAGGTGAAGCGCCCCAGCAAGGTCACGCAGCCTGCAAGCTTCTGCATCTCCCTGAGGTTTTGTGGCAGGCTCATGTCTTCCATCACCTTGACCTTCTCCGGGTTAAACACACACTTCTCCGGATTGAGCCGCAGTTCCACCTGGCGCATGCTCGTGAAGGTCTCCTCCAGGTCCTGAATTAAAGTTCTTGCTTCTTGATACTTTACCACAATGTCATCGACGTAGGCATCAGCGTTCCTCCTGAGCTGCCGCCCCAAGGCGATGTGCATCAGCCGCTGGAAGGTTGCTCCTGCATTGCATAGTCCGAATGGCATGCAAGTGTAGCAGTATACCCCGCATGGGGTTAAGAAGGCTATCTTTTCCGCATCTTCCACTGCCATCTTGATCTGGTGGCATCCTGAGAACGCATCCAGGAAGCACAGCAGGTCATTCTCCGCGGTTGAGTCAACGACTGCTTCTCCGTGGATTGTCGCCTCGCCTTCTGCTTCACTGGGCGCACATTGGGGCACACCCTCAGATGATGTTCAATTACTCCTCTCAGGACCCCAACTAGCTGCTTGGGCTCCCAGGCGAATACTTCCTTGTTCGCTCGTAGGAAGTCCACCAACTCCTTCTCTTGAGCTCGGGCAATTTCGGCGCCTATGATAAAGGTAGCGCCAGAGGCCCCGTCGACTGGTATCTGCTTTGTCTTGGCTTGACCTTGAGTGAACAGCTGCTTCTTCTTGGTCGGCGCAACCTCCTTGGCCCTGGGCATGGCCTTGTCGGCCGAGCAAGCTGCCGCCATGGCCCTGAAGGCTAGCTTGAGGGACGCCATAGCTTCCTTGGTATCCACGGCCATGGTAAGGACGCCATTGCTCCCTGTTATCTTCATGAGGTTGTAGGCAGGATGGGTCGCCGCCATGAACTGGGCCAGCGTCGGGTACCCGAGGATGGTGTTATACGGCAAACCGATGCGGGTGATGTCGAAGTCGACTAGCTCAGTGCGGTAGTTGTCGCGCGTGCGGAAAGTCACGGGGAGACGGATTTGCCCCAGGGGGTTGGAGTAGCCACCGTCGACTCCGGAGAAGGACCGACTGGGCCGGAGCCGCTCGAGCGGTACGCGAAGGAGACTAAAGGCCTCCACAGAGAGCACGTTGAGGCCAGCGCCGCCATCAATGAGGGTCTTGGTGACGGCTACACTGCATATGGGCGACGTGTAAAGCATCGGAAGCACACCCGAACTGACGGTGTTGACGAGGTGATCTCCTAAGTGGAAGATCAGGTTGGCCTTGGGCGCCGCTGAGACGCCCTGAGACCGTTGCGCCATGTGTCTTCCAGTTATGCGCATTGTTGCCATGTCATTTTCTTGCGTGCTGCTTCTTTCCATATCATCATGTGCATTGCATCATCATGTTTTCAAAACTTGCATCGGTCCCGGTCTCCTAGTTCTCCTCTTTGTCCGTTCTGAGCCCACACACACTTGCACGCGCCCGCGGCACCTCCGAAATTTTATTTTATAAGTGGCCGGAAAATATTCTCGGAATGGGATGAAAGTTGGTGTGTAGTCTTGTTATAGTGTAGGTAGACCGTCTGTCAAGTTTCGTCGCATTCAGAGTACGTTTGATGCCCCCAACGGATAACTAAAGCGGCAATATAGCTGGTCTATCGTCGGACGTTTTTGGTCTCCGAAACTACTGCCGGGTCTTTCTCTCTCTCTCTTGTCTCCCGCAGCCCTCAGTCCCCTACACAGCCCACCTAGGCCCAGCCTAGAACCCCCCTCGCGTTCGGAATCGTCTGATTGTGATCGGAGGGCCCCGAAAAACCCCTCCTAACCCCCTAAGCCTTGCATCTGTCTATATATAGCCCCTACCCGTGCCAAAAATGGCCTAAACGTCCTTCCCCCGCAGCCGTTGTCGTCTCCTCCCTCCCTTTCAGCGCCCAGCCAGCACCCCGCAGCCACTTGTCGTCACCAGAGCCACCCGCCGCCGCCGCGCCGCCCCCGCGCCCACTCTCGCATCACCACGCGTTCTCCTGCCTCCCGCGCCGCCGCGGCCCGCCTAGGCCCGGAACGAGCGCGTGGAGCCCATCGGGGCCCATCCTCGAGCCCGCGTGCACACGCACTCCGTCGCCTGGCTCCCGAGCACAAACCGTGCGCGCTGCTCCTCCCGATCCTACCCCGCCGCCTGGATGCGTCCTCCGGTGACCGAACCTCGCCGGCGCGCCACCATCTCCCCAGGCCAGACGCGCGCCTCTCCCCTTCTTCCTCCCATTTCTCTCCTCTCTCTCACCGGACTCCCCTTCCTCCATTGCTACCTCCAGGAACCACCACGGCCTGTGGAGCTCGCCCCAGTTGCGTTCTTCACCCAATCCGGTGAGGATCCGCCGGATCTGGAGCACCTCGGCCTGTTCTCGGTTTTTCCCACTCCGATCCGTCGCTAGAGTCCGCAAACCACCACCGCCGTTGCCGCTCCCCGCCTCTGCATCTCGCTGCGTCGAGCAGTGCTCGTCCCGCTCGTCGCACGTTGACCGTGTCCTGCCGCGTGGGCCGCCTCCTTGCCCTCTATCCAAGGCCTAGCACCCCCTGTCGGCCTCCCTCCTCCACCGAACTGGCCAAGGCCCATGGTGAGCCTCCAGCGCCCTTGCACCTGTTGGGCCAAGCTGCAGATTTGGCACAGTGTAGTTTTTTTCCGTTTCTGCGATTTTTTCTATTGTTCCAATGTTTTGCAGTTTTACAGAAAAGTCCCCCTAGATCATGCATTTAATAACTCACAAATGGTGCATCGGATTAAAATGATTTATGTATGTAAAATGCCTAGAATTTTGCCTAGTTTGATAATTTCCAACTTTCATCCATGTTAAAAATGTTTAAAATGTTGTTTGTGTTTATTTTTCGAAATGCCATGCTAAAATGATTTATTTCATAATTAAATAACCGTAGCTCCAAACTTAATAAACTTTATATGTAAATGGGGTAGAAAAATGCATATATTAACATGGTAGCACTACTTTGCATGTTAAACAACTCTAAAATATGCTTTAGGGCAGAACAGTACCGAATCTAATATATGCTCATGAGGATTTTTGCGGACTTGTTGCTTGTTGTTCCGGCCTCATTTAAACTTGCCTAGATAGGTAGTTTTCATATGCTTCACCCCTTGCCATGTTTAAGAACATTTAATATTGATGGGTACCTAAACGAGAGAGAACTAAATAATTGTTGTGGTGTTCCATCAATATGCAACTCATTGCATATTGAGATCCACTTAATTTGTAGTACTGTTTGTGCACTTTGCCATGCCATGCCTCATTAAACCGGACATGCATCATACTTGGTTGTGCATCATGCCATGATTATGTGATGGTTGTTTACTATGTTGCTTGCTTCTTTCCGGGTTGCTTCTCTCGGTAGCTTCGGTTTCGTTCTGGAGTTGTGAGGATCTGTTCGACTACGTCCGTTTGTCTTCTTCATGGACTCGTTCTTCTTCCTTGCGGGATCTTGGGCAGGATGACCATACCCTCGAAATCACTTCTATCTTTGCTTGCTAGTTGTTTGTTCTATCGCTATGTCGCGCTACCTACCACTTGTTATATCATGCCTCCCATATTGCCATGTCAAGCCTCTAACCCACCTTCCTAGCAAACCATTGTTTGGCTATGTTACCGTTTTGCTCAGCCCCTCTTATAGCGTTGCTATCTGTAGGTGAAGTTGAAGTTGGTTCCATGTTGGAACATGGATATGTTGGGATATCACAATATCTCTTATTTAATTAGTGCATCTATATACTTGGTTAAGGGTGGAAGGCTCGGCCTTATGCCTGGTGTTTTGTTCCACTCTTGCCGCCTTAGTTTTCGTCATACCGGTGTTATGTTCCTTGATTTTGCGTTCCTTACGTGGTTGGGTGTTATGGGAACCCCTTGATAGTTCGCTTTGAATAAAACTCCTCCAGCAAGGCCCAACCTTGGTTTTACATTTGCCTAACAACCTATTACCCTTCCCTTGGGTCGGCCAACCCAAGGGTCATCTTTATTTTAACCCCCTCCCCCCCGGGCCAGTGCTTCTCTAAGTGTTGGTCCGAAGTAGAGCCCTTTGCAGTGCCACCTCGGGGAAACTTGAGAGCTGGTTTTAGTTGTACGAAGTGATCATCCGGTGTTGCCCTGAGAACGAGATATGTGCAGCTCCTATCGGGATATTCGGCACATCGGGCGGTCTTGCTGGTCTTGTTTTAGCATTGTCGAAATGTCGTGTAACCGGGATTCCGAGACTGATCGGGTCTTCCCGGGAGAAGGAATATCCTTCGTTGACCGTGAGAGCTTGTGATGGGCTAAGTTGGGACACCCCTGCAGCGTATAAACTTTCGAGAGTTGTGCCCACGGTTATGTGGCAGATGGGAATTTGTTAATGCCCGGTTGTAGAGAACTTGTCACTTGACTTAATTAAAATACATCAACCGCGTGTGTAACCATGATGGTCTCTTTTCGGCGGAGTCCGAGAAGTGAACACGGTCTTGTGTTATGTTTGAACGTAAGTAGCTTCAGGATCACTTCTTGATCACTTCTAGCTTCTCGGCCGTTGTGTTGCTTCTCTTCTCGCTCTTATTTGCGTATGTTAGCCACCATATATGCTTAGTGCTTGCTGCAGCTCCACCTCTTAACCTTATCCTACCCATAAGCTTAAATAGTTTTGATCTCGCGGGTGTGAGATTGCTGAGTCCCCGTGACTCACAGATACTTCCAAACAGTTGCAGGTGCCGATGATACCAGTGCAGGTGACGCAATCGATCTCATGTGGGATCTCGATGGAGATCTTGATCGTTGTTTTGTGTATTTTTCGGTTGATTAGTAGTGGAGCCCGTTGGGACGATCGGGGATCTAGCATTTGGGGTTGTCTTCTTTTATTTCGGTTCCGTAGTCAGACCTTAATTGTACTCTGGATGATGTATGTTTAACTTGTTATTTGTGTGAAGTGGCGATTGTAAGCCAACTCTTTATCACTTTCTTATTCAGTACATGGGATTGTGTGAAGATTACCCCACTTGCGACTAAACCACCATGCGGTTATGCCTCTAAGTCGTGCCTCGACACGTGGGAGATATAGTCGCATCGTGTGTGTTACAGCCGCCCACCCTGGGGGAGCCCCCTGTCGTGTGGAGGCGGTGCCGATCTGGCGAAAGAACGGCTTGATGTGACAGTCTGAGGGTGGGGCCTGTGAGCCACCGAGGAGGGCCGCGACGACCGGGGGTGCTGGTCCCCCGAAGTGCGCGATGAAGAGGTCGTGCAGCTCCTCCCAAGAGGCCACGGAAGATTCTGGCAGATGGAGGAGCCACGTGCGTGGCATGCCAGCGAGGGCCATCGGAAACCAGTTGGCCACGATCTTGTCGTCGCCCCTAGCCTCCAGGACAGCCTCCTCGTACGCCAGCAGAAAGGCCGCAAGATTCGCCGCACCATCGTAATGGGGCGGCATTTCCAACTTGAACTTGTGCGGCCACTGCACCTGCCGCGGAGGGCGCCTATCGATCTAGTTAGGGAAGAGGCGATGTCCATGAGAGTCGGTTGGAGAGGCGAGGCCGTCGAGGGGCGAAGCTTCGGCGCACCCCTACCTGGCGTGCCAAATGTCGGATTTCGGGTTCCGGTAAAACCCTTGAGGTTAGAACACTGGGGTTCGCGTGAAGATCTCCTCCCTCTCTAGCTCGCACACTTAACAATCTCACGGCCTAGCTTGACGAACCCAAAGAACATGAGACACAAGATTTATACTGGTTCGGGCCATCGTTGTGGTGTAATATCCTACTCCAGTGTGGTGTGGCGGATTGGCTCTTGGGCTATACATGAACAGTTACAATGGAAGAATAGTATACTCGGGAGAGGTGTTCGTGTGCTTGATGAGCTTGTGTGTTTGAGGATGATCTAGATCCTATCGGTCTCCATCCATCCCCTCCCTTGGTGGTGGCTAGTCCTATTTATAGAGGCCCTGGTCCTCTTCCCAAATATTGAGCAGGAAGGGATCCCACAATGGCCAATTTGAAGGGGCACATCTAGTACAAGCTATCCTGACAAAAGTAGTCTTCGCCTGCCAAAAGCTCTGGTGGTAACGCTGTCTTGGGCTCCACAGTGACCTCCGTCCTACCGTCCAGCTGGTCTTGGTCTTGTTGCACTGATATGGAAACCTTTTCCTAATGCCTCGGGACTCCTCGCCTGCGCTTGCCCCTTTAGCACCAAAGAGGAAACGAGGACACTGTGCGCGCTGGCACCCGCTTGGCCTTGATCGTCATAGCTTATGTCATTGGAAACTCGCGAGGTTCGCCTTGCCTTGATCTCTCCGCCCCTCGCAAGCCAGACTGGTGAGGCCGTCCCTGAGGAGGTCTTGCATCGTCCGCCTCGCGAGGCTTGGCCCCTCACTAGGGTCTTGGGTGTTTGCTGGTGAAGATGGGTTGTACGGGGCTGCTGGAGGAGCCACGGTGCGGGCCGCAGGCAGACAAGTCTGGGGACCCCCATTCCCAGAACGCTGACAATGAAAACAATAAATGAAAGAGTGGCAAGGATGATGGGATGGCATACTTACGAATATTTTGATAACACATGATCGTCATGCAGTACGTGGCAAATGATGGCAACAAGAGAACTGCCATCAACATCTTGTGCAGGTGAGACGTTTAAAACTGATCACACACACAATGTATGACAAAAAAAGAAACTAAGAAACAAGGCAATTAATGAGTTGTGAAAAAAATGAAAAACAGAAAGATAATTGCATCAAAAGTTGATACAAAGCTTTGCAAAAGATGTAGTTGCCAATACTGGTCAACTGCATTTGCCACCAATGTACAAGTCCATTTCTCATTTATGGACATCTGGATCTGTCAATTATTGTCTGACTGTAGTTGCCATTTGTGATTATCTACATTTGCCTTATGTGCTCAAACTTAACTTTCATTGGATGTTAAAATGTTGGTTGCCATGACTGGACAATTGCAGATGCCATATTAGGTCAACTGCAGCTGCCATGGCTGGACAACTGTAATTGCCATACCTGGCTAAATGTAGCTAAAAAGACTTGCATCTTTGCATATTGGCATGCAAAGATGGATTACAATTACCATGATTTTAAAATTGCACATTCCAAGACTTTACACATGTAACTAACATATTTGGTTATCTACTTGTGCAAAATGGAAACAATTACATTTGCAATGCCTCAATTCAATGCGTCATTGATGCGGAGCATCCCAAGGTCATCCCCATGGACCTACCGACATCTCCCAAGACACCACTTGGACCAATGACAAGAGCACGAGCCAAGGCTGTCAAAGATAAGGTGAACTCCTCTCCGAACTACCCCTTTCTATACATGAGACATGGCTGCTACCTCAAGCGGAAAAACTATGTGCGATCAGGTACATGGAGGAGAGCCATGGAGCAGCTACATACATCGGACAAGACGGCGAGGACACCAAGCAACAAGCCCAAGGAAATATGGCCGAAGAAGACTACAACGGCCGGACGTCCGATGACTCCCAGGCCACGGACGACCATCCATCTTCGGACGACAGGCGCCCCTGCAATAGAATGAAAACTACGGAAGTTCGAGGAAGATTGGACGACCGACGACCGGACGACCGAACCCCTACGGACGTCCAACGCCACGGCAATCGAGCGTAGTCTATGGAAGTCTGAAGATCTATGGACGTCCGGGCTGTCCCGAGCCTCCGGACGTCTGACGCCCACCGGACGTCTGGCCCCTGGCTGTGTCCAGTTGCGGGCTGAGGCCCATGTACCCCTTCACTTTACACCCTTTTTGTACTACGACTATAAATAGACCTCCCCCTCCTCCTAGCTAGGGTTAGCGTTGTGATAGCTCATATTAGAGATAGAGCCTCGCTCATCCACATCGGATCTACTCCTCGAGAGAGAACGCGGCCCCTCTACGGAGAATATCCCCTTGGATTCAAGACCCCCATTTGGGTGGCCCCATCAAGACCTCCTTTGGAGAAGAACCGATCACTGTGTATCGCCCCTTGTTGATCATGGATCGTGTGAACTCTTTTGTGTTCGAGAGTCTAGCATACGTGTGATCATTCTTGTTGGTTTTAGTGTTTCCCCTTGTGTTTCCCCTCGTGTTCTTCGTGTTTATCGCGGGATCCGCTCCTTTCGTGAAAGATCGGCCAACTAGGGTTCCACCCTACATCATCTTGGTATCTAGAGCCACGTTGATCACGATTTCGGTGCCACCCATTGTGTTTTCTAGGTTTGTTTTGTTGATTTTGTCCCTAATTCGAAAATTCCCCACAAAAATAGCCCCAAATTTTTTTTTCTGATTTGTTGGTGTGATGAAATTTTGTTGGATTTGATCTGTGGATTTGCTTTGCCTTGAGTGGATCTAGCTTTTCCCCTTCGTCTCCACCACTTCCTTCCACAAAATTGCCCGGATTCGACGGATTTCAACCTCTCCTCGACGAACCCTCGTTGTCCATCACGTGCCCAAAATTCGCCCAGGCACCGGACATCCAACGACCGGACGACCGTAAACTCCCGGACGTCCGTAAAACCCTGACGTAACTGAAATTTTCAGCCACCGCCCCACTTCCACATACCACCACCATTTGCTTACTCGTTTCGCACTCCGACTCGTTTTGCCGCTTTGTGCTTTGAGAATTTGAGTTGCGGTTCTGTGTCCTATTGTGTTTCGGCTATTTAGGTACGGTTCGACATCAAAATCACCACCGCTCATCTTCGCCATGACCTCGTCATCAACAACGACCTTCTCAGTAACCTCATCTTGGTTTCGTGACACCATCAACCGTAAGCAAGGACGGTAACTTCGACAACAGCTTTGTCCACTCCTTGCCATTACATTGATAACCACCATAGCCTTACTTTTGCGTACCTCACCCATCAAGACTAGCCTTTGAGTATTGCCGGCAACGTGACTTGTGCACATTAGTGATCATACTTCCCATAGCATACATACATATCATTGGTGCATATCTTGGTATCATCTCTTGTGTCACAAGGTTGTCATCATATACACAATTGCTATCTTGGTTCGTGAAGCATTGCATGAGAAAAGAGCTCAAAAGAAAAAGAGCCAAACAAGCTTTTAAGCGAAAGGGAAAGATAAGCAAAGAGCTTTTAAGCAAGAACCATAGCATCATACAACATTACGATTGTCATACTAGATCATCTTGGATCATATCATCGGAATACCATACATAGAGCATACTTGGGATAGAAGTCGTTGCATTTTTGCTTAGTAGGTGGTGCACAAGTCTTCGTATCCGCCTATTGTGCAATCGTTCTAGCATCTCTCTAGTGTTTTGCAACAAGAGCATTTTCTTGGATTCCACATTTTGGCTCATCCTTGCTTGCACGACCCCATTTATCTCTTTGCGTGTGTGTTTCCGTGTACCATATTTTGCTATTGGTCTAATTGTTGCATTGCAAATTTACAAATCTTTTCTAACTTTATTGAAGCTTAATAACAATTGCATCAAATTTTGTGCCACCATCCTAACTGAGCTCCACCATAAGCTTTTACTTGTGTAGGTGTGAGAAACCGACAAGAATTGATACCAATTGTGCTATTTCCTTGTTCCACATTTAGTGATCATTGATCCATCTTCAACATCGGTCAAGGTACGTTTGGTATAAGTTCTTCTCCTACTCCCACTCACATATTTATTTGGAATGATGGTTAGGCCAAGTACTTCTACCAACCCACTCTACATCGAACAAGACGACGACATGACCACCTACGTTACAAAGAGTCACCTCTTTGGTGCACCACGTTCTTTGCATCAAGAGCAACAAGCAATTGTGAATGCATCGACAACCTCGCCACCGACTTGCGACTCTCCGAGGAATGCACACAATACTATTTCGACCACAAGCTCGACGACCACAAGCAAGAGAATGATGCAAGAATGGACAAGATTTGTGCTTTGTTGCTCAACGCTCTTCTTACACTCCGTCCTCATCAAGACGGAGCCGCTCAAGTCGACACTCTGACTACACCATCTCTGGCTCAAGTACACCGACATCCAATACTGTTTGACGTGCCACGCGCCAAGATCGTCAAGAAAACCGCAACCCTCTACACGACGTCTCAAGAACAACGACATCGTAAAAACCAAGCTACCTTTGCGCAAGCACGAGAACGGCAACGCCAACGCCAACACGAAGAGGAAGAGCGAGCGCACCTACACCAAGATGCACAAGATGTCGAGGCACAACGTCAAGAACAACAATTGCGAGAATATCAAGCACTTGAGGCGCAACAAGCCCTCCGAGATTCAAGTCGAGCCGTGGCCAACCGAGGTCGACAAGCTCGTGAGCATCAAGAAGCGCTCTGTGATGAAGTCCACGAGCGAATATATCAAGCTCGCGTGCATCATCAAGCTCGACAAGTTCCTGCACAATCTCGCCAAGAACATCAAGTTCAACAAGATCAAGAAGACATTCGAAATCCTCCGCGACAAGAGCAGTTGTGAGAGACGATCCTCCTTGAGGGAGTCCTCGATTACGGGGTATCCAGATAGCCGGATTATATCCTTTGGTCGGCCTGTTGGACTATGAAGATACAAGATTGAAGACTTCGTCCCGTGTCCGGATGGGACTCTCCTTGGCGTGGAAGGCAAGCTTGGAAGTACGGATATTTAGATCTCCTTCCTTGTAACCGACTCTATGTAACCCTAGCCCCCTCCGGTGTCTATATAAACCGGAGGGTTTTAGTCCATAGGACAACATACAATCATACCATAGGCTAGCTTCTAGGGTTTAGCCTCTCTGATCCCGTGGTAGATCAACTATTGTACTACTCATATTATCAAGAATAATCAAGCATGACGTAGGGTTTTACCTCCATCAAGAGGGCCCGAACCCGGGTAAAACATCATGTCCCCTGCCTCCTGTTACCATCCGCCTTAGACGCACAGTTCGGTACCCCCTACCCGAGATCCGCCAGTTTTGACACCGACATTGGTGCTTTCATTGAGAGTTCCTCTGTGTCGTCACTGTTAGGCTTGATGGCTCCTTCGATCATCGACAGCGATAAAGTCCAGGGTGAGACTTTTCTCCCCGGACAGATTTTTGTATTTAGCGGCTTCGCACTGCGGGCCAACTCGCTTGGCCATCTGGAGCAGATCGAGAGTTACGCCCCTGGCCACCAGGTCAGGTTTGGAAGCTTAAACTACACGACCGACATCCGCGGAGACTTCATCTTCGACGGATTCGAGCCCCTGTCGAGTGTGCCGCACGGTCACGATGAGCATGATTTAGCTCTACCATCGGACAGTGTTCAGGAGACCGCACCGGCAACCGCTCCGACCCTCAATTCGGAGCCAATTGCGCCATCCATGGACGGGTGGATAGACCCCGCCACGGAGGCCGTATTCTCAGCGGCGATCGAGCCAAGTATCGACCTTACCCTTCACGGGAGCCGTGACGCTGAACTACCGGATTCTTCCCCGACCACGGACTCCGAACCGCCTGCGCCCGTGCCTATCAAATCCGAATGGGCGCCGATCATGGAGTTCACCTCCACGGATATCTTTCAGCACTCGCCCTTCGGCGACATACTGAACTCATTAAGGTCTCTCTCCCTATCAGGAGAGTCCTGGCCGAACTATGTTCTGCAGGATTGGGATGCGGATGACGAAGAAATTCGCCGCCCACCCGCCACCCACTTAGTAGCCACTGTCGACAATTTGACAGACATGCTCGACTTCGACTCCGAAGACATCGACTGTATGGACGAGGATGTGGGAGACGAAGAGGAACCACTGCCCACAGGGCACTGGACAGCCACCTCATCATATGATATATACATGGTGGACACACCCAAAGAAGGCAATGGTGACGAGACAGCAGAGGATGACCCCTCCAAGAAGCAACCCAAGCGTCGACGTCAGCAGCGCCGCTCTAAGTCTCGCCAAAGAAAAAGCGGTGACACCAACACAGGAGATAATAGCACTCCGGACAGTGCCGAAGACGACAACAATCCCCTCCAGCAAGATTTAGAGCAGGAGGATGGAGAAGCCAGCCCTCCCAAGAGAGCGGCAGATGGAGAGGCAGAGGATGATAATTACAGGCCTCCCGAGAGAGCGGCAGATGGAGAGGCAGAGGATGATAATTACATGCCTCCCTTATAAGACGAGGCAAGCCTCGACGACGACGAATTTGTCGTGCCGGAGGATCCCGCTGAGCAAGAACGCTTCAAGCGCCGGCTTATAGCCACGGCAAATAGCCTTAAGAAAAAGCAGCAGCAGCTTCAAGCTGATCAAGATTTGCTAGCTGACAGATGGACTGAAGTCCTTGCGGCCGAGGAATATGAACTCGAACGCCCCTCCAAGAGTTACCCAAACCGCAAGTTGCTACCCCGACTGGAGGAGGAAGCATTAAAACCTATATCTCCAGCATATGACGCGGCTGACCGGCCACCTCGTGGCCACGACAGAGAGGCATTTCAGCCAAAAACTCAGCCCGCACCCCAACGCCACTCAAATAAAAATTACAAGGCACGGGGAAACACGCTAGACCTGCGAGACGTATTGAAGGACAAAGTAAAACACACAAGATCGATCTACGGATCACGAGGGCGCGCCACTACGCGAGACGATAACCGTCACGCCGGATACAGTAAAAGTAAATCCGGCAGGGCCGAACACGGCGGACAAGACTCATTCGAGCTACGTGGCGACATAGCCCACTACAGAGGCGCCGCACACCCCATATGCTTCATAGACGAAGTAATGGATCACCAAATCCCAGAGGGTTTCAAACCCGTAAATATCGAATCATACAACGGCAGAACAGATCCTGCGGTATGGATCGAGGACTTCCTCCTACACATCCACATGGCCCACGGTGATGATCTACACGCCATCAAATACCTCCCACTCAAGCTCAAAGGACCAGCTCGGCATTGGCTCAACAGCCTGCCAGCAGAGTCCATTGGCTGTTGGGAAGATCTGGAAGCCGCATTCCTCGACAACTTCCAGGGCACTTATGTGCGACCACCAGATGCCGATGACTTGAGCCACATAATTCAGCAGCCAGAGGAATCGGCCAGGAAATTCTGGACACAGTTCCTAACAAAGAAAAATCAAATCGTCGACTGTCTAGATGCAGAGGCCCTAGCAGCTTTTAAACACAACATCCGCGACGAGTGGCTCGCCCGGCACCTTGGCCAGGAAAAGCCAAAATCTATGGCAGCCCTCACGACACTCATGACCCGCTTTTGCGCTGGAGAAGACAGCTGGCTGGCTCGTAGCAATAACATATCAAAGAACCACGGTACTTCAGATACCAAGGATAGCAATGGCAGGTCACGTCGCAACAAACATAAGTGCCGCGTCAATAGCGACAATACCGAGAATACGGTAGTTAATGCCGGATTCATAGGCTCTAAACCCGGTCAGCGGAAAAAGCCATTCAAAAGAAGCACTCCGGGCCTGTCCAGTTGGGACCGTATACTCGATCGCTCGTGCCAAATACATGGCACCCCCGACGAGCCAGCCAACCACACCAACAGGGAATGTTGGGTGTTCAAGCAAGTCGGCAAGCTAAACACCAAAAAAGATAAGGGGTCACATAGTGCTGACGAGGAGGAGCCCCGGCCGCCGAACACCGGAGGACAGAAGAGGTTCCCCCCACAAGTGCGGATGGTGAACATGATATACGCAACCCACATCCCCAAGAGGGAGCGGAAGCGTGCGTTAAGGGAGGTATATGCGTTGGAGGCAGTCGCCCCAAAGTTCAACCCATGGTCCTCCTGTCCGATCACCTTCGATCGCAGGGACCATCCCACTAGTATCCATCATGGCGGATTCGCCGCCCTGGTCCTAGACCCAATCATCGACGGATTTCACCTCAATCGAGTCCTTATGGACGGCGGCAGCTGCCTGAACCTACTTTATCAGGACACAGTGCGCAAAATGGGTATAGACCCCTCAAGGATCAAACCCACAAAAACGACCTTTAAAGGTGCCATACCAGGTGTAGAAGCCCATTGCACAGGCTTGGTCTTCGAATCCCTGGATAACTTCCGAAGCGAGGATTTAATCTTCGATATAGTCCTGTTCCGCAGTGGCTATCATGCACTGCTCGGGCGAACCACATTTGCAAGATTCAACGCGGTACCGCACTATGTATATCTCAAGCTCAAGATGCCAGGACATCGGGGGGTCATCACAGTCAATGGAAATACAAAGCGCTCTCTCCACACGGAGGAGCACACTGCGGCCCTCGCAGTAGAAGCGCAAAGCAGCCTCTTAAGGCAATCCACTAGTTCGGCGATTAAAGACCCGGACACCTTCAAGCGCGCCCGGAGTAATCGGCAACAAGACCGCCTGGCACGTTCCGAGCTCGCATAGCAATGCGGTCCCCACCCCAGTCCCAGCCAAACGGCGAAATCCGTGCCATGCGTACATAATTATGCATTGAAAATACCATGGGCATAGATGGGGGGCACGACTACGACACGTCCCAAAAGGTGGCTCAACCGCACTAGGGGCTTCCCGCCTTATTATTTTTTCTCTCTTTCAGGACTTTACTCTATGGAAACCCCGTTCGGAAGTACGATTGCCGGACACATGATACAACAACCAAGGTGGCAGAAAGCTACGTCGCATCATGGAATTCCCAGGTGGTCTCTGATAACGAGCGAAATACTTGCTTCAAATACCATTCCACAGCTTGCCCTTGGAGGGGACATGTCAAATAGTCCTACTTTTTTCTTATCGCACTACTTGTATCATTCTGCTTCGACGCACCTTTTTGAATAAACAATGCATAGGACTAGACTAATATCACATTCTCTATTCTTCTTTTATATATATATATATATATGTTCATTCATGACATTCAGCACCCATACACTCTGGTACGGCCAATACGCCAGGGGCTTAAGCGTACCCCATAATACGGCATGAGAAGTCCGAACACTTTCGACAGTGCGGCACCCCGAACTTATAGCATTATATGCATCAGCTCTGAATCATGTCTTGGGTCAACAGTTGGGTTTGCCCGGCTCCCATGTTTTGGTACCTTACGTTCCGCTATATCGGCTAAGGTAGCACTGGGAGAACTACTGCGATTGTGCCCCGGTTCATCTGGGCAAGCACCTCCTTAGAGAAAGCTAAAACTGACTGTCATGATAAGGCGAGAGCTGGTCGTTGTTTGAGAGGTCTCGAGTCCCTAAAGACTTATGTTGCTTAGAGCGAGGAGTCGGCTTTGTCCGGCTTAAGGCGTGTATAGCGCCCCGAATTCCGCCTTCCGAATACTAGGGCCTTCGCCAAAATTTAAAATTGTAGACTTCTATGGCTAAGTGAGAGTGATAAAGCATTATAGTCCGATTGCCTTGTTCGTTGTGCTGAGCACCTCCCTCGAAGGATCCAACAATGGGAAAAAGAGTGCTCACGTTTATCCCGAACACCCAAGCACTCGTGGCATGGGGGTAGAAGCCGACGACTGGCCATCTCTCAGATTTGATAAACAGCCGCACAAAAGGTAATATTTTAAATTCAAACAAGCATTGCATAGCGCATATGAACAAGTTCATTCAAAAATTACATCCTTCGCACATTCGTCCGCCACAAGATGGGCACCCTTCAGGACACCCTCATAATACATTTCGGGGTGGCGATGCTCCTTGCCCTGCGGTGGCCCCTCCTTCACCAGCTTCTCGGCGTTCATCTTGGCCCAGTGCACCTTCGCATGGGCAAAAGCCCGGCGTGCACCTTCGATGCAGACGGACCGCTTTATGACTTCCAGCCGTGGGCAGGCATCCACAAGCCGCCTTACCAGGCCGAAGTAGCTGTTGGGAAGGGAGTCGCCAGGCCAGATCCGGACTATAAGGCCCCTCATGGCATGTTCGGCCGCCTTGTGCAGCTCGACCAGTTGCTTCAGCTGGTCGCTCACAGGCATCGGGTGTTCGTTCCCAGTATACTGAGTCCAGAACAACTTCTCCGTCGAGCTTCCCTCCTTGGCCTGGTAATACTTCGCGACATCCGACACGTTGCGCGGAAAATCTGCGAATGCTCCTGGAGAGCTCCGGACTCGGGTAAGTAACAATAATTTACTTTCACATGCTTGCTTTGCATATTGAATGCCTTACCCGCCGCTATCTTCGTCATCGCCTCAATTTCCTGGAGGGCCTTTTGGGCTTCAGCCTTGGCATGATTTGTGCTCTCGAGGGCCGCAGCAAGCTCAGACTCTCGCGTCTTCGAGTCAAGCTCCAAAGTCTCATGTTTCTTCACGAGAGCCTGGAGCTCTTGCTGCACCTCGCCCACTCGTGCCTCTTATTTCTCCCGCTCGGTGCGCTCCTTGGCCGATTTGTTTTTGGCCTCGGACAACGCTTGCTTCAGGGTCACCACTTCGGTCGTAGCCCCTGGCACATTCATGATGATCCTGTCATTTCGCAACCACATTTTCTTTTTTATATAGACAAGGTATTACTTACCTTTGTTCTCCTCGAGCTGCCTCTTGGCAAGGCCGAGCTCTTTCTTGGACCGCTCGAGGTCCTGCTTCAGTGCGGCGACCTCCGCAGTCAGCGCGGCAGAGGTTAGCAGCGAAGCCTGCATACGCATACAGACATACTTATATTAGACTCCTGCAGATATTATTTGATCCTCTATTCGGCTTTTCTTTGTGAACACCAAACAGAGCATCAGGGGCTACTGTCTATGCGGTAATATTTTCCTATATTTTAAATACTTACCTCAAAGCCTATTAGAAGGCTGGCACAGGCTTCAGTCAGTCCGCTCTTGGCGGACTCAACCTTCTTGATCAGCGCACTCATAATAGTGCGGTGCTCTTCGTCGATGGAAGCGCCGCGAAGCGCTCCCAGCAAGTTGTCCGGTGCCTCTGGATGGACAGAGGTCACCAGCATGGGCGGCTTTCCCCTCTTGGAAGGGGGCCACCTGCCGGAGTCCGGAACCACTGGAGGTTCCGGCGCGGTGTTTGGATGAGGGCCGAACTTGGAGCCCTTGGGAGTCTTGCTCCCTTTCCTCCTAGAGTCCGGAAGGTCACCTTGAGGCGCCTCCGGGACTATCTCCCCCCGGCTCGGTGCCCCTTGAGACAATACCTCGACATTGTCCGTAGGGCAAGGAGAGGAGGCAGTTGGAAGTGTATCACTATCCATATCCGACGAGTCCAAGGAACCGTCTGACGAGGATACGTCGATACGGGCTCGGGGCGGACTGCATAATCATATTCGACGTTAGGAGAAGCAGTGCAACAAAAGTATGCTATGAGTTACTCTGGTATCCGAATACTTATGACTTCGCCAGGCGCTTGGCCCTGAGTAGCCACTCGTCTTCACCGTCGGCGGCGGTGGTGGAACAGTCCGGAAGGAGAGTCCTTCCCTTCTTGGACCCTTTGGCCTCCCTGGTTGGGGCGGCCTTCCTTTTCTTGTCTCCCCCGGCTGGAGGGGGAGAATCTTCATCTTCCTCCTCCTCGTTTTCACGGGAGGAGTGTGTTTCGGAGTTATCGGACGATGTGTCCGACACCACCTGACGCTGGGAACTCTTTCGGGTTCTCGTGGCCTTCTTCTTGGTCTTCTCCGGCACCTCATAAGGAGCCGGAGTCCGCATCTCCGTCAGGAGAGCGTCTGCAGGGTCTTTGGGTAGAGGGGCCGGACAGTTAATCTACACTGATGTCTCCGCCCAGTCCTGTCAAAGGCATGGGAGCTCAGACCACGCACATGGTTAAGATATGGGAAATAAATACCCTACCAGAGGTACAGAACTTACCGAATTCGCAGGGCGCTTCGCGCTTAGCCCGCGGTCCTCGGTAAGAGAAGGGGGGACCTCGGCGCCCTTGAACAGCACCTTCCAGACGTTCTTATGCATCGTGTCGAAGAGCTTGTGTAGAGTCTGGTGCTGGGCTGGGTCAAACTCCCATAAGTTGAAAGACTGTTGTTGACACGGGAGGATCCGGCGGAAGAGCATGACCTGGACTATGTTGACAAGCTTAAGTTTCTTCCTTATCATATTCTAGATACACTTCTGGAGTCCGTCCAGCTCCGCCGATGAACCCCAGGACAAGCCCTTCTCCTTCCAATAAGTGAGCCGTGTGAGGATTCCGGATCGAAACTCAAGGGCCGCCACCCAGTTGGTGTCGCGCGGCTCGGTGATGTAGAACCACCCCGATTGCCACCCCTTTATGGTCTCCACGAAGGAGCCCTCAAGCCATGTAACGTTGGGCATTTTGCCCACCATGGCTCCGCTGCATTCGACTTGTTGGCCACCAACCACCTTCGGCTTGATATTGAAGGTCTTCAGCCACAGGCGGAAGTGGGGCCGGATGCGGAGGAAAGCCTCACACAAGACGATGAACGCCGAGATGTTGAGGATGAAATTCGGGGCCAGATCATGAAAGTCCAGCCCATAATAAAACATAAGGCCTCGGACGAATAGATGGAGGGGAAACCCCAGTCCGCGGATGAAGTGGGGGAGGAAAACCACCCTTTCGTGAGGTTCTGGGGTAGGGACGATCTGCCCCACGGCTGGCAGCTGGTGCGCGATATCCGCGGCTAAGTATCCGGCCCCACGTAGTTTTTTGATGTGTCCCTCCGTGACGAAGGAGACCATCCACTTGCCTCCCGCTCCGGACATGTTTGGGGAGAGTTGAGGAGAAGGATGTGGACTTGGGCGCTGGAGCTCGAGTGCGCGAAAATGGATGAGCAAGGAGGAAGAAGGCGTGGGTAGAAAAAGGTGAAACCTTATACCTTTATAAGGGCGGACGAAACTATGCGCCCCCACCAGCCTGGTAAAACTCGCTTATCCCCCAAGCGCCGTAACTAAGGGCGCGGGTGGGTTACCCACGTCCGTATTGATGGGAATCCCGTAATAAGGGGACACGATCTCTGCTTCAACAAGACGTGCCAAGGAAACCGCCTCGCGAAACACGCTGAGATAGGTTATGAAAAACGATTCGAATAAAGACCTAGTTGTGGTGTGATGCCACGCTACGGGGTACATCAGCAGATCAGATTTGTGGAAATATTATTCTCTCTACGGTGGTATGTGGAACTTGTTTTGCAGAGCCAGACACGATCCTCGTGTTCAAAATCTTCTATGAAGTATTCGGAGGAGGAACTTGCCTTGCAATGCCAAAGACAATCTGCGTGCCGGACTTATCGTCATTGAAGCCTGGTTCAGGGGCTACTGAGGGAGTCCTGGATTAGGGGGTATCCGGACAGCCGGATTATAACCTTTGGTCGGACTGTTGGACTATGAAGATACAAGATTGAAGACTTTGTCCCGTGTCCGGATGGGACTCCCCTTGGCGTGGAAGGCAAGCTTGGCAGTACAGATATTTAGATCTCCTTCCTTGTAACCGACTCTGTGTAAACCTAGCTGTCACACCCTAGCTAGTTATGCATTAGAGTGTTGCATCATGTTTATTCTTTCACCAGAAACCTGAAATGGGGATGACAGAACCCCCAGCCCCCTCTGAAACTAACTAGGGCTACTAAAAATAATTTTCAATGAACCTGAAATGCCCTTCTAAAATGCCCATCATTTTTGTCTTGGTTCAGAACCTCTGCCAAAAGTGGTGCACATTTTTCTAGGCCAGCTTAGGGTTTTTGAATTAAATCATAAATATTTGAATTTGGGCATTTAAAATTATATAAAATATTTAAATGCTCAAATAACTCCAAACTAAAATGTTTCTTGTTGCAAATAATCCAACTATGGACCAGGAGTAGTTTGGTGATTTTTGGAGTTGCCTAAGTATTTTATTTAATTCAGCAAAGTTGCAGAAGAATTAAAAAACAGAAAACAGAGGAAAATAGAAAAGGCTTACCTGGCGCCCATTACCCGGCCCACCTGCCGGCCCAGCCCAGCACCGCGCCAGCGAGCTGCTTGCCGGCCAGGCAGGCAGGCAGGTGCTCGACGGCGAGCACCGCATGGGTGCCACGCACCTGCTCGCCGCCTCGCCGCCTCCCTCGCCCGGCTAACGCCGTGAACCGGCCTCCCTCTCTCCCCCGAACCCCCCAGACACCCCCTCTCCTCTCCAGCTCCTCCCCCTCGCACGCCGCAGCCATGGCCGATGCCATCGCCGCCACCCCCTCGCCGTAGCCACGCCCTCCGTCCACCCCACGCCGTGCCACCGTGTCCAGGAGCTTCGCCGCCGTCCACTTCATCGAGCTGGCCAAGCCCCGTGTGCTCGAGCGGCCCGAGACCACCGCACTGATCTCGCCCGAGCTCGCCGTCGCCGGAGATCCCCTTCAACACCGTCGCCGCCTCAGCTCGTCCCCGACCCCGCCGGTGGCCTCTACGGGAGCGCTGTGAGCCTAGCTACTCCTCCGACCCTCCCTCTCTCATTCCTGAGCCGTGTAGCCACCGCACGAGGATCACACGCCCGCACCACCGCGGATCTCGTCGCCGACGTGCTTCCGGCCACCCTCCGGCCACAAGCTGGTGTCCATCTTACTCACCGAGTCCCGCAGCACCTAGCTAGCCACTCCCCGAGCCTCACCGACCCCTCTAGCGCCAAGTTCATCTTTGGCCGAACCCCGGTGGCCGCCAAGGTCGTCGCCGGCGCCAACTCCGGCCACCCCGACCCCAACGGACTCCACCAAGAGCTGCGGCTTGTCCTCAGCTCCACTCCGGTGGTCTCCGCGACCCATTTGGTGGCCGAAACGGCCAAAACCACTCCCGCCGCCGCGTCGGGCTCGCCGGCGGCTAAACGCCAGCGCCGCTGGCATTGACTTTGACCACGGGTGGGCCCTGGTTGACTCCCCTGAGTCAATGACAGGTGGGGCCCAGCCCTGTTAATTAAACAGGTTTAGTTTTAATTAAACTTTAATTAAAATAATCACCCTGACATGCGGGACCCACTGTCAGGTTTGACCCTGACGTGTTCCGTTGACCTGCTGACGTCACACTGACGTCAGGCTGACGCAATAATGATTTTCTGGAATTATTCTAATATAGGAAATTCCAGAATATAATTTAAACTTCAAAAATTCATAACTTTTATTCTGTAACTCCAAATCAGACAAATTATATATGAAAAATGATCAGAAAAATCCAATCTATTCATCTGTACTATTTTCATGCATGATTAAACAAGTTAACCTGATGTTTAATGCAGAACAAGGAAAAGCACTTTAAAAGGCCATGTTTGAGTTTGAAATTTGAATCTTTGATTCAAATTGGTTCAAACCCTTCTGGTTTTAGTTGCATTAGCCCAACACACTCATATTGCCATGTTTCATGCATGCATCATATTGTTGCACATTGTTTGGTGATGGTTGTGTATCGGTGTCCCTTGCGACAGGTTCTGTCCCCGAGGAGTACCGTGATTACCCTAACGAAGAACCGTATCAGTGCATCGAACCATCAGGCAAGCAACCAACCATTTGATCATATCGATACAATCCCATGTTCTCGCTCCTGCTCTCTTTTACTGCATTAAGACAACGCGTTTCAAACTGCTGTGTGCTACGGTAGTTGAACCCATTTCCTCTGCATGACCTGTCATTGCCACAGTAACTAGATGAAACCCACTAGCATGTGTAGGAGTTGATTGAGCCTTATGTATGTGTTGTTCCTACCTTGCTATGCCTGCTATGCTTAGAGTCGTGTCAGGTCTGGTTCATCTGGGTGATGGCTAGAGTGAAATGATTATGTCGGTAATGAGAGTGGTGTGGTGAACACGATTTGGTAAAGGTATCGATGAGAGGCCATGTAGGAGTACATGGTGGGTTGTTTCATTGAAGCCGACCCTAAGCACTGAGATCTGTATGTGTGATTTAAGATACAGCTACTACCATGCATTGGGCCCTGAAATATGACCCCGCTCGACTTCTTATTCACCCTAGCTCTCTGTCCAGGAGTTGCAAGTAGTTTCTGGTGTTTGTAGCCTACTGGAGGCCGTGGGCAGCGCTGACCGTAGGGGTGGGCTGTGATGCGGTAGGTACGTGGCCGGGTGTACCGAATACCCGTTAGGTATCTCGGGAACCCTGTTCACATCGTTCGGGGCCGTATGGGAAACCTCGGCCGGACTCCCTGCGGATGGAACCTGGATAGGCGATAAACATGGACTAGAGGCTTAAGTGTTTAGGTAGGTCGTGGTCTACACCCACGTCGGCTTTCGCTTGAAGTCTGCCGAGCACATGTCGTGTGCAGACGCTAAGTGGTGGAAACATGTATGAAGAAGTACACCCCTGCAGGGTTATCATGATCTATTCGAATAGCCGCGTCCGCGGTAAAGGACTACTTGGTTGCCTATACAGTTCATAGACAAGTAAATGGAAACTACTAAAAGCCTCAAGATAAGTGTGAGTGCCAAGGATGGCTCTTCCGTAGGAAGACGGAGGCGGATCCTCGGTAGTGTATTGAAGTGGTGAGTAGTGGACTCGTGTGCGCAAAACCATTTCAAGTTGGAGTCTCGTAGGTTAGCCTAGCCAAGAGTCAAAGCTGGCTTGCTGCAACAACTCCACCAACCCTTCTTGATAATATGCATGTATGTAGGATCTGATGTAAGTCTTGCTGGGTACCTTTGTACTCATGTTGCTATAATTTACATTTTTACAGAAGACGCTGCAACCCCTTCTGATGGGTTCTACGTAGACGTTGACATCAACGAGTAGGCTAAAGGCCCAGGTGGTGATCCTGAGCTTGTGAAGGACCACGTAGTATAGCTAGGCTTTCCAAGCCTCTTTTATTTTACTAGTTGTCTGTACTCAGACAAGTTACTTCCGCTGCTGGTTTGTATGACTGTATGACTTGAATGCTGGGTCGTGAGACCCGTACCTTTGTGTATGTTATGTATGGCTCTCTGAGCCTTAAATAAAGTACTTGTGTCATAGAGTCATGTTGTGATGCCTTGTTGTATTTGCACATATCGAGCATATTGTGTGTATGATTGAAATGCTTGGTATGTGTGGGATCTGACTATCTAGTTGTTTATCTTTGGTAGCCTCTCTTACCGGGAAATGTCTCCTAGTGTTACCGCTGAGCCATGGTAGCTTGCTACTGCTCTGGAACACTTAGGCTGGCCGGCATGTGTCCTTCTTTGTTCCGGTGTCTGTCCCTTCGGGGAAATGTCACGCATTGAGTACCGGAGTCCTGTTAGCCCGCTACAACCCGGTTTACCGGAGTCCTGCTAGCCCAGTGCTACAGCCCGGACCCACTTGCTGATGACCGACACGTTCGAAGCTGGGTCATGGATGCCTGTCCCTGTAAGTCTATGCCACTTTGGGTTTATGACTAGTCATGTCAGCCCGGGCTCCTTATCATATGGATGCTAGCGACACTATCATATACGTGAGCCAAAAGGCGCAAACGGTCCCGGGCAAAGGTAAGGCGACACCCGTGGGGATACCGTGCGTGAGGCCGCAAAGTGATATGAGGTGTTACCGGCTAGATCGATGTGACATCGAGTCGGGGTCCTGACACTAGCCCCCTCCGGTGTCTATATAAACCGGAGGGTTTTAGTCCGTAGGACAACATACAATCATACCATAGGCTAGCTTCTAGGGTTTAGCCTCTCTGATCTCGTGGTAGATCAACTCTTGTACTACTCATATTATCAAGAATAATCAAGCAGGACGTAGGGTTTTACCTCCATCAAGAGGGCCCGAACCTGGGTAAAAGATCGTGTCCCCTGCCTCCTGTTACCATCCGCCTTAGACGCACAGTTCGGGAACCCCTACCCAAGATCCGCCGGTTTTGACACCGACACTCCTCGTCAAGGACGTCATCATCCCCGACCCGAACACAATGAAGAGCAACGCTACGGCAAGTTAAAGTTCACCATGCCGAAGTTCAATGGAAGCAATGATCCTGAAGAATACCTTTCACGGGCATTGAAGGTCGACAAAATCTTCCGCTTACAACACTATGAAGAAGAGAAGAAGATCGCGATGGCATCCCTTGAGTTCCAAGAATATGTCCTCATTTGGTGGGAACAAGTCATTAAGTGTCAAGAGGCAAGAGGTGAACCACCCATCACTACTTGGGCGCAAATGAAGGATGTCACGAGAGCACGCTTCGTGCCAACCTACTACAACCGCGACCTCTTCAAGAAACTTCAACTACTCCAGCAAGGAACCAAGAGAGTTGAAGAATACTACAAGGAAATGGAGATTGCAATGATACGAGCCAATGTCATGGAACATGATGAGCAAACTATGGCACGTTTCTTGAATGGACTCAATCACCCTATCAAGAAGATCGTCGACTTCCAACCATACTCGAACCTCATCGAGCTAGTGCATCAAGATACCAAAGCGTAACGTCAAGTGCAAGATGACTTCAAGTATGCCAAGTTATCATCCTAGTCCTATGGCTTCTCCAACACCCAAGCTTCAACGACTCCAACACCGTCTACCTCAACCAAGCCTTCTACAAGCAACATTGACAAGTCGGGTTACATGAAAGCTTCGACAACCTCAAGTCATCCTCCTACAACAAGCAACTTCAAGCCGAGAGCTTCATCATCATCTACCCCAACCGATGAGACCGTCAAGACAAGTTCCTTCAAATGCTTCACATGCGGAGGCCGAGGCCACAAGTTCTTTGAGTGTACCAACAAGCGAACCATGATCCTCAACGATGATGGTACATATGACTCCATGAGTGAAGGAGAAATGGAAGCACTTGAGCAAGTCGAAATGCACCGGCAAGTGAATGATGAAGAGGAACAAGTCTTTTATGACGAAGATTCAAGTCCCGCTCACGTTATCTCCAAGGTCTTGACTCTCCAACATCGACAAGAAGAAGACCAAAGATGACATATCTTTCATACCAAGGCCGGCATCAATGGAAGGTCCGTCAAGGTAATCATCGATGGAGGAAGTTGTCATAACTTAGCAAGTGAAGAACTTTGCTCCAAGCTCCAATTTCCCAAGACGAAGCACCCACATCCTCACAAAGTTCAATGGCTAAGCGATTTAAGCACCATCCAAGTCGAGCTTAGAGTGCAAGTCTCCTTCAAAATCTGAGCTTACGAAGACACTTTGGAGTGTGATGTCGTTCCAATGACCGTTTGCCACCTTCTTCTCGGAAAACCATGGCAATTTGATAGAGATGTCATCCACAACGGCCGAACAAACCACTACATCTTCAAGATGAAAGGAAAGGAGTACGTACTTCACCCTATGTCTCCAAGGAAAGTGATCGCCGGCAAGCAAACCACCCATCGTAGAGAGAATGGTGAGAGAGCGAACCACCAAAAAGAGAGTGAGCGCCACAAGCCCAAATCGAGTGCCTCCACGATGAGTGAAAAGAAGAACATAGTTCTCTTTGCCACCAAAAGTGGGATAAGAGAAGTGTGTGAGGACCCATCTAGTGTCCTACACTATGCCCTTTTGTGCAAGGACGAGGCACCAAAAGCTAACACCTCTCACAATCTACCTCTCGTGTTATCTTCTCTTTTGCAGGAATTCCAAGATGTTTTCCCCAACAAGCTACCTCCGGGTCTACCTCCACTATGAGGCATCAAGCACGCATCGACCTCATCCCCGGAGCTCCTCTTCCTAACAAGGCCCTCTACCATGTCAACCCCAAAGAAACCAAAGAAATACAAAGGCAAGTAAAACATCTCATAGACCATGGACATATGCGTGAAAGTTTGAGTCCTTGTGCCGTTCCGGTCATTCTTTTGCCAAAAAGAGACGGTAGCTTTTGCATGTGTTCCGATTGTAGACCCATCAATGCTATCACCGTTCGCTATAGGTACCCCATTCCATGCCTTGATGATATTCTTGATGAACTTAGCGGTGCCACTATCTTTTCCAAAATTGATCTTAAAAGTGGTTACTATCAAATCCGCATACAAGAGGGTGATGAATGGAAAACCGCTTTCAAAAGAAAGTTTGGTTTGTATGAGTGGTTAGTCATGCCTATGGGTTTATCGGAAGCACCGGGCACTTTCATGCGTCTTATGCATTCTGTGTTTCGCCCTTACATTGGTGAGTTTGTTGTGGTCTATTTCGACGATATCCTTGTTTTTAGCAAATCTCTCAAATATCATGTCACCCATGTTCGAACCGTTTTGCAAACTCTTCAAAAAGAGCGTCTCTATGCTAACATGGAAAAATGCCTTTTTGGCGTTGATAAGCTCGTTTTCTTGGGTTTTGTTGTGTCCTCCAAGGGTGTTCATGTTGATGACTCTAAGATCAATGCTATTAAAACTTGGCCACAACCAACCGACTTGCAACAAGTGCATAGCTTCCTTGCCTTAGCCGGTTTCTACCGTAGATTTGTGAAAGGTTTTAGCACCATTGCTTCACCTTTGCATGCTTTGAGTAAGAAGAATGTGCCCTTTGTTTGGGGACCATCCCAAGATACTGCATTTAATGAGATTAAGAATTTGCTTACTCATGCTCCCATGCTTGCATGACCCAACTTTGACAAACCCTTTGAGATTCATTGAGATGCTAGTGGTAATGTCATAGGAGGTGTGTTAACACAAGAGAAGCACCCCATAGCTTATTTTAGTGAGAAACTTTCTGGAGCGCAACTCAATTACCCCATCTATGACAAAGAGCTATATGCTTTAGTGCGAGTTTTACATGAATGGGAACATTATCTTCGTCCTCATGAATTTATCATTCATATCGATCATGAAACGCTTAAATACCTTAAGGGTCAAACTAAGTTGAACAAGCGTCATGCTAAATGGAGTGAATTCATTGAGTCTTTTCCTTATGTCATCAAGTACATTAAAGGTAAGGAAAATGTTGTGGCGGACGCTCTTTCCCGCATATGCATGCTTGTTACTCAACTTGAATTGGATGCCATTGCTTTGAGCACATAAAAGACTTGTATGCGCATGATCCTACTTTTGCTATTCCTTATGCCAAGTGTTTGACGCATACCTCTTGGGATCGCTATTATATCAAAGATGGTTATCTTATGAGTGCTAACAAACTATGCATCCCCGAGTCTTATCTTCGTTTGTTGCTTTTGCAAGAATCTCATGGAGGAGGACTAATGGGACATTTTGGATGCGACAAGACTTTTGCTATGTTCTTCAATAACTATTATTGGCCCAAGATGTTCCGCGACATCAACCGCTTCACCAACCGATGCCCTACATGTCACAAAGCTAAGTCTAAAGCTCAATCCCATGGTCTCTATATGCCTCTTCCAATTCTGTATCAACCATGGGAAGATATTAGCACGGATTTTGTGCTTGGTTTGCCTAGAACTAGAAATGGAAAGGATTCCATGTTTGTTGTGGTGGATAGATTCTCCAAAATGGCACATTTCATTCCTTGCAACAAGATAGACAATGATTCACATGTTGCCAATCTCTTTTGTAGGGAAATACTTCGCCTATATGGAGTGCCAAAGACGATTGTCTCGGAACGCGACGTCAAGTTCTTGAGTTACTTTTGGAAGACCCTATGCGCCAAGCTCGGAATCAAGCTACTATTCTCCATGGCATACCATCCACAAACCAACGGCTAAACGGAGGTGACAAACCATACACTCTCCGCTCTACTATGTGTGTTGATCAAGAGGAACATCAAGGAGTGGGAGGAGTGTCTACCTATCGCCAAGTTCGCCTACAACCGCGCACGACACTCAACTACCGGCAAGTCCCCCTTTGAGGTCATCTACGGATTCAACCTGTTGTCTCCATTGGACATTCTCCCTCTACCACTACTAGAGTGCATCAATATTGATGCAAGTGCATGTGTGAACCATCTCAATAAGGTGCATGAAGATACAAGGCACACCACCGAGCGCCAAATACAACAACTTGCGACCAAGGTCAACATCAACAAGCACCCCATGGTGTCGTGGATTTGTCACGGCAGATGTCCTAGTGTGATGACTTAGTCATGAGGCCAACGCATCTACGCAGTAGCTTGAAGGGGTTGATCGTAATCGAGAGACACAACACGCAAGACATAGATTTAGACAGCTTTGGGCCCCGGGAAACATCATCCGGTAACAACCCTACATGTTGTTTGTGTCTAGGTCTTATTATCATCATGATGGAGTCGCCGTAAACCGGCTCTACTAGTTATGTCTAGCCCTAAGATTATTTCCCCCCCCCCTTTACGGGGTGCCCTGCCCCTCCTTATATATGTTGAAGGGGCGGGTTACATGTAGAGTCCTTCTCGGACTAAGACTTAAATTATTCTGACTTGTCTTCATGGGCTTCTTGACGTCTTGGGCTTCATAATGTCTCGGGCTTCATAACCCCTGACAACTGAGTTATCACTATCTGCCGGGTTATGACTGGTGTCGGTTTATGATTGTCTGCCGGGTTATGACTGGTGCCGGTTTATCACTGTCTGCCTTAACTCCTGCCAGATTATCATCTGACTTAACTCCTACCGAGTTATCATCTTACTTAACCCCTACCGGGTTATCATCTAACTTAACTCCTAACGGGTTATCATCTGACTTAACTCTTGCCGGTTTATCAGGTCCCAGCCGGATTATAACTCCGGCCGGGTCATACCGCGGGGTATATCCCCAACATTATCCCCCAGTTTAATTTGGATTTATCCATGTTAAACTGATCCTGATCATCCTTAAGTCCTTGTCACTTCCTTCTTCCAGAAAATCCGGGTCAATTGGCCAGCTTCAGAATCAATTTGCTGACATTGGTTTGTCACAGGTAAATATTGTGAAGAATAATTCATTTGACTCAGCTCCCAATGCTTAACAAAAATATTGGTCTTTGAAATACTCATATGATCTTTAGCCGGTTTAAGAATGTAGAGCTTGCCAGTTTAAGAGTGTAGAACTTGCCGGTTTACAAATATTGATAGCACCAGGTCATAATTGTAGTTAACATCAGGCTTGAAGAAATCCAGGTTGTTCATCTCAATCACCAGTAGGAACTGAGTATCCCACATATGTAGCCCCCAAGTGTCGGGTTGTCATGCTTTGCAGCAACCTGGGACTTGTAATTGCCTGGTGCTCATAAAAACTTCAACCAGTGTAGCCCCCAAGGGCCGGGTCATTATGCAATAATGAGCAGGGACTTTGTAAATATAATCATGTGAACTTTGAATCAGCAATATGTATCCCCCAAGGGCCGGCTCAGAAAGATAATATTGAGCTGGAACTTGATATATACTTCAATGAAAATAACATCATATGATGTAACCCCGATCATGGGGCTTGAACCCACGTCCACAAGGTTAAGTGCCTTGTGCTTTACCAACTGAGCAGTGGACCCTTCAATATAATGGATTAAAAGCTTTGTACCTTGAATTGTTGATAGGAGCAATTGGTAGCCCCCAAGGGCCGGCTCATTACGATGTGATGAGTCGGGTCTTCAATAAGGTGAGCAAACAATGACTTTGCATTAGCCCCGAAGTGCCATGGTGCATGCTTGCAGCGACATGAAACTTGTGTATTTGATGTAATCCCAACTTGAATAATGTAGCCCCCAAGTGTCTGTTCATAAGCCTGCGGTGACTCGGGACTATTCCTTCCATTGTAGAATAAATTATATCCATTGCGCTGAAGCGACTTTGAAAACCTCAATCATAATATTGGTTATTGATAACCATAATAAAAATCCAGCCGTGTTGGCTATTAAAGATTTGAATAATATAATCCAATGATTTATGAGTGCATGATTCCAATGGCGCAATCCAAATATATACTGGCGACTTATAGCCCCAAGCCAGGCCGGGTCAATAAGCACCGGATTATAACTGATCATGTACTGATAACTTGTAGTTGAAATCCAAGCCGGGTCAATAGACGCTGGTTTATCATAAGATATTAAAACCTCATCAAAGGAGAAAAAACTTGGCAAATAAAAGAATAAAAAGAACATGTGAGGCTTTTCATGGGCTTCCATGCCCAAAATCGAGGCTTTTCATGGGCTGCCAGGCCACTGAGTTAAACCATTTTACAAAGCCTTTTAAGATGGACCTCAATCATTAACCAATCATCGTTTTAACTTTGACAAGTTCAGGGTCTATGAGATTGACTTGTCAAACGTTCGGCGGGTCATACCAGGTTTACCTAGACGGAGTGGCTTACTTAAAAAAGGCAGGATAACCCGGGGTTTTAGGTGAATACACCTGGCTTCCAAGCCTGGCTTGATAGCCTATTACAAGTGTAGACTCTTCGTTCTTTGGGAAGCAAAGATCCCCCAGGCAATATTTTGATATGTGCTCAGTGGGTGCCTATATATGAGTTGTGCTTTTGCAACACTCTCTTTGGCCCCTAAGTAATTTCTCTGGTGACCTTACACCAATCAAGAGGTGTAGCTATGGTTTGAATAAAACCAAGCCCCCTAGAGATTTCCCTGGTGGCCTTACACCGATCAAGAGGTGTAGCTATGGTTCGAATACGACTAAGCTCCCAAGTGATTATTGTGAGTTATGCTCAAGGGGCATCTATGTTTGAGCTGTGCTTTTGCAATAGACTCTCTTTGGTCCCTTTAATTTTTCCTGAAAACTCGAACTTGCGAGAGATTATTCTTTTGAGCCGGAAATTCTTAAACCGGATATTGAGAACTTCAAAGTTTGTGGGAGACAGCTTTCCCTTGAGCCGGATTTTAAACCAGAATCTTTTTTTTAATCCGGAAAATTTCTGACAGCCTTTAAATTTGCATCAATATGGTGGTTTAAGGTCCTACATTCGATAACTTTGCAAGCCGGAGTAATTTCTCTTTTAAAGGAAGCAATATATAATATAAAAATATACTAGATTTCACCTGATATGTTAGGCCAGTTAATATCCACCGCGGGGTTGATGATCACCATGGTGAAGCTGAAATCGCTCATGGCCGAGTCGGTCGCGGCAGCAAGGCAGATGAGCCGGCCGCGGCAATGTCAGGACCCCGACTCGATGTCACATCGATCTAGCCGATAACACCTCATATCACTTTGCGGCCTCACGCACGGTATCCCCACGGGTGTCGCCTTACCTTTGCCCGGGACCGTTTGCGCCTTTTGGCTCACGTATATGATAGTGTCGCTAGCATCCATATGATAAAGAGCCCGGGCTGACATGACTAGTCGTAAACCCAAAGTGGCACAGACTTACAGGGACAGGCATCCATGACCCAGCTTCGAACGTGTCGGTCATCAGCAAGTGGGTCCGGGCTGTAGCACTGGGCTAGCAGGACTCCGGTAAACCGGGCTGTAGCGGGCTAACAGGACTCCGGTACTCAAAGCGTGACATTTCCCCAAAGGGACAGACACAGGAACGAAGAAGGACACATGCCGGCCAGCCTAAGTGTTCCAGAGCAGTAGCAAGCTACCATGGCTCAGCGGTAACACTAGGAGACATTTCCCGGTAAGAGAGGCTACTAAAGATAAACAACTAGGTAGTCAGATCCCACACATACCAAGCATTTCAATCATACACACAATATGCTCGATATGTGCAAATACAACGAAGCATCACAACATGACTCTACGACACAAGTACTTTATTTAAGGCTCAGGGAGCCATACATAGCATACACAAAGGTACGGGTCTCACGACCCAACATACAAGTCATACAGTCATACAAACCAGCAGCGGAAGTAACTTGTCTGAGTACAGACAACTAGTAAAATAAAAGAGGCTTGGAAAGCCTAGCTATACTACGTGGTCCTTCACAAGCTCAGGGTCACCACCTGGGTCTTTAGCCTACTCGTTGATGTCAACGTCTACATAGAACCCATCAGAAGGGGTTGCAGCGTCTTCTGTAAAAATGTAGATTATAGCAACATGAGTACAAAGGTACTCAGCAAGACTTACATCAGATCCTACATACATGCATAGTATTAAGAAGGGTTGGTGGAGTTATTGCAGCAAGCCAGCTTTGACTCTTGGCTAGGCTATCCTACGATACTCCAACTTGAAATGGTTTTGCGCACACGAGTCCACTACTCACCACTTCAATACACTACCGAGGATCCACCTCCGTCTTCCTACGGAAGAGCCATCCTCGGCACTCACACTTATCTTGAGGCTTTTAGTAGTTTCCATTTACTTGTCTATGAACTGTATAGGCAACCAAGTAGTCCTTTACCGCGGACGCGGCTATTCGAATAGATCATGTTAACCCTGCAGGGGTGTACTCCTTCATACACGCTCTCACCACTTACCGTCGTTTACACGACATGTACTCGGCAACCTTCAAGCGGAAGCCCAACGTGGGTGTCGGCCACGACCTACCTAATCACCTAAGCCTCCAGTCCAGGTTTATCGCCTATTCAGGTTCCATCCGCACGGAGTCCGGCCGAGGTTTCCCATACGGCCCCGAACGATGTGAACAGGGTTCCCGAGATACCTAACGGGTATTCGGTACACCCGGCCACGTACCTACCGCATCACAGCCCACCCCTACGGTCAGCGCTGTCCACGGCCTCCAGTAGGCTACAAACACCAGAAACTACTTGCAACTCCTGGACGGAGAACTAGGGTGAATAAGAAGCCGAGAGGGTCCATTGGTTTCGGGCCCAATGCATGGTAGTAGCTGATTCTTAAATCACACATACAGATCTCAGTGCTTAAGGTCGGCTTCAATGAAACAACCCACCATGTACTCCTACATGGCCTCTCATCGATACCTTTACCAAATCGTGTTCACCACACCACTCTCATTACCGTCATAATCATTTCACTCTAGCCCATCACCCAGATGAACCAGACCTGACACGACTCTAAGCATAGCAGGCATAGCAAGGTAGGAACAACACATACATATGGCTCAATCAACTCCTACACATGCTAGTGGGTTTCATCTAGTTACTGTGGCAATGACAGGTCATGCAGAGGAAATGGGTTCAACTACCGTAGCACACAACAGTTTGAATCGCGTTGTCTTAATGCAGTAAAAGAGAGCAGGAGCGAGAACATGGGATTGTATCGATATGATCAAATGGTTGGTTGCTTGCCTGATGGTTCGATGCACGGATACGGTTCTTCGTTAGGGTAGTCACGGTACTCCTCGGGGACAGATCCTGTCGTAAAGGATAACGATACACAGGCATCACCAAACAATGTGCAACAATATGATGCATGCATGAAACATGGCAATATGAGTGTGTTGGGCTAATGCAACTAAAGCTACCAACGCTGTCAGGACCCCGACTCGATGTCACATCGATCTAGCTGGTAACACCTCATATCACTTTGCGGCCTCACGCACGGTATCCCCACGGGTGTCGTCTTACCTTTTCCCGGGACCGTTTGCGCCTTTTGGCTCGCGTATATGAAAGTGTCGCTAGCATCCATATGATAAAGAGCCCGGGCTGACATGACTAGTCGTAAACCCAAAGTGGCACAGACTTACAGGGACAGGCATCCATGACCCAGCTTCGAACGTGTCGATCATCAGCAAGTGGGTCCGGGCTGTAGCACTGGGCTAGCAGGACTCCGGTAAACCGGGCTGTAGCGGGCTAACAGGACTCCGGTACTCAAAGCGTGACATTTCCCCGAAGGGACAGACACAGGAACGAAGAAGGACACATGCCGGCCAGCCTAAGTGTTCCAGAGCAGTAGCAAGCTACCATGGCTCAGCGGTAACACTAGGAGACATTTCCCGGTAAGAGAAGCTACTAAAGATAAACAACTAGATAGTCAGATCCCACACATACCAAGCATTTCAATCATACACACAATATGCTCGATATGTGCAAATACAACGAAGCATCACAACATGACTCTACGACACAAGTACTTTATTTAAGGCTCAGGGAGCCATACATAACATACACAAAGGTACGGGTCTCACGACCCAACATACAAGTCATACAGTCATACAAACCAGCAGCGGAAGTAACTTGTCTGAGTACAGACAACTAGTAAAATAAAGGAGGCTTGGAAAGCCTAGCTATACTACGTGGTCCTTCACAAGCTCAGGGTCACCACCTGGGTCTTTAGCCTACTCGTTGATGTCAACGTCTACATAGAACCCATCAGAAGGGGTTGCAGCGTCTTCTGTAAAAATGTAGATTATAGCAACATGAGTACAAGGGTACCCAGCAAGTCTTACATCAGATCCTACATACATGTATGTTATCAAGAAGGGTTGGTGGAGTTATTGCAGCAAGCCAGCTTTGACTCTTGGCTAGGCTATCCTACGATACTCCAACTTGAAATGGTTTTGCGCACACGAGTCCACTACTCACCACTTCAATACACCACCGAGGATCCACCTCCGTCTTCCTACGGAAGAGCCATCCTCGGCACTCACTCTTATCTTGAGGCTTTTAGTAGTTTCCATTTACTTGTCTATGAACTGTATAGGCAACCAAGTAGTCCTTTACCGCGGACGCGGCTATTCGAATAGATCATGTTAACCCTGCAGGGGTGTACTTGTTCATACACGCTCTCACCACTTATCGTCGTTTACACGACATGTACTCGGCAACCTTCAAGCGGAAGCCCAACGTGGGTGTCGGCCACGACCTACCTAATCACCTAAGCCTCCAGTCCAGGTTTATCGCCTATTCAGGTTCCATCCGCAGTGAGTCCGGCCGAGGTTTCCCATACGGCCCCGAACGATGTGAACAGGGTTCCCGAGATACCTAACGGGTATTCGTTACACCCGGCCATGTACCTACCGCATCACAGCCCACCCCTACGGTCAGCGCTGTCCACGGCCTCCAGTAGGCTACAAACACCAGAAACTACTTGCAACTCCTGGACGGAGAACTAGGGTGAATAAGAAGCCGAGAGGGTCCATTGGTTTCGGGCCCAATGCATGGTAGTAGCTGATTCTTAAATCACACATACAGATCTCAGTGCTTAAGGTCGGCTTCAATGAAACAACCCACCATGTACTCCTACATGGCCTCTCATCGATACCTTTACCAAATCGTGTTCACCACACCACTCTCATTACCGACATAACATTTCACTCTAGCCCATCACCCAGATGAACCAGACCTGACACGACTCTAAGCATAGCAGGCATAGCAAGGTAGGAACAACACATACATATGGCTCAATCAACTCCTACACATGCTAGTGGGTTTCATCTAGTTACTGTGGCAATGACAGGTCATGCAGAGGAAATGGGTTCAACTACCGTAGCACACAGCAGTTTGAAACGCGTTGTCTTAATGCAGTAAAAGAGAGCAGGAGCGAGAACATGGGATTGTATCGATATGATCAATGGCTGGTTGCTTGCCTGATGGTTCGATGCACGGATACGGTTCTTCGTTAGGGTAATCACGGTACTCCTCGGAGGCAGAACGTGTCGCAAAGGAGATCGATACACAACATCACCAAACAATGTGCAACAATATGATGCATGCATGAAACATGGCAATATGAGTGTGTTGGGCTAATGCAACTAAAACCAGAAGGGTTTGAACAAATTTGAATCAAGGATTCAAATTTCAAATTCAAATATGGCCTTTTAAAGTGCTTTTCCTTGTTCTGCTTGAAACATCAATTTAACTTGTTTGATCATGCATGAAAATAGTACATATGGATAGATTGGATTTTTCTGATCATTTTTCATATATAATTTGTCCAATTTGGAGTTACAGAATAAAAGTTATGAATTTTTGAAGTTTAAATAATATTCTGGAATTTCCTGATTTAAATTAAATCCAGAAATTATAATTATTGCACCAGCATGACGTCAGCATGATGTCAGTGGTCAACTGCGGCTGTCTGGGGTCAAACCTGACGTGTGGGGGCCACACGTCAGTGACAGGGGGGTTTAATAGGGTTAAATTAATCCTAATTAGGGATTAGTGGCGCTGGGGCCCACTAGTCAGTGTCAGGGGGTTAACTAACAGTGGTTAGCGCTAATCCTAATTAGCTACAGGGCTGGACCCACCTGTCAGGGACTCAGGGGGGTCCTGCCGTGGTCAAAGTGGGTCAAACCCACCGGCGACGTGACGCCGGCGAGGCCCGAGACGGCGGCGCGATGCGGGATCGCGCTACAGGGCACGGGCGAGGCCGTTCTTGGGCTCGTTGGAGAGCTCTTGCTCCCGCGCGTCGAACGGTGGTGGTGGCCGAGCCTGGGGTGGCCGGTACCGTTGACGGCGAGCTCGTGAGCGGCGGCCGGAGTTCAGGTGCGGTCGGAGTCGGCGTTGCAGGGGGTTTGGGGAGGCGTTGGTGCGTGCTGCGTGCTCCTAGTGAGGCGTGGAGCACGATAGTGTGCTCGGTTGGGCGCTACGGTGACCGTGGCCACGACGCCGACATCGCCGGCGGCGTGGAGCTCTCGGCCAAGGTGGGGCTAAGGCCTAGAGGTCGAAAGAGACCAGGGGAGAAGGAGGAAACGACTCGGGGGCTCACCGCGGTTGCAGTGGGCGTCGAAGCGGGCTCGGAGACGCGCTGGAGACGGCGAATTCGACGGCGATGATGGTCGGAGCCCGAAGAGGGGAACGGCGACGTGGCGGCGATGCAGGGCTTCCGGAGGCCCGTGAAGCGGTGGGGAGGAAGAGGGGGTTGTGGCGGAGCTTCTGAGCTAGTCGGGGGAGCGAGGGGTGGCCGGAGACGGCTGCTATGGCGAACGTCGGCGACGGTGGGGTTCGGCTGTGTGAGAGAGAGAGCGAGGGAGAGGAGGGAAGAGCCGAGGGCGAGTGAGAGAGAGCAGGGGGGAGGCGTGGCGTCGTCCAGGGGCATCGAGGCGAGGAGGGGAGGGCAGGCAGGCAGGGAGAGAGGTGGCGTGGCGCGGTGGCGCGCGCGCGCGCCGGCCACACTCCCCTCCCTCTGTCGGGACGAAGACGACAGGAGGAGGGAGACGGGCTGGGCCGCCTGCTGGCTGGGCCGGCCAGCTGGATGGGCTGCACAGGGAGGAGCCCAGGTAAGCTTCTCCCTTTTATTTTTTTCTGTTTTCTAATTTCTGACATTTGTTTTGATTTAAATAATATATTAAATCATTTATTTAACTTATGCCAATTTTTGCAGGGGCTAGATATATTATTCCAGAGCTCCTTTATAATTGGCATAATATTTGGACATATATTAATATATATAGAAATATATTTCCAATGCAAATATTTATGCATTAATTCCAAATGCCCAAAATAAATGTCCATGAGCCACTAAAAATATTGGTTTGATTTTTATCTCTGTCCAATATTTTCAGAGAGCAACATGAGCATTTTCTTGGACCCTTTTGGAGAAATTTTTATTTGGGTCATTTTCAAAATGATTCTGAGGGTTTCACAGATCCCCATTTCAAGTTTCTGATGAAAGAGTAAACATGATGCAACACTCTAATGCATGACTAGCTAGGGTGTGACAACTCACCCCCACTCAAAAGAATCTCGCCCCGAGATTTGGGTTCCTCCGGGAAGAAGGCGGGGTACTCAAGTCGAAGACAATCCTCCCTTTCCCAAGTTGCTTCATCCTCAGAATGGTGCGACCATTGTACTTTGAGAAACATGATGTTATGACGTCGAGTGGTACGCTCGGCCTGATCGAGGATACGAATGGGGTACTCTCGATATGTAAGATTATCTTGGAGATCAAGCATTTCGTGGTCCACTTCACGGATAGGATCCGAGAAGCAACGCCTGAGTTGAGAGACGTGGAAGACATCGTGGACTCTGGAGAGATGCGGAGGTAGTTCCAACTGGTAGGCAACTTCTCCTCGTTTGGCGAGAATGCGAAAAGGTCCAATGTAACGAGGAGCCAATTTGCCTTTGATACCGAAACGATGGGTTCCCTTCAGAGGGGTGACCCGAAGATAAGCCTTCTCGTCAACCTCGAAAGTCATAGCCTTATGTTTTCGGTCATATTGACTCTTTTGACGGGATTGGGCTGTTTTCAACTTTTCACGAACGATGCGAACTTGTTCTTCTGCTTCCTGAATCATATCCGGGCCAAAGAATTGTCTTTCCCCGGTCTCTGACCAGTTAAGGGGTGTTCGACACCGTCGTCCATAGAGAACTTCAAAAGGGGCTTTACCCAAGCTAGATTGATAGCTGTTGTTGTAAGCGAATTCGGCAAATGGAAGGCACTTCTCCCAGTCCATTCCGAACGAGATAACAGAGGCTTGAAGCATGTCTTCTAGAATTTGGTTGACGCGTTCCACTTGACCACTCGACTAAGGGTGGAAGGCGGTGCTAAAGGAGAGACGAGTTCCCATAGCATTTTGGAAACTTTCCCAAAATCGAGAGGTGAAAAGACTTCCTCAATCCGAGTTAATTTCCAAAGGAACACCATGAAGGGACACTATTCGGGAGATGTATAAGTCTGCCAGCTGACTAGCGGTTATACTCTCACGAACAGGTAGGAAATGGGCTACTTTGGAAAGACGATCGACCACGACGAAAATAGCATTATTCCCTCTCTTGGTCCTGGGAAAACCGGTAATGAAATCCATACCAATTTTATCCCATTTCCATTCAGGAATAGCTAAGGGTTGAAGGGTGCCAGCAGGCCGTTGGTGCTCTGCTTTTACACGACGACAGACGTCGCAATTTGCAATATACTGAGCAATTTCTCTCTTCATCCTAGTCCACCAGAACCTCTGGCGTAGGTCCTGATACATCTTAGTACTACCGGGATGAATGGTGAGAGGAGATTCATGAGCTTCCTTAAGGATCAAACGCCTCAGGTTTCGCACTTTGGGAACCACTAGTCGATTCCCGAAGTATACGACCCCTTGATCATTAATGGAGAAGCAATTCGCAATTCCTTTCTGAATGTTTCTCTTGATGTGGGAGATTCCCGGATCTACCTTCTGTGCCTTGATAATCTGATCCGTAAGGGTAGGTTTTGCCACCAAGGTGGAGAGAAAACCTTGAGGTACATTGTGAAGGTTAAGCTTCCGAAATTCCTCATGGAGAAGCGGTTGACTTTGTTGTAACATCAGGTTGTTACAATAAGATTTACGACTTAGCGCATCAGCCATGACGTTGGCTTTCCCTGGGGTGTAGGTTATCCCTAAATCGAAGTCTGTGATCAACTCAACCCAACGTCTTTGCCTGAGATTCAAATCCGGTTGGGTGAAAATGTACTTCAGGCTTTGGTGATCAGTGAAAATTTCGCAACAATTACCGAGGAGGTAATGTCGCCAGGTCTTAAGTGCATAGACTACGGCTGCAAGCTCTAGATCATGAGTAGGATAATTCTCCTCATGTGGGTGCAATTGTCGTGAAGCGTAGGCAATTACGTGTCGATCTTGCATGAGAATGCAACCTAGTCCTTGTCGCGAGGCGTCGCAGTAGATAACAAAGTCCTTGGAGAAGTCTGGCGGTACCAGTACGGGAGCAGAAGTCAGGCGTCTTTTCAGTTCCTGAAAGCTGTGCTCACATTATGGAGTCCACTCGAACTTCTTATCTTTCTTGAGGAGTTCGGTTAGAGGTTTGGCAACCTTGGAGAAGTTCTCGACAAAGCGACGACAATAGCTCGCTAAGCCTAGAAAACTCCGAACTTGCTTGATCGATTCAGGTGGAGTCCAGTTAAGGACGGCTTGAACTCGCTCAGGGTTAACAGCAATACCTTTACCAGATATTACATGACCCAGATAGGTCACTTCTGACAACCAGAATTCACATTTAGAAAATTTGGCATAAAGGCGATGCTCTCGAAGTTTCTTCAACACTAGCCTTAGATGTTCGGCATGTTCTTCCTCGTTCTTGGAGTAGATGAGTATATCATCGAGGTAAACCACGACGAATTTATCCAAATACTCCATGAAGATTGAGTTCATTAACCGAGAAAAGGTGGCTGGAGCGTTGGTTAAACCGAAGGACATGACGGTGTACTCGTATTGGCCATAACGAGTAACAAAGGCCGTTTTAGGAATGTCCCCGTTTCTGATTTTGATTTGATGGTAGCCCAACCTCAAATCCATCTTGGAGAAGACTGAGGATCCAGCGAGCTGATCATACAGGTCGTTGATCCTGGGAAGCGGATATTTGTTCTTGATTGTGACCAGATTGACAGGTCGGTAATCTACAACCATCCGGTCCGTACCATCCTTCTTCTTGACGAGTAGGACGGGGCAAGCCCACGGAGATGAACTAGGTCGGATGAAACCCTTTTTCAAGGACTCATCGAGTTGTTTCTTAAGCTCGGCTAGTTCTAGGGGTGCCATCTTATAGGGTCTTCTAGCAATCGGAACGGTTCCTGGCATGAGGTCTATTACGAACTCAACATCCCTGTCAGGTGGAACACCTGGCAATTCTTCTGGGAAGACATCCGGGAAGTCACGGACTACCGGAACGTCCTCAAGGTCTGGCAAAGGGCTGGCGTTAAGAGAATATAATTGTCGCTTGGCTATTCGGGTCAAGACATTGACTATCTTCCCCGAAGGATGGGTGAGTTGAACAGTCCTAGAGAAGCAATCAATTTTGGCTTGATGAGCTGACATCCAGTCCATACCCAGAATGATATTAATATCTGAAAATTTAAGGGCTATCAAAGATGCGAGGAAAACAAGTCTGTCGACTTGGATTTCATTTCCATAACTTACCCTAGAGGTCTGCCATCTAGAACCAGGGGTAGAAATTTCCATAGTGGATGGCATGTCACAGAATGCAACGTTATGCAAACGAGCATAATTTTCGGATATAAAAGAATGAGAGGCTCCTGTATCGAAAAGAACAGATGCCGGGTGGCAATTAACAAGAAGCGTACCGAGAACGACGTTGGGATCCTCTTGAGCTTCTTCGGCAGAGATACAGTTGACATGGCCACGTGTAGCGGTGACTGGCTTGGCGTGGAATACTTTTCCTGTCGGCTTGCCACGGCCAACAGCTTTAGCAGATTGATTGGGGTTGGTCTGGGGACACTCACGCATATAGTGGCCAGATTCCCCACACTTGAAACAAGTCACGGAACTGGTACGTGGAGGAGCATTGTTGGTTGGACCCCCATAGGGCTTGGCCGGTGCAGACTGTTGAACGGGGCGAGGCGCCTGGAAGGATGGCCTCGGTGTGAACCTGGGTGGCAGGGTGGTGTTGGGTACCCACACGCGGCACTTCTGAGGACCAGCACCGGATGAGGAACCCATATCACGGCCATGCTTGCGTGTTGCGTCATAGTCAGTCTGACCAGTTTCAGCACTGATGGCTTTGTTGACAAGTTTCTGGAAGGATGTGCACTCATGCAGACGGAGGTCGCGGCGAAGCTCAGGACTAAGGCCCTTACGGAACCTTGCTTGCTTCTTGGCATCGGTAGACACTTCCTCAGTTGCATATCGTGCGAGATTACCAAACTCCCTGCTGTAAACATCCACAGAAAGTCGGCCTTGGGTGAAACTGCAAAATTCTTCACGTTTACGGTCCATGAGACCCTCCGGAATATGATGCTCACGGAAAGCCTCGCTGAACTCAGCCCAAGTAGTGACATGGCCCGCTGGGCGCATAGCTCCATAATTTTCCCACCATAGACTGGCGGGGCCTTCAAGATGATATGCAGCAAAGGTGACCTTGTCAGCCTCAGCTACTAGCGCGGAACGCGGCTTGTGAGAGATACTGCGAAGCCAGTCATCAGCGTCGAGAGGCTCGACGGAGTGGTGGAACGTGGGTGGATGCAATTTGATAAAATCACTGAGTGACACCACGTTAGCCCTCTGATGGTGTGCTGTATTCTGTTCAATACGCTCCAGCAAACGGTTGGTCTCCCGCTTGTTTCTCTCAGCTTCCATCATAACCTCGGCTAGTGAAGGAGGATGAGGCAGATTTTCATTCCTGCCTTCACTGCCTTCGGCCTGCTCTTGAGAAGCAGGGTTAGCGCGCGTGTTGACCATCCTAGGTAAACAAGACAATGATTTAGTCAGAATGATAAAATTTCGACATAGGATACAGAATGTAAGGAATAATTCGGAATGCAAGATGATCATCCGTATGACATGGTAAATACAGAAACTGCTTCTTTATTCCATCGTCATACACACCATACAGGGTTTAGTACAAGACCAAACAAAGTACTATTACGGTGAAAGAGGATTACATCTCATCGGAGGCATTCCAAGCTCCTATACATTATTTTTCTACACCTCCGGAAGGAGTACAAACTAGGTCATATCCCACGAGTCACGCGGGACGATAGACGACACAGCTAGTGCGAACTAGTGATACTACCACTAACTCAGACCGATCCGTAGTAGTCCTCGTAAAAGTCACCTCCATAGCCTGGAAGCTCAACATGATCATCCGGAAACAGACGATCTCGCGGAGCTTGTGGACCATAGGGGCTAGGATGAGGCCTTGGACCAACAGACGGTGGCCTGCGGGGACCGCGAGGTGGGGTGATGCCTCCTACATCACGCCAAACCATCACGTCTGGCAGAGCAGATCTCACAGGATAGAGATCGCGCATATCTGAGAATCCAGCTTGCACCGCCGGTGCGAACCAAGTCAAAGTGGCCCAGTGGTCAGCACGGGTATTGAAGAGCTCTAACCTCAAGGCCCGATTTTCACGGTCCTTATCCTCGAGCATCTCAGCAGTGGTGCGAGTCCGTGAATCCTCCTGAGTGGGGTCAGCATAAATAGCCTGGAGATACCCTTGTGCTCCCGGAAGTGATCCTGGCATATACCGGAAATCAGAGTCCCGAAATAGACCAGATCTGACTCGCATAATGGTCATCATAGAGTAGGCGGCGTCCTGCACAGCCATCTCAATAGTAACCCCGAGTCCATAGGAGCAGTGAAGAGGCTCGGTGGATCCAGGATAAGATGGAAATATCCTGACAGTGCAGAGATACTGGCTTTGATTAAAGTCTCGGAATTGCTCTTCGACCGTGTACTCAGGATACCAGCGGTATCCAGCCTCAGTCATTACCCTGACCAACTTGGCAGTATGGCCGGGTACATCTAGGCATCGAGTCAGGCGAACCACTTGATTGGGGTCGCAAGTGGCCATCTGAAAGCACAATCATAATGCAAAGGCATTAGAATTTCTAGCAAAATTTCGGCAGCATAACAGCTGTAAATGCTCAAGAAGGACTTTGAGACATTTGACAAAGGATTTCGTACACACTCAACATCATCATATCAAAGTTCTGAATCCATTCTAACAACATAATGTGGTAGTAGAACTGAACTAGGCTTGTATCCATCAAACTTATAAGGTACTACTGATTGGTAACACGTGATCCTGATAGAGAGAATAGATCCTAATTCCTTAACCCCCGGTGGAAGAATGGACTGACTCAGATCAGAATGTCATGAGATAAAGGAGTAAAAAGAGCCTTACGTTCCATCCCACAATCAATTCCCCTACATATAACTAAAGAATTTCTAGACTCAACATCGACCAGTTTGGCTTGGAGAACCTACAGGCAGTCCGGCTCTGATGCCAACGCTGTCAGGACCCCGACTCGATGTCACATCGATCTAGCCGGTAACACCTCATATCACTTTGCGGCCTCACGCACGGTATCCCCACGGGTGTCGCCTTACCTTTGCTCGGGACCGTTTGCGCCTTTTGGCTCACGTATATGATAGTGTCGCTAGCATCCATATGATAAAGAGCCCGGGCTGACATGACTAGTCGTAAACCCAAAGTGGCACAGACTTACAGGGACAGGCATCCATGACCCAGCTTCGAACGTGTCGGTCATCAGCAAGTGGGTCCAGGCTGTAGCACTGGGCTAGCAGGACTCCGGTAAACCGGGCTGTAGCGGGCTAACAGGACTCCGGTACTCAAAGCGTGACATTTCCCCGAAGGGACAGACACAGGAACGAAGAAGGACACATGCCGGCCAGCCTAAGTGTTCCAGAGCAGTAGCAAGCTACCATGGCTCAGCGGTAACACTAGGAGACATTTCCCGGTAAGAGAGGCTACTAAAGATAAACAACTAGATAGTCAGATCCCACACATACCAAGCATTTCAATCATACACACAATATGCTCGATATGTGCAATTACAACGAAGCATCACAACATGACTCTACGACACAAGTACTTTATTTAAGGCTCAGTGAGCCATACATAACATACACAAAGGTACGGGTCTCACGACCCAACATACAAGTCATACAGTCATACAAACCAGCAACGGAAGTAACTTGTCTAAGTACAGACAACTAGTAAAATAAAAGAGGCTTGGAAAGCCTAGCTATACTACGTGGTCCTTCACAAGCTCAGGGTCACCACCTGGGTCTTTAGCCTACTCGTTGATGTCAACGTCTACATAGAACCCATCAGAAGGGGTTGCAGCGTCTTCTGTAAAAAATGTAGATTATAGCAACATGAGTACAAAGGTACTCAGCAAGACTTACATCAGATCCTACATACATGCATAGTATCAAGAAGGGTTGGTGGAGTTATTGCAGCAAGCCAGCTTTGACTCTTGGCTAGGCTATTCTACGATACTCCAACTTGAAATGGTTTTGCGCACACGAGTCCACTACTCACCACTTCAATACACCACCGAGGATCCACCTCCGTCTTCCTACGGAAGAGCCATCCTCGGCACTCACTCTTATCTTGAGGCTTTTAATAGTTTCCATTTACTTGTCTATGAACTGTATAGGCAACCAAGTAGTCCTTTACCGCGGACGCGGCTATTCGAATAGATCATGTTAACCCTGCAGGGGTGTACTTCTTCATACACGCTCTCACCACTTATCGTCGTTTACACGACATGTACTCGGCAACCTTCAAGCGGAAGCCCAACGTGGGTGTCGGCCACGACCTACCTAATCACCTAAGCCTCCAGTCCAGGTTTATCGCCTATTCAGGTTCCATCCGCAGGGAGTCCGGCCGAGGTTTCCCATACGGCCCCGAACGATGTGAACAGGGTTCCCGAGATACCTAACGGGTATTCGGTACACCCGGCCACGTACCTACCGCATCACAGCCCACCCCTACGGTCAGCGCTGTCCACGGCCTCCAGTAGGCTACAAACACCAGAAACTACTTGCAACTCCTGGACGGAGAACTAGGTTGAATAAGAAGCCGAGAGGGTCCATTGGTTTCGGGCCCAATGCATGGTAGTAGCTGATTCTTAAATCACACATACAGATCTCAGTGCTTAAGGTCGGCTTCAATGAAACAACCCACCATGTACTCCTACATGGCCTCTCATCGATACCTTTACCAAATCGTGTTCACCACACCACTCTCATTACCGACATAACATTTCACTCTAGCCCATCACCCAGATGAACCAGACCTGACACGACTCTAAGCATAGCAGGCATAGCAAGGTAGGAACAACACATACATATGGCTCAATCAACTCCTACACATGCTAGTGGGTTTCATCTAGTTACTGTGGCAATGACAGGTCATGCAGAGGAAATGGGTTCAACTACCGTAGCACACAGCAGTTTGAAACGCGTTGTCTTAATGCAGTAAAAGAGAGCAGGAGCGAGAACATGGGATTGTATCGATATGATCAATAGCTGGTTGCTTGCCTGATGGTTCGATGCACGGATACGGTTCTTCGTTAGGGTAATCACGGTACTCCTCGGGGGCAGAACCTGTCGCAAAGGACATCGATACACAACATCACCAAACAATGTGCAACAATATGATGCATGCATGAAACATGGCAATATGAGTGTGTTGGGCTAATGCAACTAAAACCAGAAGGGTTTGAACAAATTTGAATCAAGGATTCAAATTTCAAATTCAAATATGGCCTTTTAAAGTGCTTTTCCTTGTTCTGCTTGAAACATCAATTTAACTTGTTTGATCATGCATGAAAATAGTACAGATGGATAGATTGGATTTTTCTGATCATTTTTCATATATAATTTGTCCAATTTGGAGTTACAGAATAAAAGTTATGAATTTTTGAAGTTTAAATAATATTCTGGAATTTCCTGATTTAAATTAAATCCAGAAATTATAATTATTGCGCCAGCATGACGTCAGCATGACGTCAGTGGTCAACTGCGGCTGTCTGGGGTCAAACCTGACGTGTGGGGGCCACACGTCAGTGACAGGGGGGTTTAACAGGGTTAAATTAATCCTAATTAGGGATTAGTGGCGCTGGGGCCCACTGGTCAGTGTCAGGGGGTTAACTAACAGTGGTTAGCGCTAATCCTAATTAGCTACAGGGCTGGGCCCACCTGTCAGGGACTCAGGGGGGTCCTGCCGTGGTCAAAGTGGGTCAAACCCACCGGCGACGTCACGCCGGCGAGGCCCGAGACGGCGGTGCGATGCGGGATCGCGCTACAGGGCACGGGCGAGGCCGTTCTTGGGCTCGTTGGAGAGCTCTTGCTCCCGCGCGTCGAACGGTGGTGGTGGCCGAGCCTGGGGTGGCCGGTACCGTCGACGGCGAGCTCGTGAGCGGCGGCCGGAGTTCGGGTGCGGTCGGAGTCGGCGTTGCAGGGGGTTTGGGGAGGCGTTGGTGCGTGCTGCGTGCTCCTAGTGAGGCGTGGAGCACGATACTGTGCTCGGTTGGGCGCTACGGTGACCGTGGCCACGACGGCGACATCGCCGGCGGTGTGGAGCTCTCGGCCAAGGTGGGGCTAAGGCCTAGAGGTCGAAAGAGACCAGGGGAGAAGGGGGAAACGACTCGGGGGCTCACCGCGGTTGCAGTGGGCGTCGAAGCGGGCTCGGAGACGCGCTGGAGACGGCGAATTCGACGGCGATGATGGTCGGAGCCCGAAGAGGGGAACGGCGACGTGGCGGCGATGCAGGGCTTCCGGAGGCCCGTGAAGCGGTGGGGAGGAAGAGGGGGTTGTGGCGGAGCTTCTGAGCTAGTCGGGGGAGCGAGGGGTGGCCGGAGACGGCTGCTATGGTGAACGTCGGCGACGGTGGGGTTCGGCTGTGTGAGAGAGAGAGCGAGGGAGAGGAGGGAAGAGCCGAGGGCGAGTGAGAGAGAGCAGGGGGGAGGCGTGGCATCGTCCAGGGGCATCGAGGCGAGGAGGGGAGGGCAGGCAGGCAGGGAGAGAGGTGGCGTGGCGCGGTGGCGCGCGCGCGCGCCGGCCACACTCCCCTCCCTCTGTCGGGACGAAGACGACAGGAGGAGGGAGACGGGCTGGGCCGCCTGCTGGCTGGGCCGGCCAGCTGGATGGGCTGCACAGGGAGGAGCCCAGGTAAGCTTCTCCCTTTTATTTTTTTCTGTTTTCTAATTTCTGACATTTGTTTTGATTTAAATAATATATTAAATCATTTATTTAACTTATGCCAATTTTTGCAGGGGCTAGATATATTATTCCAGAGCTCCTTTATAATTGGCATAATATTTGGACATATATTAATATATATAGAAATATATTTCCAATGCAAATATTTATGCATTAATTCCAAATGCCCAAAATAAATGTCCATGAGCCACTAAAAATATTGGTTTGATTTTTATCTCTGTCCAATATTTTCAGAGAGCAACATGAGCATTTTCTTGGACCCTTTTGGAGAAATTTTTATTTGGGTCATTTTCAAAATGATTCTGAGGGTTTCACAGATCCCCATTTCAAGTTTCTGATGAAAGAGTAAACATGATGCAACACTCTAATGCATGACTAGCTAGGGTGTGACAGGCAATGTAAACCGGCATGGACGGGCGAAGCAATCGCAGGTACAGGCGACAAGTTAGTCGCGTGTGTTGATGTAGCAGAGGCCACGATTTGCGGACATATCCGTCGAGCAGCACGATACAGACAAGCGCTAGCGCAAAAAATAATTTGGCGTACCCCCCTTACGACACCTTTGCAATGAAAAATGATCCTGCGAAAAAATATCATAGACCCAAGTAATTGTTTTTAAACAATTTTATATGCGCTGATAAGATACAGAGAAAGGATAGCACCTGGCATTTTCATTGGATGGATATACCACAAAATGTATGATGTAGCCCTTGCACCGCTGCTCCTTTTCCTTACATGACCCCAAACTAGTGGCAGTACTTGTATTTGAAGTAGTTTATACTACTAATGCAAGAATCAGACTGACCCTTTGACTTTTCCAATCTCCAGCGAGAAGAATTTGCTTTTTCTCCACAGCGAAAAAGGCATGCACGGGCGCGGTGTAGAACATCAGGTAACCGGCTCAAGCGGCTCAGATAGCAGCAGAGGCGGGGGTGGCCCGGAGTAGAGGTGAACCAGACGCGAGCATGGAGCAGGGTGGTTCACCACGTGCGGCGGCACTCGATGCGTGGAAACCCGGAGGCACAGGGCGGCTCTTCGGCAGTGGCTCAACGCGGGGCGGTTTGGTGCGGCTCAACGCCTACGCCGGTAGTGAAATGGAGGAGACCCAGCGGCAGCTTAGGATTCCAGCAGATCGAAGCCATGGCGGCCGAGCGCGTGGTGGGGTAGAGCGACAAGCTGAGGCGAGCGACGCAGCAACCCCGCAGATTATGGACGTGCCTACGACCACAACAGCAGAAGCGGGTTGACCCGGGATGAAGGCCAAGGCGGTGGTAAAAACCACGGCAGCGGTCGAAGGGAAAAACAACATCTTGACACCGTGTCGCGACAGGACGTCTCGAGGGGGCGCAGGCAAGGCGAAGGTGACAGGCCCTCGGAGCGGTGCTTGGAGGTGGCGACTTGTAGCTGCGGCAGAGGCGGTCAGTGACTTGGATGCGGTCGCCACAGAGGTGAACCGATAGAGGCAACCAGCTTGAACACGGTCAGCGGAGGTGACTTGAAGGCTGCAGAGGCGACTTATAATCAAGGTGACACCGGCGGTTTGATCCGGCCACGGTAAAGGAGGCCTCAGGCACAACTGTGGTGGACGATCAGCGACTCGCAACGACAGGGCCGGTTCAATCCGGCGGGTTAACAAGGCGAAGGCAAAGGCGAGGCCGCCCAACAATGATCCGGCCGCGACTTGGTTGCTACACCATGGGGGAACTGCGACGACGTTGGCAGGTCAATGGGTGAAAGCACTCGCACAACATAGCGATGCGGGATTAGCCGACGTAGAACGAGGCAGAGCCGGCCACGGCAGAACAACAGCGGGCGGGTTACGGCAAAGCGGCAACTAGCGATGCTGACTCACGGTGTCCTCGGCGACTTAAGGCCGCAATGGTACGGCGGCTCATCTCCGGGGCATCAGAGGTGACGATTTGAGGCGTGTTTGTTGACCAGGCGGCGGTGGTTTGCCGGCAATGTGGTTGGAAGTTTAAGAGAACCTTGGCAGTCCCGTGATCCGTGGCGGAGGTTGACGTGGGCGGCAAGCCGGCGGGCTTCTTGAGCGCGGAGGCGGCGGTCTACCGGCGCAGGCGGCTCACGGCGATGGAGACGGAGCCCTGTGGTTCGAGCACGAGACGAGGCGGTTTAGCGCGGACAGCTGCCGAGGCCCGACACTGACTCTGACGGGAAGCGAAGCGCGACGGTGACTCGGACGGGAGACCACGGTGGCCGCTACGATCTGCTTGCCATCCGGCAAGCGGACTTGATCTGGCGCGGCGGTTTAGCACAAGCGAACTGCGCGGTCAGAACACGCAGTGGTGCAAACCGGCAGAGGTACAGCAGTAGCCGGCTACGTAATGAACCGGCGGGGCTCAGCGACAGCATAGGAAAGGCGGTTCGAACTTGGCCGGTGGGCGAGCAAGCTGGTGACTTAAAACGGCGGCTCAACGAGGCTAGTCCGAGATGGATTCGAGGCGGCTCGGCTAGGGTGGTTCACAGGCGCGACGGAGGATGCGATGGTGGTGACCCGGCGAGGCGAGGCCGCGACTAAGGCAGGCGGCTTGTGGGCATGTAGAGTAGTGGCCGTCTTGCGGGTGGAGCCGGCGGATGCAACCCGGCAAGCGGTGAGTCGGACTGGCATGAAGCAGCCACTGACCTGGTTTCTGAGGCAGGGGCTTAGGCGGACGGCAGAGGCCGGTGAAGCAGTTTTGAAATTTGGGCGATTTAACAAAGCACTGCCGGCTCGGGCGGCTGAAGGCTCAAAATGCCCCGTTACTACCGCAGCAGGAGCAGCGACTCGGAGACCCGGACGATCCGTGGCAAAGGCGGAGACCGCGGCAGAGGAACGCCGGCGATTCGGCTGATTGAGGTTATGGTGACGGGGCGCGGTTGAAGATCGGCGACTCTCTAGCACGGCGACTCCCTGGCACGGTGGCCGGCCGGCCAGCTTGACGCGTCGGCCGCAGCAAGGCAGATGCACGGGGCGCGGCGGTGGCTCATGGAGTTGCCACAGCGGCAACGGCTTGAGGAGGCCTCTGGCAATGCGGTGATTGGAGTGCGAGATCAAAAAGTGGCGGAGACCCGAGGTCGCACCCGCAGCCGCGGGTTGACGGAGGTGGCTGAGGCGATCCACCGGCTCGACGAGAGGCACATGTCGACAACAAGACGGGTCAACGGAGGAGCCCGGGTCTGAGAACAATTCACTCCCGGGTCGTGGCCCTTTTCTTCTTCTTCTTCTTCTTCTTTAGCACTACTAGTCCATGGTTGATATTCTCTGGTAGTCTGGTTTGCCTTGATCGACGCGTAGCACAGATGTGGATCTCCCTTCTGCAGGATTTGGCCGCTGTTTGTAGCCTTACCCGTACACATAGTAGTGGGTAACAAATACTGTAGCTTGACGTGACGAGTGCTAGTTGAATTACTAGTACTTGAACCGATGTAAACAGCTTGTAGTCAAAATCGATCTTCAATTGAAAAGATACGGACGGCCGCGGCACACGGACCAAAACGAAACGGCCGCCGGCTTTTGGCGAGTTATTGATGGAAACTTGACACGCCAAGGGCAAAGTAGGTCATAGAAGAAGATGGTATTGGCAACTTGTCACTTCTTTCCTGTTAATCTCGGCGTTTTAAGGTAGCGCATAGTCGCACCCCTAATTCCTTTGAACCTTAAATCTAACAGATCTTGAACTCTGGACTGATGGACTTGAAACTGGTGCAAATACTTCTAAACCGGTTTCTCTCCATATGGAAAATTATGAACTTCTCGATCCCTGAGAAAAGATCCCTCCAAGAACTCATCACCACCATGCGCAGGCCCCACGGTGGGCGCCAACTATCGTGGATTTGTCACGGCAGATGTCCTAGTGTGAGGACTTAGTCGTGAGGCCAACGCATCTACACGGTAGTTTGAAGGGGTTGATCGGAATCGAGAGATGCAACACGCAAGACATAGATTTAGACAGCTTTGGGCCCCGGGAAACATCATCCGGTAACAACCCTACATGATGTTTGTGGCTAGGTCTTATTATCATCATGATGGAGTCGCCGTAAACCGGCTCTCCCAGTTATGTCTAGCCCCAAGATTATTTTCCCCCCTTTACAGGGTGCCCTGCCCCTCCTTATATATGTTGAAGGGCGGGTTACATGTAGAGTCCTTCTCAGACTAAGACTTAAATTATTCTGACTTCTCTTCATGGGCTTCTTAATGTCTTGGGCTTCATAACGTCTTGGGCTTCATAACGTCTCGGGCTTCATAACCCCTGGCAACTTAGTTATCACTGTCTGCCGGGTTATGACTGATGCCGGTTTATGATTGTCTGTTGGGTTATGACTGGAGTCGGTTTATCACTGTCTGCCTTAACTCCTGCCGGTTTATCATCTGACTTAACTCCTACCGGGTTATCATCTGACTTAACTCCTGCCGGGTTATCATCTGACTTAACCCATGACGGGTTATCAGCTGACTTAACTCCTACCGGGTTATCATCTGACTTATCTCCTACCGGTTTATGAGGTCCCAGCCGGGTTATAACTCCGGCTGGGTCATACCGCATGGTATATCCCCGACACGTGGTATTCAACATTGGAGATCTTGTGTGGCTACACCTTCGCAAGGACCGCTTCCCCAACGAATGCAAGTCCAAACTTCTACCACGAGTAGTTGGACCCTTCAAGGTGCTTGCACGCTACAACAACAATGCTTACAAGATCGACCTTCCGCACGACAAGTACAATGTGAGCGACGGCTTCAACATCAAGGATCTCTCGCCCTACCATGGTGATGAAGAATTTGATCTAAGGTCGAATATTTCTCAAGGGAGGGGAGATGATGCGAAGCATCCCAAGGTCATCCCCATGGACCTACCAACATCTCCCAGGACACCACTTGGACCAATGATAAGAGCACGAGCCAAGGCTATCGAAGATAAGGTGAACTCACTCCTCTCCGAACTACCCCTTTCTATACATGAGACATGGATGCTACCTCAAGCAGAAACACTATGTGTGATCAGGTACTTGGAGGAGAGCCATGGAGCAGCTACATCCATCGGACAAGACGGCGAGGACACCAAGCATGCAGCCCAAGGAAATCTGGCCGAAGAAGACTACAGCGGCCGGACGTCCGACCAGGATCGGACGTCCGACGACTCCCAGGCCACGGACGACCGTCCATCTCCGGACGACCGGCGCCCCTGCAACCGAATGGAAACTACGGAAGTCCGAGGAAGACCGGACGACCGGACCCCTACGGACGTCCGACGCCACGGCAACCGAGCGTAATCTACGGAAGTCTGAAGATCTACGGACGTCCGGACTGTCCCGAGCCTCCGGACGTCCAACACCCACCAAACGTCCGACCCCTAGTTGTGTCCAGTTGCGGGCTGAGGCCCATGTACCCCTTCACTTTACCCCCTTTTTTACTACGACTATAAATAGACCCCCCTCCTAGCTAGGGTTAGCTTTGTGATAGCTCATATTAGAGATAGAGCCTCGCTCATCCACATCGGATCTACTCCTCGAGAGAGACCGCGGCCCCTCTATGGAGAAGATCCCCTTGGATTCAAGACCCCCTTTTGGGTGGCCCCATCAAGACCTCCTTTGGAGAAGAACCGGTTACCGTGTATCATCCCTTGTTGATCGTGGATCGTGTGAACTCTTTTGTGTTCGAGAATCTAGCATACATGTGATCATTCTTGTTGGTTTTATTGTTTCCCCTCGTGTCACCCCTCGTGTTCTTCGTGTTCATCGCGGGATCCGCTCCTTTTGTGAAAGATCGGCCAACTAGGGTTCCACCCTACATCATTCATCCATGTGTGGGCACCTACAATTGCCTTGTAGAATAAACTGTAGTTGCCATGCACAATTAGATGTAGTTGCCATATTTGATTTTAATAAAGATGCCATTCAAGCAATACTGATTACACATATACCTGATTTAAAAAATGCAGGAGCTTCGACTACGCTCAACAGCGTTGCACGTACATCTGCTATGGGTACCTCGGAGCACACGGAAGGGTCGTTCCATGAGCCGGTCAACCAGCCTATCAAGAACAATGCAGAGTCAGTGTCAGAACTTGCCATCGTTGCAGCAACGACGACAAGCATGCCTGTGCGCACCAGCACAGGCAACATTCGGACATATGAAATAGCCACCAATATTGAAGTGAATGATGAAACTGATGACGAAACACAAGGGGAGGAAGAAGAGGGACAATCATAATTCATGCCAACTTAACCACCTTGTGTTGGACAGAGATTTAGTTCATTTGAAGATGCCAAGCAATACTATCAGAGCTATGCGTTGTTCCATGGATTTGTTGTAAACACGGAATACCATAGGGAAATAAAAAAACTAACAAGTACAACAAAGGTGAGCTAAGGTGCTACAAGGCGCAAAAGAACCAGAAGGTTAAAGGTGTTGTGTCGGTCGTGCCAGAACAAAGGAGAGGCATCATTTTCAAGACGGAATGCCCTACTAGAATGAAGCTAAACACAGATGGAGCCTGGTGGGTGGTCACCGAGTATGTCGAAGACACAACTACGATTTGATAAAGAAGTTTGACCTATTAAGATTTCTGAGCGCCCATAGAGGATTCAGTCCTCACAAGAAATTCATAAAATTGCTACATGATTGTAATGTTAGTAATTCAAGAATGGTCAAATACTATCACTGATCCACAGCAAATATTGTAGTCTGGGTAGCATGCCCTATATACCAGCAGACATCACAAACCTAAAGGCAAAGTACCACATAGAGAGAAAGTTGGCTGACATAGAAGACACGATTGCCTACTTAGAATAGAAAGCAAAAGAAGTTCCTAATTTCTTCTACAGAATAAGACTAGACGATGGGGACCGCGTCAGAAACATGTATTGGGTGGATGGTGCAACAAGAAGAGCTTGCAAGCATTTTCGTGATTGCATTTCTTTCGACGCAACATATCTCGCGAATATGTACAAGATGCCATGTGCTCCATTCATAGGAATGAATAACCACAATCAGTCCTTGTAGTTTGGTTGCGGCCTCGTGCAGAACGAAGATATTGATGGTTACACTTGGTTGTTCAAGACCTTCTTGGAGTGCATGGGTGGACTTGCTCCGATGAACATAATAACAGACCAGGACTTTAGCATGCATGTAGGCATAGAGGAGGTCTTTCCCATGGTAGTGCATAGGTACTGCAGGTGGCATATTATTAAGAAGGTGGAAGAGACTCAAGGATCATTCTTTCCTGACCATCCAGATCTACACAAGGCATTCGAGTTGTGTGTGGACCACAGCTTGATAGTGGAAGAGTTTGAACGAAGCTGGACGGCTATGATTGAAAAATACCAAGTCCAAGACAACAAGACCCTTCGGAACCTGTGGGAGAAAAAGATGTACTGGGTGCCAGCCTTATTTATGTGGTGCTTTTATCCATTTCTGCAGACTACGCAACACAGTGAGGGGTTCAATGCTGCTTTGAAGCGTTACATGTCCCCCGGCAACTCATTGCTGCAGTTTGCCAAGCAATATTCACCTTTGCAACAGAAAATACTGGGATCGGAGCTGCAGCAAGAAGCAAACACCGCACTAAAGCAGCCTAAATTCCTAACATATTTACTGATGGAGAGGTAGATGAGAAAGATATACACGAACAAAATATTTTACAAGTGTATGCTCGTACGGTCTTAGTTGCCATGTATGCCACAATGCATTCAACATCAAAACTTATTAAAAAACAAAAATGTTGACTGCAAAAACAAGAACAAGGCTGCATGCCTTGTGTTAAAAAGGAAGCAAACAAAATATCAAATATGTTTGCCATGGGCACTGGTTTGAAGCTGCCATCTATAGTAAACAGGTAAATGCAAGATGAAAATGGAATAGAAAAATGAGTAGTTGGAAAACAAATCATAGTTGTTGTGTGTTGTGCAAAAAGTGTAGTTGTCATTTTGAATGTTGTGTGGTTTCCATGTGGGATGTAGTGTAGTTGCCATGTGTAATACAAAGTATTTCCCATGTAAGATGACATGTTTTGCCATGAGAAGAATATGATGCAGTTGCCATACCAAAATAGCCATAGTTATCATGTTGAATGCACTGTAGTTGCCATGTTTTGACATACTGCTAGTTTCACAATAGCACAATATGTTATACAGCATATTGATTACCATGCGTGTCAAGCTTTGACTTCCATGTGAAATAAACTATAGTTGCCATGTGGAAACAATAAATACAAGCAATGCGAAAAAATATGCTTTATTTGCCATCGTTGAATTCAATACACTTGCTATTGTGTGGCCTACCTCAACAGAAGTGGTTAAAAAGAATATGAGAAATTAACGAGCACAAAACATGTAGGTTCCAGGAAGAAATAAAGATGTCCACCATGTACGTAGCTTATTAGGTTGACGAATGGACATTCAAGGTGTGTAGTCTCAGGGACATGTATGATTCAGAACCTGAAGATCCAGACAAGGGAAGAAACAACTTTGTGAAGGCCGCAGTAAATGAAGGTGAGTACTATTGCGAATGCTGCAAATACGAACAGGACGAGATTGTGTGTTGCCACATACTCAAAGTTATGGAGATGCACGTGGTCAAGCGTTTTCCCCGCCATTTCATATGCCGGCGATTGACTTGGGACGCTGACGATGCGTTGGGGCCACAAACATCAGATGCAATTTTGGCTGTACATGATGACAGACTAGAGGCAACCATGGACTCCATGAGGCACGTGGTCTTGACCAAGAACTGTGTTGAACTAATAGATGAAGCATGCAAGAGCGATGAGACAGCAAGGGCGGTAGAAAAGCACAGGAAGGCACTAAAAAGAGAGCTTGATGAGATCAAGAAAAGGAAGGCTGAAGAAGCCTTACACATATTCCCTCGCACTTCGATTGTGCCATCATCCACAGGTCCGTCCTCTGAAAACTCGGAAGTAGGGTCTGGAGCATCAAACACGAAAACTTAGGTCGGGAACCCCACCACATTCCATCACAAAAGGACTTCCAAAAGAGGTGAGATACAATCAGGGTTGGAAATTCAAGCAAAGCACAAGAAACCAAGGAAAGAAACTGACAATCTGTAAGCAACTGTGGGAGATTCTAGCTTTGCTATTAGTGACAATTTTGACACGCAGATGATGATGGGTTAGAAATGTGAGCATAACTGGTGGTGGATTGTAGAAAATGAAGAAAATGCCATGTATCTGTGTCACACCCTAGCTAGTTCAAGCATTAGAGTGTGCATCACATTTAAATTCCTCTTAAATTTGAAATGGGCAAGGCAGAAACCCCCAACACCCCCTGGAAACAACTAGGGTTTACTAAAATTATTTTCAATGAACCTGAAATGCCCTTATAAAAAGTTCACCCTCTTTGTCTTGGGTTAGAACCTCTGGCAAAATTGGTGCACAATTTTCTAGGTCAAAAGAAGGTCATTGTATTAAATCATAAGTATTTGAATTTGGGCATTTAAATGCTATAAAATAATTTAAATGCTCAAATAATTCTGGAAATAAATGTTTGCTATTGGAAATATTCTAAACAGAGCCCACAATTATTTTCAGGATTTTTGGAAACATTTTAGTATTTTTAATAAAGCCCAACAGTTGTAGTTAAATAGAAAAAGAAAACAAATCAGAAAAAGAGAGAGAGGGAGAAGCCCACCTGGGCCTTACCTGTGCTGGCCGGCCCACCTGTCCTGTGCCAGTCGTCACCCACCCCTACCAGTAGGCAGAGGCGTGTCGCCGGCGTGTGCTCCCGCGGCCACCTCCTGCTTCCACCTCCTGCTGCCTCCTCGTCCCCATCCGAGCGCCACGGAGACGCCCAACACCTCCCTGCACTCCTCCCCTCTCTCCCCCTCGTCTCCCTCACCCTCTCCCGTGATGGCCGAGCGCGATCCTCGCCCCTGTTCGCCATAGTTGCCACCAGAGCCACCCCCTCGCCTCCCTGACGTGCCCGTGAGGTCCGCCTCCATCGTCTACGCCTCCCCGTCGACTCACACAACGCCGGACGCCTCCAAGCGCCTCCCCGACGCCTTCTTCTTCCTTGGTCCGCCGAGATCGCCGGCAACGCCCCGACGATGTCCGACCTCCCCCGAGCCCGCTGAGACGCGTCCTGCAACCGCCGTGAGCTCCTCTACCGATCCCCCTCTTCTCTACTTCATTTGCCCGCCATAGACGCCGCCCCCTTGCTCACCGTAGCACGCCGCCGCGCGAGCTCGACGCCGGCGTCACTCAGATGGCCTTTTGGTCAAGCGCGGGTGCTTAACGCACTCTCCGCACCTCACAGCGCCTCGCTAGCATGTCCATTTTCCCCCTAGCTCGCTGCGGCAGCAAAATTACCAATGGCCGAGCTCCGGCCGCCGCCACGAGCTCGAATCCGGCAAGCTCGCTCCACCCCAGCTCCTCCCACTTGCCCCACTAGATGCGCGCGAGCCCCAGCTATGCGTAGGACCAAACCGCGGTCGAATTGGTCGCCTGTGGCCGATTTCCGAAGCTCTCCGCCGTCTCGGCCTCGCCGGCGGCTCAACGCCGGCGGGATTAACCCCGCTGACCAGGGGTTTGACCCCAGTTTGACTCCGCCTGAGACACTCATAGGTGGGGCCGGCTCCTAACTTTTTCAGATTAGTTTAAATTAGAGCTAATCACTCTGTTAGGGGCTAATGCCGTCGTTAACCAACCCTCTCTCACTGACATGTGGGCCCAGGGCCTAACTAACCCAGTTTAATGCTAACTAACCACTAACTAACTCTGTTAGTTAGCTGAGAGACTGACATAAGGGGCCCACCAGTCAGGTTTGACCTGGGCTGGCGCCTTTGACCCGCTGACGTCACAGTGACACAGTGCTGATGCATTAATTCAATTACTGGATTTATTCTTTAATAGAAAATTCCAGAAAACAGTCAAAACTTCTAAAAATCATAGAAAATCAACCATATCTCCAAATGCAAAGTTTTATATATGAAAAATGATCAGAAAAATTCAATCTATCCATCTGTAATGGTTTCATGCATGACAAAACAAGTTAACCTTGCTGTTTAAGCAGAATAAGGTAATGCACTAATAAGGCCATGTTTAATGAGCTAATATTTGAATCTTTGATTCAAATGAGTTCATCCCTTTCTGTTTTAGCTTGCATTAGGCCAAGACACTTTCATCTTGCCATGTCATAGCATGCATCATATTGTTGAATATTGCCATGTGTTGATTATGTTCGGTGTGACTTTCGTGGTAGGTTCTGCCTCCGAGGATAACCCCGAGTATCCGTCTGAAGGGCAGTACCCTACTACCTCTACAACAGGCAAGCAACCCAATGATCATTCCGATACAACCCATGTTCCCGCTTCTGCTCTTGTTTACTGCATTAAGACAACGTGATTCAAACTACTGTGTGCTATGGTAGCTGAACCCTTATCCTCTGCATGACCTGTCATTGCCACAGTAACTAGATGAAACCCACTAGCATGTGTAGGAGTTGATTGAGCCATGTATGTGATTCCTACCTTGCTATGCCTGCTATGCTTAGAGTTGTGTCAGGTCTGGTTCATCTGGGTGATGGGCTAGAGTGATATGATTATGTCGGTAATATGAGGGATGTGTTGAACATGTTTTGGTAAAGGTATCGATGAGAGGCCATGTAGGAGTACATGGTGGGTTGTTTCATTGAGGCCATCCATAAGAACTGAGATCTGTATGTGTGATTTAAGATGCAGTTACTATCGTACATTGGGCCCGAAACCAATGGACCCTCTCGGCTTCTTAATCACCCTAGTACTCTGTCCAGGATTTGCAAATAGTTTCTGGTGTTTGTAGGTTATGTGTTGGCGGCCGTGCGTAGCGCTGACCCTAGGGGTGGGCTATGTTGGGGTAGATACACCGTGGCACGGTGTACCGAGTCACCCGTTTGGTGTCTCGGGAACCCTGTTCACATCGTTCAGGGCTGTAAGTGGAAACCTCGGCTGGACTCCCTGCGGATGGAACCTGGATAGGCGATAAACCTAGACTAGAGACTTAAGTGTTTAGGTAGGCCATGGACGACACCCTCGATGGGCTTCCGCTTGAAGGTTGCCGAGTACATGTCGTGTAAATGGCGGTAAGTGGTGAAAGCGTGTATGAAGAAGTACACCCCTACAGGGTATAAAACTATTCGAATAGCCGCGTCCGTGGTAAAGGACTACTTGGTTGCCTATACAGTTCATAGACAAGTTAATGGATACTACTAAAAGAATCAAGATAAGTGTGAGTACCAAGGAAGGCCCTCTCGTAGGATGACGAGAGAGGATCCCCGGTTGAGTATTGTGTTGGTGAGTAGTGGACTCGTGTGCGAAAACTATTTTACTAGTGGAGTTCCGTAGGATAGCATAGCCAAGAGTTAAAGCTGGCTTGCTGCAATAACCCCACCACCTTCTTGAGAATGAGCATGTATATTAGGTTCTGATGTAAGACTTGCTGAGTACCTTGTACTCATGTTTGCTTATTATTGTTTTCAGACGACAACACCGCCCCCTCTGATGGGTTTTATGTAGACCTTGATGTCGATGAGTGACTAGCCACCCAGGTGGTGATCCTGGCCATGGAGGGCCCTATGTAGATAGACAGGCTTCGAGAAGCCTTCTTTCTTTCTAGTGTGTGTACTCAGACTAGTTGCTTCCGCATGTGCTTGTATGATTGTATGACTTGAGTGTCGGGTCATGTGACCCCTATCTGTATGAACATGTTATGTATGGCTCTCGGGAGCCTTTAATTAAAGTACTTGAGTTGTAGAGTTTTGTTGTGATGCCATGTTGTATGTACTCATATCGGGCATATTGTATGTATGATTGAAATGCTTAGTATGAGTGGGATCCGACAATCTAGTTGTTTATCCTTGGCAGTCTTTCTTATGGGGAAATGTAGTCTAGTGTTCCTCGAGCCATAGTAATCCGCTACAGCCCGGTTCACCTGAGTCCTGCTAACGCAGCACTACTGTTCAGGACACTTGACTGGCCGGCATGTGTTTCACTTCGTTCATATGTCTGTCCCTTGGGGGAAATGTCACGCGGTGATATCCGGAGTCCTGTTAGCCCAGTGCTACAGCCCGGAATCACTCGCTGATGACCGACATGCTCGATGTGATTCATGTATGCCTGTCTCCATAGGTCTGTGCCGCTTTGGGTTCATGACTAGTCATGTCGGCCCGGGTTCTCTGTCATATGGATGCTAGCGACACTATCATATACGTGAGCCAAAAGGCGCAAATGGTCCCGGGCCATGGTAAGGCGACACCCGTGGGATACTGTGCGTGAGGCCGCAAAGTGATATGAGGTGTTACCGGCTAGATCGATGTGACTTGGAATCGGGGTCCTGACAGTATTGGTATTAGAGACGGACTGCCTGTAGGTTCGTTGAGCCAAGCTGGTCGATGTCGAGTCTAGAAATGCTTTAGTTATATGTAGGGGAATTGATTGTGGGAGGGAACGTAAGGCTCTTTTACTCCTTTACCCTATGCCCTCTGATCTGAGTCATTCTCTTCTCATTCAACATGGGTTAAGGACTAGGCTCTCTTCTTCTATCAGGTTCACGTGTTACTAATCCATAGTAGCTTATAGGATTGTTGTTACAAGCCTCAGTACAGTTTCTACTACTTTTAGTATGTTGCTAATTGAATCAGAACCTTGATATGATGTTGTTGGGTGGTATTGCAGACTGTTGTGGATGTCTCAAATCTTTTTCTGAGCATTTATAGTTGTTATGCTGTCCAATTTTCCCTAGAAATCCTAATGTCTTTGCATTGTGGTTGTGCTTTCAGATGGCCAACCGTGCTCAAAACCAAGTGGTTCACCTGACCCGGTGCCTCGACGTGCCCGGTCATACTGCTATGTTAGTCCGGGTAATGATCGAGACGGGTTACCGTTGGTATCCCGAATACACTGTCGAAGAGCAGTTCCGCGACTTTAATCAAAGCCAATATTTCTGCACTGTCAGGATATTTCCTTCTTATCCTGGATCTACCGAGCCCCTTCACTGTTCCTATGGACTCGGGGTTATTGTTGAGATGGCTGTGCAGGATGCTGCCTATTCCATGATGACCATCATGCGAGTCCGGACTGGCCTGCTTCGGAACACCGACTTCCGTTACATGCCAGCTTCACTTCCGGGAGCGCAAGGGTATCTTCAGGCTATCTATGCTGACTCCACTCAGGAGGACTCATTAACTCGTACCACTGCCGAGATGCTCGAAGATAAGGATCGAGAGAATCGGGCCTTGAGGTTGGAGCTTTTCAATACCCGTGCTGATCATTGGGCCACATTGACTCGGTTTGCACCTGCGGTGCAAGCTGGATGTATGGATACAAGGGATCTGTATCCTGTGAGATCTGCTCTGCCAGACATGGTGGATTGGCGTGATGTGGGGGGCATCACCCCACCCCGTGGTCCTCGCAAGCCACCGTTTGTTGGTCCAAGACCTCATCCTAGCCCCTATGGTCCACAGGCTCCTCAGGACCGTCTGTTCCCGGATGATCACGTTGAACTTCCAGGCTATGGAGGTGACTTCTATGAGGACTACTACAGAGCTGTCTGAGTTAGTAGTAGTATCACTAGTATTGTAATAGTTGTATCTCCACTCTCCCGCGTGACTTGTGGAATATGACTTGGTGTGTAATCAATTCCGGAGGTGTAGACAAATAATGTATAGGAGCTTGGAATGCCTCCAATGAGATGTAGCGTCTTTCATCATAGTTGTACTGTAGCCTGGGCTTGTACTAAACTATGTATGATGTGTATGACCGTTGGTATATATATGGCAGTTTTATATTACCATGACATACGGATGAACATCTCTGCATTCCGTGTTATCCATTACATTCTGCACTTCCTTGCTAAGTTGAGCCATCCTTATCTAAATCGGTGTCTTGTTTTCTCCTAGGATGGTCAACACCCGCAGCAACCCTGCTGCCCGGGAGCAGGGGGAAGCCAGTGCAGCTAGGGGTGAAAATCTGCCTCACCCACCTTCTCTGGCCGAAGTGATGCTGGAGGCGGAAAGAAACAAGCGTGAGACTAACCGCCTGCTGGAGCGGATTGAGCAGAACATTGCACGCCACCCGCGAAATGACTTGGTGTCAATCAATGACTTTATCAAGCTGTACCCACCAAAGTTTAACCATTCCGTTGAGCCCCTCGACGCGGATGACTGGCTTTGCAGCATCACCCACAAGCTACGTTCTGCCAACGTAGCCGAAGCCGACAAGGTTACTTACGCTGCCTACCATCTCGAAGGCCCTGCTAGCCTTTGGTGGGAAAATTTTGAAGCTATGCGCCCGGTCGGCCAAATCACTACTTGGGCTGAATTCAGTGAGGCTTTCCATGAGCATCACATTCCGGAAGGTCTCATGGATCGCAAGAGGGAGGAGTTCTGCAGTTTCACCCAACGAAGACTGACTGTGGATGCATATAGTCGTGAATTTGGGAATCTGGCACGCTATGCCCCTGAAGAGGTATCTACTGACGCTAAGAAGCAGGCAAGGTTCCGCAAGGGACTTAGCCCTGAGCTTCGCCACGATCTTCGTCTACACGAGTGCACCTCCTTTCAGAAGTTGGTCAATAAAGCCATCAGTGCTGAGACAGGCCAGACTGATTATGACGCTTCACGCAAGCACTCCCGTGATTTTGGCTCTTCATCCGGCTCTGGAGCTCAGAAGCACCGGGTGTGGATCCCAAGAACGGCACTACCACCCAGGTTCATCCCGAGGCCATCCTTTGAGGCGCCTCGTCCCAACCAGCAATTTGCACCGCCCAAGCCCTATGGTGGCCCCGCTGCTAACGCTGCTCCACGTCCCAATGTGGTGACTTGTTTCAAGTGTGGAGAGCCGGGTCACTATAGCCGATAGTGTCCCCAGAACAACAACCCCAATCAAACTAGAAAGTCTGTTGGCCATGGTAAGCCCGCGGGAAAGACATTCTACGCCAAGCCGGTCACTACTGCCCGTGGCCATGTCAACTATGTTTCAGCCGAGGAGGCTCATGAGGATCCCAACGTCGTCCTTGGTACACTCCTTGTTAACTGCCATCCGGCATCTGTTCTTTTCGATACTGGAGCATCTCATTCATTCATATCCGAGAACTATGCTCGATTGCATAACGCGACATTCTGTGACATGCCCACTTCTATGGGAATTCAAACTCCGGGTTCCAAATGGAAAACTTCTAGAGTAAGCCATGGGAACGATATTCTTGTCGATAGACTTGTCTTCCTTGCATCGTTAATAGCTCTCAAGTCCTCGGACATAAACATCATTTTGGGTATGGACTGGATGTCAGCTCATTATGCTAAGAATGATTGTGCCACTAGAACCGTTCAACTTATTCACCCATCGGGCAAGACAGTTAATGTCTTAACTTGAGTGGCCAAGCGCCAGCTTTACTCCTTAAATGCCAACCCCCTTCCAGACCTTGAAGATGTTCCGGTAGTCCAAGACTTTCCGGATGTCTTTCCAGAAGAACTGCCAGGTGTTCCACCTGACAGGGATGTCGAGTTTGTGATAGACCTTGTTCCAGGAACCGTTCCAATTTCTAGAACACCCTACAAGATGGCACCCTTAGAACTAGCCGAGCTTAAGAACCAACTCGATGAGTCCTTGAAAAAGAGTTTCATCCGTCCTAGTTCCTCTCCTTGGGCTTGCCCTGTCCTCTTCGTCAAGAAGAAGGATGGAACGGATCGAATGGTTGTGGATTACCGACCTGTCAATTTGGTCACCATCAAGAACAAATACCCGCTTCTCAGGATCAACGATCTGTATGATCAGCTCGCTGGATCCTCAGTCTTTTCCAAGATGGATTTGAGGTTGGGCTACCATCAAATCAAAATCAGAAACGGGGACATTCCCAAAACGGCCTTTGTTACTCGTTATGGCCAATATGAGTACACCGTTATGTCCTTCGGTTTAACCAATGCCCCAGCTACCTTCTCTCGGTTAATGAACTCGGTCTTCATGGAGTATTTGGATAAATTCGTCGTAGTATACCTCGATGACATACTCATCTACTCCAAGAACAATGAGGAACATGCCGAACATCTAAGGCTGGTATTGATGAGACTTCGAGAGCATCGCCTTTATGCCAAATTCTCCAAGTGTGAATTTTGGTTGCCAGAAGTGACCTATCTAGGCCATGTAATCTCTGGCAAGGGTATTGCTGTCAATCCCGAGCGAGTTCAAGCCGTCCTTGATTGGACTCCACCTGAGACGGTCAAGCAAGTTCGGAGCTTCCTGGGCTTAGCAAGCTATTGCCGCCGCTTCGTCGAGAATTTCTCCAAGGTTGCTAAACCTCTAACTGAACTCCTCAAGAAAGATAAAAAGTTCGAGTGGACTCCATAGTGCGAGTTCAGCTTTCAGGAACTGAAAAGACGCCTGACATCTGCTCCCGTACTGGTACCACCAGATTTCTCCAAGGACTTTATTATCTATTGCGACGCCTCGCGACAAGGACTAGGTTGCATACTCATGCAAGATCATCAGGTAATTGCTTATGCTTCACGGCAATTACATCCACATGAGGAAAATTATCCCACACATGATCTTGAGCTTGCAGCTGTAGTCCATGCACTTAAAACTTGGCGACATTACCTTCTTGGTAATCATTGCGAGATCTTCACCGATCACCAAAGTTTGAAATATATCTTCACCCAACCAGATTTGAATCTCAGGCAAAGACGTTGGGTCGAGTTGATCTCGGATTACGACTTAGGAATAACTTACACCCTGGGCAAAGCCAATGTCATGGCTGATGCGCTAAGCCGTAAGTCCTATTGTAACAACCTGATGTTACAACAAAGTCAACCACTTCTCCATGAGGAATTTCGTAAGCTTAATCTTCACATTGTTCCTCAAGGATTCCTATCTACCCTGGTGGCGAAACCTACCCTTACGGATCAGATCATCAAGGCACAGAAGGTAGATCCGGGAATCTCCCGTATTAAGAGAAACATTAAGAAAGGAGTCACGAATTGTTTCTCCATTGATGATCAAGGTGTCGTATACTTTGGAAATCGCCTAGTGGTTCCAAAGGCACGAAACCTGAGGCGGCTGATCCTTAAGGAAGCTCATGAATCCCCTCTCACCATTCATCCCGGTAGTACTAAAATGTATCAAGACCTACACCAGAAGTTTTGGTGGACTAGGATGAAGAGAGAAATCGCTCAATACATTGCTAATTGCGACGTTTGTTGTCGTGTTAAAGCAGAGCATCAATGGCCTGCTGGCACCCTTCAACCTTTGGCTATTCCCGAATGGAAATGGGATAAAACCAGTATGGATTTCATCACTGGGTTTCCTAGGACCAAGAGAGGGAATAATGCCATCTTCATCGTGATCGACCGACTTTCCAAAGTAGCCCACTTTCTACCTATTCGTGAGAGTATCACCGCTAGCCAGCTAGCCGATTTATACATCTCCCGAATAGTGTCTCTTCATGGTGTTCCGTTGGAAATTAACTCAGACCATGGGAGTCTCTTCACCTCTCGATTTTGGGAAAGTTTCCAAAATGCTATGGGAACTCGTCTCTCATTTAGTACCGCCTTCCATCCTCAATCAAGTGGTCAAGTGGAGCGAGTCAATCAAATTCTGGAAGATATGCTCCGAGCTTCTGTCATTTTGTTCGAAATGAGTTGGGAGAAATGCCTTCCATTCGCGGAGTTTGCTTATAACAATAGTTATCAAACTAGCTTGGGCAAGGCTCCTTTCGAAGTTCTCTATGGACGAAAATATCGAACGCCTCTTAAATGGTCAGAAACCGGGGAAAGACAACTCTTTGGCCCGGATATGATTCAGGAAGCAGAAGAGCAAGTTCGCGTTATTCGTGAGAAATTGAAAACAGCCCAATCGTCAAAAGAGTCAATATGATCGTAAACATAAGCCTATGACTTATGAAGTCGGCGAGAAGGCTTACCTTCGGGTTACTCCGTTAAAGGGAACCCATCGTTTCGGTATCAAAGGCAAATTGGCTCCTCGTTACATTGGACCCTTTCACGCCAAACAAGGAGAAGTTGCCTACCAATTGGAACTACCTTCGCATCTGTCCAGAGTTCACGATGTCTTCCACGTTTCTCAACTCAGGCGTTGCTTCGCGGATCCTATCCGTGGAGTGGACCACGAAACGCTTGATCTACAAGATAACCTCTCATATCGGGAATATCCCGTTCATATCCTTGATCAAGCCGAGTGTACCACTCGACGCCATAACATCAAGTTTCTCAAGGTTCAATGGTCACACCATTCCAAGAAAGAAGCCACTTTGGAAAGGGAGGATCGTCTTTGACTCGAGTACCCCACCTTCTTCTCGGAGAATCCTAAATCTCAGGACGAGATTCTTTTGAGTGGGGGTGAGTTGTCACACCCTAGCTAGTTCAAGCATTAGAGTGTGCATCATGTTTAAATTCCTCTTAAATTTGAAATGGGGAAGGCAGAAACCCCCAACACCCCCCTGGAAACAACTAGGGTTTACTAAAATTATTTTCAATGAACCTGAAATGCCCTTCTAAAAAGTTCACCCTCTTTGTCTTGGGTTAGAACCTCTGGCAAAATTGGTGCACGATTTTCTAGGTCAATAGAAGGTCATTGAATTAAATCATAAGTATTTGAATTTGGGCATTTAAATGCTATAAAATAATTTAAATGCTCAAATAATTCTGGAAATAAATGTTTGCTATTGGAAATATTCTAAACAGAGCCCACAATTATTTTCAGGATTTTTGGAAACGTTTTAGTATTTTTAATAAAGCCCAACAGTTGTAGTTAAATAGAAAAAGAAAACAAATCAGAAAAAGAGAGAGAGGGAGAAGCCCACCTGGGCCTTACCTGTGCTGGCCGGCCCACCTGGCCTGTGCCAGTCGTCACCCACCCCTGCCAGTAGGCAGAGGCATGTCGCCGGCGCATGCTCCCGCGGCCACCTCCTGCTTCCACCTCCTGCTGCCTCCTCGTCCCCATCCGAGCGCCACGGAGACGCCCAGCACCTCCCTGCACTCCTCCCCTCTCTCCCCTCATCTCCCTCACCCTCTCCCGCGATGGCCGAGCGCGATCCTCACCGCCGTTCGCCGTAGTTGCCACCAGAGCCACCCCCTTGCCTCCCTGACGTGCCCGTGAGCTCCGCCTCCATCGTCTACGCCTCCCCGTCGACTCACGCAACGCCGGACGCCTCCAAGCGCCTCCCCGACGCCTTCTTCTTCCTCGGTCCGCCGAGATCGCCGGCAACACCCCGACGACGTCCGACCTCCCCCGAGCCCGCTGAGACGCGTCCTGCAACCGCCGTGAGCTCCTCTACCGATCCCCCTCTTCTCTGCTTCATTTGCCCGCCGTAGACGCCGACCCCTTGCTCACCGTAGCACGCTGCCGCGCGAGCTCGACGCCGGCGTCACTCCGATGGCGTTTTGGTCAAGCGCGGGTGCTTAATGCACTCCCCGCACCTCGCAGCGCCTCGCTAGCATGTCCATTTTCCTCCTAGCTCACTGCGGCAGCAAAATCACCAATGGCCGAGCTCCGGCCGCCGCCACGAGCTCGACTCCGGCGAGCTCGCTCCACCCCAGCTCCTCCCACTTGCCCCACTAGATGCGCGCGAGCCCCAGCTACGCGTAGGACCAAACCACGGTCGAATTGGTCACCTGTGGCCGATTTCCGAAGCTCTCCGCCGTCTCGGCCTCGCCGGCCGGCTCAACGCCGGTGGGATTAACCCCGCTGACCAGGGGTTTGACCCCAGTTTGACTCCGCCTGAGACACTGATAGGTGGGGCCGGCTCCTAACTTTTTCAGATTAGTTTAAATTAGAGCTAATCACTCTGTTAGAGGCTAATGACGTCGTTAACCAACCCTCTCTCACTAACATGTGGGCCCAGGGCCTAACTAACCCAGTTTAATGCTAACTAACCACTAACTAACTCTGTTAGTTAGCTGAGAGACTGACAGAAGGGGCCCACCGGTCAGGTTTGACCTGGGCTGGCGCCTTTGACCCACTGACGTCACATTGACACAGTGCTGACGCATTAATTCAACTACTGGATTTATTCTTTAATAGAAAATTCCAGAAAATAGTCAAAACTTCTAAAAATCATAGAAAATCAACCATAGCTCCAAATGCAAAGTTTTATATATGAAAAATGATCAGAAAAATTCAATCTATCCATCTGTAATGGTTTCATGCATGACAAAACAAGTTAACCTTGTTGTTTAAGCAGAATAAGGTAATGCACTAATAAGGCCATGTTTAATGAACTAATATTTGAATCTTTGATTCAAATGAGTTCATCCCTTTCTGTTTTAGCTTGCATTAGGCCAAGACACTTTCATCTTGCCATGTCATAGCATGCATCATATTGTTGCATATTGCCATGTGTTGATTATGTTCGGTGTGACTTTCCTGGTAGGTTCTGCCTCCGAGGATAACCCCGAGTATCCGTCTGAAGGGCAGTACCCTACTACCTCTACAACAGGCAAGCAACCCAATGATCATTCCGATACAACCATGTTCCCGCTTCTGCTCTTGTTTACTGCATTAAGACAACGCGATTCAAACTACTGTGTGCTACGGTAGCTGAACCATTATCCTCTGCATGACCTGTCAGTGCCACAATAACTAGATGAAACCCACTAGCATGTGTAGGAGTTGATTGAGCCATGTATGTGATTCCTACCTTGCTATGCCTGCTATGCTTAGAGTTGTGTCAGGTCTGGTTCATCTGGGTGATGGGCTAGAGTGATATGATTATGTCGGTAATATGAGGGATGTGTTGAACATGTTTTGGTAAAGGTATCGATGAGAGGCCATGTAGGAGTACATGGTGGGTTGTTTCATTGAGGCCGTCCATAAGAACTGAGATCTGTATGTGTGATTTAAGATGCAGTTACTATCGTACATTGGGCCCGAAACCAATGGACCCTCTCGGCTTCTTAATCACCCTAGTACTCTGTCCAGGATTTGCAAATAGTTTCTGGTGTTTGTAGGTTATGTGTTGGCGGCCGTGCGTAGCGCTGACCCTAGGGGTGGGCTATGTTGGGGTAGATACACCGTGGCACGGTGTACCGAGTCACCCGTTTGGTGTCTCGGGAACCCAGTTCACATTGTTCGGGGCCGTAAGTGGAAACCTCGGCCGGACTCCCTGCGGATGGAACCTGGATAGGCGATAAACCTGGACTAGAGACTTAAGTGTTTAGGTAGGCCGTGGACGACACCCTCGCTGGGCTTCCGCTTGAAGGTTGCCGAGTACATGTCGTGTAAACGGCGGTAAGTGGTGAAAGCGTGTATGAAGAAGTACACCCCTGCAGGGTATAAAACTATTCGAATAGCCGCGTCCGCGGTAAAGGACTACTTGGTTGCCTATACAGTTCATAGACAAGTTAATGGATACTACTAAAAGACTCAAGATAAGTGTGAGTACCGAGGAAGGCCCTCTCGTAGGATGACGAGAGAGGATCCCTGGTTGAGTATTGTGTTGGTGAGTAGTGGACTCGTGTGCGAAAACTATTTTACTAGTGGAGTTCCGTAGGATAGCTTAGCCAAGAGTTAAAGCTGGCTTGCTGCAATAACCCCACCACCTTCTTGAGAATGAGCATGTATATTAGGTTCTGATGTAAGACTTGATGAGTACCTTGTACTCATGTTTGCTTATTTATTGTTTTCAGACGACAACACCGCCCCCTCCGATGGGTTTTATGTAGACCTTGATGTCGACAAGTGACTAGCCACCCAGGTGGTGATCCTGGCCATGGAGGGCCCTATGTAGATAGACAGGCTTCGAGAAGCCTTCTTTCTTTCTAGTGTGTGTACTCAGACTAGTTGCTTCCGCATGTGCTTGTATGATTGTATGACTTGAGTGTCGGGTCATGTGACCCCTATCTGTATGAACATGTTATGTATGGCTCTCGGGAGCCTTTAATTAAAGTACTTGAGTTGTAGAGTTTTGTTGTGATGCCATGTTGTATGTACTCATATCGGGCATATTGTGTGTATGATTGAAATGCTTAGTATGAGTGGGATCGACAATCTAGTTGTTTATCCTTGGCAGTCTTTCTTATGGGGAAATGTAGTCTAGTGTTTCTCGAGCCATAGTAGTCCGCTACAGCCCGGTTCACCGGAGTCCTGCTAGCCCAGCACTACTGTTCAGGACGCTTGACTGGCCGGCATGTGTTTCACTTCGTTCCTATGTCTGTCCCTTCGGGGAAATGTCACGCGGTGATATCCGGAGTCCTGTTAGCCCAGTGCTACAGCCCGGAATCACTCGCTGATGACCGACATGTGATTCATGTATGCCTGTCTCCATAGGTCTGTGCCGCTTTGGGTTCACGACTAGTCATGTCGGCCCGGGTTCTCTGTCATATGGATGCTAGCGACACTATCATATACGTGAGCCAAAAGGCGCAAACGATCCCGGGCCATGGTAAGGCGACACCCGTGGGATACCGTGCGTGAGGCCGCAAAGTGATATGAGGTGTTATCGGCTAGATCGATGTGACTTGGAATCGGGGTCCTGACAATCTGCTACTAAATCTACCATGTAGCTGCTACTAAATCTGTCATCGGGTAGCTTCTCTATTTTCATTCCACGCATTTTTTGAGAAAGTAATAGTTGCCACATATGTAGTATTATATATACCATGTGAGAACTATTGAGGTGACCATGTATATGCTACTAAATATGACATGTAGCTGCTACTAAATATGACATGTAGCTGCTACTAAATCTACCATCAGGTAGCTTCTCTATTTTCATTCCACGCATTTTTGAGAAAGAAACAGTTGCCACATGTGTAGTATTATATATACCATGTGAGAACTATTGAAGTGACCATGTATATGCTACTACATATGCCATGTAGTTGCTACTAAATCGGCCATCGGGTAGCTTCTCCGTTTTCATTCTACGCATTTTTTAGAAAGTAATAGTTGCCACATATGTAGTATTATATATACCACTAGACCATGATGGCATGCCTTGCTGCGCCCATCAATTTTGGCGATAGAACGGTAAGGTTTTATAAAATATATGGAATAGTAGAAATCTATAAAAAGTATGGAGGTATGCAAGGGCGAAAGTCAATTTTCAAGATTTTCTTTAGCAATGAAGATGGTGAATATTTGTAGGAACAGGAAAACCACAACAAATATTTCAGTCATGCTCCTATGATTTGTCTTCAGAAGAAAAAAATCATTATGGGAGCTTTAGAAACGAGCAAATAGCTAGGGTTTAGAAGAATTGGTCCAATGATGTTACCAAAATTCAGTCCTCAAAAAATGTGCATTGGTGCAGCAGCATAGCACTAGTGGGTAGCTTGAAAGTAAAACATCACCAGATTTAGGGCTTCCGCAAAGCCCTCCAGGGATATATAGCCGTCTATCACAAGATATAATAGAATATGAATATCAGTAATTTCAAAAACACAAGTACACAACACCCTTTTTTCTCAAAAGAGAACATGACTCCATTCAGAGGCCGAAGATAGATCAACCGAGGCTACCGTAGGACATCGACCTGTCTCAAACTCCTACAATGATTTTGCAGCAGCGTATCTTGTTGCAGTTCTCCTCCCGGGAAATCAATCCATATGATGGTCCTGCTAAACTATACATAATTACAAACCTTCAAAAAGGGATCAAGGAACAAAATCGGATCATAACAGATCAGACCTCAGAATCAAACCTTAGAAGGGGAGCGGGTGTGGCAGAAGAGCAGAGATTGAATACCTGTGATGGCGCGTGTTACCGCACCCATCCAATTATTCAATAAATGGTTGAAATTGTGCAATTATTTGAAGCATAAAACATGGAAGATAAGATATACAAGGAACACATGAAAACAAAATAGATCTGTGATATTGCTCCGGGCTTGTAGTTTGAATGTAAATACTGTTGGCTACAAGCTGGTGCATATATAGAGTGATTTCAAAGGGTGACATCAATCTCAATATATCATAGTCCATTCATAGCGCCTTTGTAAGACAGTTCTGACATGAAGGAGCGAGCTAGTCTGCACTGCATTGAAGTTGTACGTTTGATGCCATGGATGTTCATGCAAGATTACTGGGTTACTTCACAAAGAGTTGTTTGATGAAGAAAAATGACGACAATGGCAAAAACAAACTGATATGACCTTATATTATTAGAGACCACTAATGGGTTGTTGGCAGCCGAGGGTCTGATCTAAAACTTGTAAGCAACTTAAGAAGATCAGCCGCATTGCTACCTAACTTTCTCAGAAGAGAGCAAATGGTTAGGTACCAATTATGGAGTAAAGTCTGAGCTCCTCTTTTCATTTTATTTGCTTTCCTTGCATCAAGATCAGTACATTTGAACAAAATGGCATAGTGGAGGATCATATGCCAATTAAAATTTCTTCAAAGACACATAAATGAATTTTGAACTAAAAATCTACCTTTAGTACGGAGTAGATTCACTGATAAAATCTGTTATCAGACTAAATGAATGATGAAACTCTTTCTAGCACATAAAAGAAATGATTGATTAACTTTGACTCAAACGTCACATTATCAGGCAATGTTATTATCTAAAGTTATCCCTAACCCAAGGAGACTCATAGTGGTACGAAATTAGAAACGACAAATAATTTTTTATCTGTTGTATACTTATAACCTCCTGTCATTTGTGTAATAATTAACTAATTAATTGTATTACCTTTTGTGCTGACTTCACATGGCTTGATGTTGACTGGCACTCGATGGGGCCAAACTAGGATAAAATTAATATGGGGCAAGACGGCTCCGCATCCTCTCGTGTGCATTGGTTAGGATTAAAGCTCTGCAGTACCAGCGGAAAACTCAAGAGAAACGTCCAAGAATTGAATTTCCTAATAGGTCGTATGTTGCAACGAAACAACTTTATCATCTCTAGTACTGCGCCCTCATTCAAATTAGGGTGTCAAATAAATTTATATACAAAGCCTAATCGAAAAGGTAGTAGTTATATTAAAAGCTTAATTGTGTGACCTCCCATACTAGTTCTTGGTATGCAGCAGAGGTAGTGTTGATGACACGATGGCTCGAGATAATGTATCAACAATGGAACAGGTTTTGCACATCAATGGAACAGGTTTTGCACATCAGTATAGGACATCATCCAGTATTTTTCCTCACGGATGAAATGGTATGCTCACTGCTAATCGACTAAATTAAGTTTCTGAACCCCATATCTGTCAACACTAATGCGTGAGTAAAGTTCTCAGCATCATATTTAGTTGTATCTGCCCCAGATCATTGAATTTGCTAAAAAAAATACAATCAACAATACACTGGAAGCACCAAACATTCAATGGTCCTTTCTTCTTGCATGAACTGTAAAACATTAGATATGTCATTTTATCAGATAGGAACAAATTAAGAGTGTGTACAATAACAGTCTTCTTATTTTTTTGTGGGGTAAAACCCTAACAGTCTGCTTATGTTTGCACATATGGCAATAATGATAGCCGGAGTAGCATGTCATGAATATTACCAATAGATGAGCATAGAAAGTAAGCAATCATATGAACATTTAACTGACCTGCGAGCAGCCATTGGGATCCTCGGTTTCCGAATTCAGGAACAAAAAAAGAGACCCAGAAACAACCTACAAAAAGTTGTTAAACCAATAAGCCCGAACCAGTCCCGAGCACTGGACGTCAGCATCAGCAAAGTTGAAGAGCCCGATCATAGTACAAACATTCAGTACAAACGGATTGTAGTGCCTAGTGGGAAGGGAAATCTCCAGCAAAGTTGAATATTCTCTATGAAAGCCCTCGGCCAGTTAGCCTCCCTATATAAATATTCCCCGCGCATCTGGTACATTGATTCTGCGGTCAACAAATCCAATGAGATGATGGATCGGGTTAGGAGGAGGCGAACCGGAGGGAGATGTCTATGGGTTAATCCTGGGGCAGGGGCATACCGTCACGGCGGTGAGCGGACCTAGAGCGGACGCCGTCAGAAAGATCGTGAGACAGGGGGGAAGTGGGGGGCTGAAGCGGCGCCGCTTGCTTCGCCTTCTCTCTGACACCCGGCGAAGTATTCAAAGGCCCATGTTGGCCAAATTCACTAGGGAAGGCCAATTTTGTTATGGGAGTAATAGCCCATGCCCACTCGCGAAAATTGCAGCGATCATTGGTTAATCTAGTGACCAAAAACGATCACAAGTCGAGATCCAATGGCTAAAATCATTGATGGCCTAGGAGGGCTGGAATAGTGCTTGGTTATAATGTATCTAAATGTGAGAACTATTGAATTGACCACGGGCGAATCATCAGAAGAAACAACTGCCATCTAAGTTGTATTGAAATTAACGTGGGAGAGGTGCCACATATGCGAAACTATGAACTAGTATGCTTGGAGCACGGGCGTGTACATAAAAAATGGACACGTGGACAACACTATGTTTGCCAGAAAGTTTCAAAAAAGTACTTGTTGTAGTTGCCACATGGACGTTGTTTACCCAAAAAGGCTTTCACCCCACTTTATAAATAAAGCAAACCGCCAAAGAGCACACAAACAAAGTCAAGTCCACACACACACACCCAGGTCCCACAACAAAGTACAGAAGTTCAGCTGAGGGCACAGCTCAACAAGCCCAAATAAAAATAAAGGAACAGAACACGTCGGATGAAGAAAACGCCTAGTCTGGTTTCGGCGGTGGCAGCGGGGGCAGCAGCGACAGGCGGACGGCCATCGAGCAAAGATCGGTGATGAAGGCTGAGATGGCGTCGCGGTCCCGAGGGCGGCTAAGCGGCTGCCAAAGCTGCAAGAAACCCGAGAGTTTGAAAGGAGTGTCAGAAGCCCGTTGGAGAGGTGTGCGCTGAATCACAAGCTTATTGCGGACAGTCTAGAGGGTCCATGCAAGGACCCCGATCTCGAGCCACCTAATGTGGCGAGAGGTCACGGGGGACATCTGGAGTTCGGCAAATAGGTCAGGGAAGTTGGTGTGGCACCAATTTCCACCGACCGCTTCGCGAAAGCAGCTCCAGAGGAACTAAGCGGACACACGGGAAAAGAAAATGTGGTTCGAGTCTTCCGGGACCCCACAAAGCGGCAGATGCCCATACCTGGGCCATTCCGCTTGTGCACCTCCACCCCAGACGAGATCCGACCACGCATCGATTGCCACATGAAGATACGGATCTTCAGGGGCAGGCGGATGGACCACACCATCGATAGGGGGAGAGGGGCGGAAGATGGGGCGATGGCCATGTATAGCGACTTGGTGGAGAATTGGCCCGAAGGCTCAAGGCACCAACGCACCAGGTCAGGGCCACCATCCACCATCGGTTCGTGGAGAGCAACACAGTCAAGCAACTCACGCCAGGCGGCGGATTCCATGGGGCCAAAGGCCCGCCGGAAAGCGAGGCGCCCTAAGTCAAGAAGGGGCCTATCCACAGAGATCACGGGATCGACGGAGATGGAGAAGAGGCCAGGAAAGCGAGACGCAAAGGGAGTGTCTCTGGCCCAGCAATCAAACCAGAACAGCGTCGATGTCCCGAATCCCACCGAGATGGAGGTCCCGATACGGAGGACTGGGAGAAGCTGGACAAATGACTGCCATAATTGAGATCCGCCAGACTTCTGGCAAAAGGTGAGGGGTTGTCCGCGCAAGTATTTGTTCCGGATGATGTCCAGCCAAAGGCCACCATGCCCTTGCGAGATGCGCCAAAGCCAGCGGGAGAGTAGGGCGATATTCATCCATTTAGAGCACACGATGCCAAGGCCACCTTGCTTCCGGGGTTTGCAAATGTCAGGCCAACTGACCATATGATACTTCTGCCTGTCATTGTCGCCCGCCCAGTAAAAGCGGGACTGGACCTTGGCGATCTCCTTGTGAAGGGTCTCGTGGAGGCTGTAGAAACTCATGAGGAACAAGAGAAGGCTGGAGAGGGAAGAGTTGATGAGGATCGTCCGGGCCGCTTTGGAAGCCACCTCCCCTGCCATGGCTCGATGCGCGTTTGGAGCTTGGCCGCGGAGGGGCGCAAGTCTGCGACAGTGAGCCGGGAGTCACTAATGGGCGTCCTCGGGTATGTTGTGGGGAAGGAACCCATGCGGCAATTAAGCCTGTTGGCAATGGCCAAAGCCTCCACAGGGGAGTATCCCATCACCATCATCTTGAGGGCCGACATCTGTTGGAAGCAGAGAAGGAGGAACTTGAGGTTGGAGATATCCGTCTCCGAGCCTTCGACCATGATGATAGTGTCATCAGCATACTGGAGGATGGAGATCCCGAAGCCACCGGCGAGGTGGGGAGTAATCCCACGAATATGGCCCGCGGCTTTCGCCTTATCAAGGATGGACGCCAGCGTGTCGACGACCATATTGAACAAGAACGGGGAGAAGGGGTCACCTTGTCGGACCCCACAAAGGGTGGGGAAGAAAGGGCCGATCTCACCATTTATGTTCACGGCTGTGCGCCCGCAAGTGACCATTTGCATTACTCTCATGATCCACCGATCATCGAAACCCTTCCGAAGAAGGACTTCCCGAAGGAAGGGCCAGCTAACTGTGTCATAAGCCTTATGGAAGTCAATCTTCAGAAGTACCGCCTTGAGGTTTTTGGTGCGAACCTCATGGAGGACTTCATGAAGGACTAGGAACCCATCCATGATGTAACGGACCTTAATAAAGGTCGACTAGTTGGGATGTGTCACACGATCAGCCAACAGGGTCACCCTATTGGCGTACCCTTTGGCCAGGATCCGGAAGATCATGTTAATGACAGTGATCGGGAAAAATTGACGGATGTCGGACGCCCAGGGACCTTTGGGATGAGAGAGATGATCCCATAGTTGAGGCATCCGAGATCAATGGCGCCAACGTAGAACTCATCGAAGATAGCCATGACCTCCGGTTTAATCATGTTCCAGAAGGTCTAGAAGAATTTAACAAGGAGGCCATCCGGACCAGGCGCTTAGGAGGGGTTCATGCCCTTGATGGCTTCCCAAACCTCCTGCTCGGAGAAGGGGGCCATAAGGGCCGCGTTCTCCGACTCAGACACCAACTGGGAACCAGCCCAACAATCGGAGGAAAGAGAGAGGCCGCTCCGAGGAGCTACAGAGAATAAGGATCTATAGAATCCGTCGACGTGGGATCAGATGTCGCGAGGTTCATGAAGGAGCGTCTCACCATCCCACAAAAGAGGGATGGTGTTGCGTCTACGGCGGCCGTTGGCAATGGCCTGAAAGTACGTCGTATTCGTGTCGCCCTTCAGGACCCATTTCTGAGCCCCACGGAGGCGCCAATAAGCCTCCTCATCGGTGTAAATCACGGAGAGCTAGTCTTCCAGGTCGTACCAGGAAAGCCACTCGTCCGGAGAGAGCCCCACTGCATCAGCGCGCATGTCAAGGGCCTGGATCATGGATAACAATGCCTTCTTGCGCTCCCAGAGGTCACGACCTAGGTTAGCACCCCACCCCTTCATGAACTGTCGTCCGCGCTTCGTGCAGAAGTTCCACAAGTCAATGGCCGAGGGGGGACGGGGTGGGGGTGGGCGCGAGCCTCGATCCACCAAGCGACAACCGCATCGATGAACCCGGTTTGGGAGAGCCAGAAGGTCTTGAACCGGAATCGAGGGGTGATTGGCGGACGCTCGTCAGCCGAGGAGAGGAGCAGAGGGACATGATCTGAGCCAATCCGGGTGATGGCGCGAAGGGAGGCAAGGGAGCAGCAGAGGTCCCACTCGGGGGACACTAGGACCCGGTCCAAGACGGACTGGGTCGGGGTGGCCTGGCGGTTGGTCCACGTGAACCTGACACCAATCCTATCAATTTCGTGGAGACCAAGGTCGGCAATGAAGTCATTGAACATTTGTATCCGAGCAAAGCAGACATTAGCATTGCTCTTGTCTTCCACAACACGAAGGAGGTTAAAATCGCCACCCAGCACCACCGGAAGGGAGGCCGGGGATATCTTCGGGTGGAGCTCCTCGAGAAAGGCGGCAGACCGACTATGGTCTGCCGGCCCGTAGACGATGATGACCTCCCACTTGAAGTTGAGAGACCTCTCGAAAAGCTCCATGCTCACAAAGAGTTCTCCCCGGTCCATGCTCCCCACCTCAAAGGTGGCATCCTTCACGCCTAAAAGGATGCCACCCGAGTGGCCAGCACTCCCACTAGAAGGGAGCCAATGCCACGCAAAGAGGTGGGAGCTCAGACAGTCAAGCTCAGGGAGAGAGAATTCAAGACGCATGGTTTATTGGATGGCAACTATATCAATGTGTTCCTCATACATGTACTCTATGAGTTGACGGCGTCGGCCATCATGGCCGAAACCGCGGATGTTCCAGAACAGGGCACGCATTAAGGTGCCATTGGGGGGCTGCTTGACCCCAGGTCACGAGAGGAACTTTGAGCATGGAGGGCCGCGGTGCGGGAGCGAGTGCGACCACGGATTTCGACCTCCCCCACCGGGGGAGGGGCACCTAACTGCCTTAACGCCGCCGGGGGAGGGGCCTCACCGGCCGAGGGCGGAACAGGAGGCAGAAGGAGAGGCGCACGGGCCTCCGCGAGCCTCCCATCAAGGATCTCGCGGGTGCGGATAGCCGCAATCTGGACTAAGGGGGGCCAACTTCCCCCCTAAAAATGATCGCCGCGTCAGAGGCCACCTTCGCGAGGTTGCCAAGAGGAATCGACTCAATAGCAGAGAAGGAACAAGATGAAGCTGAAGGGGGAACGGCAGGCGTACCTGGCTCCAGGTTCCGAGCAGCAGCACGGATCTCTGCCCGCTCGGTGATGGGCAGAGCCGGACTGCCCTCGGGGTGCGCCGCATCCATCCGAACACTCGACGCGATGCAACCACCGGGGAGGAGGCCGACCGGCCTCGGTGCGAGTAGGCGGCGGACCGTGGAGGGGGGGCTGTGCGGCCATGGGGGAGGTTACCTGAGCCTCCACATCCATGGTCAGGGCCCCCGCTGGTGAAGCCAGATGAGCGGACACAGAGCAGTAGAGGAGGAGCGGAGCCAGGGTCAGAGCCGGTGCCGGGAGCAGCAGGGTCGGAGCCCTGGGGAGTGGGCTGAGCGGCCACAGGGGCGATGCCGGAAGGGGGGTGTCAGCCACTGGGGCTACAGCCACCGCAGGGGAGACCACCTGATCGGCCAGGGGCAGACTGGGGACCGGAGTATCCGCCAAGGGGAGGACCAACTCTGGCCCCAGCGCAATGGGAGCAGCCAAGGAGGGAGCGCGGTGAAGAAGCCGGGCAGACGACCAGGCCGACGCTGGAGATGTCGCTCGCCTCGGAGGAGGTCGCCACAGAGGTCGAGGGACCGCCGAAGGCTGGCTGAGGGTGGCCTGGTGTCCCTTGCCCCCGGCGGCAGGAGGAGGGGGCGAGGGGGACGGGGAGCGGGAGTCCTCCAAACCCCCCTCCTCCTCCGAGCGGTGGGAGCAGCCATGGTGACGTCCGTGGTAGTCCCCGTCGGCCCCGGGTTGCCACCAGGGAGGCCGGCGTCGAAGAAGCGGGGGCGGACAACATGGTTGGGAGGTTCGGGGGAGATCCTGAGGTCAAAGCCCTGGTCGTTGAAGAAAACACGGACGGTGGTGCGGAGCTTGGCGGAGTCGAGACACTTGACCTTGACCCGGACCTCCTCCTCTTTGCGCACAGAGAGCTCATCGACCACCACCACCTTGCCCAAGAGACGGGACATCTGGCGGATGACGAGCTCAGACCGTGCAATATCAGGGAGGCCGGCCACAAGAATCCAAGCGGTGTCAAGAACGGCCATGGCCTGAGCATCAACGATCGGCTCAGAGATGTCAACAACCAGCTGGTTGAGAGCGAGCGTGACGGCCACTGCGCGTCGCGTAGCCGTAGCTGACGGCGTCGGGGAAGACGACGGTGAAGATGTGGCCAGCGGTGGGGGTGACCGCCCAGTCCCACTGGCGACGGTAGAGGTGGTTGAGCTCGGCCTCGATCATCTCCGGGAAGGCCACCCCGTCGACCACCGTGATGACCGCCTGGAGGGAGGGGGAGGGAGGCGGCACGTCAAGGACCTCAAGGTGGAAGAAGCCCAGCCCCTCGATGTCGTGGCCGTACATCATGAGCTCGGACAACACCGGACGGTCTTGGCAGAGGAGGGCAGGGTGCCCCGGATCCTTGCAGAGGTAGCAGCACAGGGGGTTGACGCATTCGACTTGCGAGTGGCCCGCCACCCTGCAATTGAAGCACGGAGGGTGGGGAAGGCCGGAGACGGGGCCGGAAGTGGAAGAGGAGCGCGGACCCGGGGGTAGGGCCGGACTGGGCGCCCCGCCCCGCGCCGTGGCGCTTCTTCTTCTTGGCGGGGCCGAAGCGTCCATGGGCACGGCCCCCTATAGGAGCAGTAGCCGCGGACGAGGGCGCGGACGCCACCGCATGAGGTGGCACGTACTTCCGGGCGGAGGCGCGGAAGCTGGGCGGGACCGCGCGGAGGGGCCGGTCGAGAAGACCGAGGCGGAGTGGGAGATTGGGCGCGACGGGGAGCAGGGGTGGGTGAGCGGCGCCGGGAACGCCAGTCACCCGAGGTAGCCGGACAGGGGGAGCGGGATCGTCCCCGCGAGTTGCGGCGGCTCGGGGAGCAGCGGTCCGCGCGATGTCCCTCCTGGAGGTCACGAAGCTCGCGACGTAGCTCGTCCTCGCGGCGGAGCGCCTCGGGCGACGGCCGAGGCATGTCACGCCGGTCGGACCGCTCGTCGGCGCGGCGTTTGTGCCGCACGCCGCCGTCATCCCACTCCCGGGGCATCGGGGGCCGAGGCGCGGGAGGGGGGGCGAGGGAGAAGGAGCCGCACCGGACGCCGGCCGGGAAGGAGCGGGGACGGAGGTGAGCAGCGGGGGGACGCAGGGGGACTCGGGGGAGCAGAGGGGATCGATCGAGAGCAGGGGCGGCGGCCGATGGGACTGGGGGAATCGGGAGGCCCCTGGGGAGCCAGATCGAGGTCACCAGAGAGTTGGGCCTAGGGCACCCAGGTGGCCCAGCTCCCATTGACCGATCCAGCTGAGGGGGGAAGGCCCAGTCGGCGGGAGCCGAGGCCGGGCGGGCCGGGGCCCAACACACACGGCGCGGAGGGGGCCTGGCCCAACAAGCGGCGCGGGTTGCACGCGCATAGGGTTTCCCCTACCGCGGAAGGCGCCGCGGCCACCGCCGGCGCGTTACCGGAGTGAGCCGGCGACCGGCGAGATGGAGCGAGGGAGGGCCGGGAATGGAACGCGGAGGAGCCGAAGGCAGCGATGAACGGCCGGAATGGCGACAACCGCCGCACCGGGGGCGAGGGCACAGGGCCGCTGCGAGCTGTGGGCGGCGTCGAGGGCGCCACCGGGCCGGCACCGGGCACCGGACGGCACCAGGAGGAGCAGGCGGCGCCCCTTTCGGAGCGGCCGGCCACGCCCCACGTCCGAGCGCGCCGGCGGTGAGCAGCCCCGGCCCTCAACGTCGCGCCTTGGCAGCCATCGGCCCGAGACGAGCTCAAGGGCAGCGCCTGCACCCGCGACGGCCGCGAGCCGGTGGCAGAACCCCGCTCCTGGGGGGCTGAGCCACCGGGCCGGCGAGGCCGCGCGGAGTGCCGCGAGGGGGTGGTGGCCGGAGAGGCAGGCGGGGCCGGAGAGGCAGGTGGGGGGAAGGGAGGCTCGTCGGCCATATCGACCCAACGCAGCCGGGGGCGGGGGGACCGGACACGGGGGCCGTGGCAGCCGGCGACGGCGGAGGGGACGGAGCCACGAGGGCCGGGGAGGGAGGGGCGACAGGAGCGCCGGCAAGGACGCCGGACGTCGCAGCCGGGGGCGCATCGTCCCGGACATCGCCTGGAGAATCGCCGGAAGCCGAAGCCGCCATCCCTTAGCACTGGAAGCTTTAGTGTGCACCATCATGGACGTTGTTTAGAAAATCCAACACGGTTAGCATTGCAATTCCCAAAATGAAAAAAGTAGTTGTAGTTGTCGTGCATGTTCAACTACACTTGCCATGTATCATGCATCATAAACGCCATGTTAGGGCGACTAAAGTTGCCATGATGAAAAATAAAATTATATCGAACTATAAATTCCCAATAGAAAATAACTCGACTTAGTGGGTCGTCCGTAGTTTTACAAGTTCTCAAGATAGTAAGTTGACGAATGATCACAAATTATTTCAAAGAAGTTCCGAACCATCCGCCATGCCCCTCCAAAAAAACATAAACAAATCAAACATATGACAAAACATAAACAAATCAAACATATGACAAACAGAATTTCAAACCACATTTCGGACAAGCACACATACTGCCCTTTCAAACATTAGTACGCACATTCACAACATAGAAATGAATATAAAAGTAGTAGTTGTCACATCTACAGATTCAGTTCCACACTTATATTACAAGATTAGACGGCACACCCAAGCCATCGATAGCACCTACAGCTACGGTGAAAATTACATAACGTAGCACACATACATGGTTCCAAAGAGCAGATGATACCTTACATTCATCAGCCACAGAATGTAAGGTAGGTGTGGGTATTGAGCACCCCGTGATCACGTGTACTTCTTGTTCGCGGTTTTGACAGCTCCCTCGATGATTCTCGTGATGAAGCCCGCTAGTTGAAATCGCCATTCATCACCCAGTTCCATGTAAAGATCTTACGGAGCTCGACTACAATTGCATTTGTGATGACAAGAACTCGTCGACCTTCCCACTTTGCAAGGTATTCCAACATGTAGAAGCCGCAGTCACCACTGGTATGTGTCAGTGCTAAACAAATGGTTTTTGAAACCCCTTTCGGTAACGGCATTCGGAACCGTCACCAAGTGAGTGTGGGCGATAGGGGGGTCCTTCCCACACGACCCAGAAACCATCGGGGATATGCCCTCCTGGCACACACGCTCGGCAAAATGAGGTCGTGTGCGACCGGCGAGCACTCAAATACAGAAATATGTATAGTAGTGCTAAAAAAATACAATTATATAGGCGAAATCATTTCTGGTCATAAGTACATCCCACAAAGTCAGTCACCGCTAAACGTTTCCGTTCGTATATACATCCCACACAGTCACTCCAAGGAAAACGTTTGCGCAAGGTGGCGTAACGCAAACAGTTTTCAAGAGAATGTTGTGTGTGATTGTTCATTGATCCAACACGGTTTATTCCTAGAAACTGTGTGTGTTGCCTGAGGTGATCGCCCACGGTGTTTTCTCATTAACCGTTTGAATAGGAAAACCCAATTAGTAGACTAATTGCCCTATTATTAATAATCCATTTACTATTCTAATTGACATTCATATTAAGCACATAATATATTCCATTTCCATATTAAGGAAGCATGATTTCATAATGGAAATACATCAGAGTATAACATGATATAGCTTCAGCACTCAGTTACCCCATTACACAACTGCACCAGCAGCAAGTTTCACATGCAACATCTAGAACCTTTTGAAATTAGCATCATAGACGATACATAGAGAGATGTATCTCATCTGGAAAACTAGTGAAGCGGAAGGCGGATATTGAGCCTTCATTCATGTTGAAGGTCTTTGCAACTTTTGGCTAGTGCCTATGGATGATTGACCGTCCATCATTCAACCTCTCAGGAACACTTCAATATTGAACCGTGGGTGTTGTATGAAAACTTTCCTCGCCTCCTGACGACAGAGGTGGTTTGAGAGGTAATCATCAGTGAACCCCGAAAACTTAGTCATCAGGTTAAGTAAGGGTTCGCATGCTATCAGTAAAATATGTTGATGAAAAATAAGCATATTGCAGATTCATTAGATTAATTCAAGCCACATGGAAAACCCATTTATCCAAACCAAGCATGATTAAGAACTAGGAAATATAGCACTTGTATATGTTTCTCATGTATTAAGTGCAGCCAAATTCGATTTATTTCTCACATGGTATACAATAACAGAATGCAGCCACAACAATTGAACATCGCATTGCAGAATTGAACCAAGTAGTTAACTAAACACCACAACAAATGAACCAAACGTTAACTGTGCACCACATTGCACAATATAACATACTCGTAATAGAAGATCAGACAGTTAACCAAAGCAAGCATGCTTAACAACTTGGAAATATTGCACCCTGAAGAATTGAACATCACATTTGCAAAATTGAACCAAGCAGTTAACTGAACACCACATTGCATGACATATAGAACATATACACTATAGCAGAAGATTGCATGGTCAAAGTAGATAGCACAATTCACTAGAATTTGTTAAGGAAAGGCAGTAGCTAGCAAACTAAACATGGGTCCTTATAGTGAGCTAATAAGACAAGCTACTCCTCATTGTCGGAGATATCGATGATGATTGGCTCCTTGGACATGGAAGAGGGCGAGGCCCCCGCATCGTGGGTGTGCTCATTATAGTGGTGAGTTGCCTGAGCCATGCTGGGCACCTACCTGCTGGCTCTCGAGATGAGGTAAGCACGTGCACGCTGAGAAAACACCTTGTAGTCTTTGTCGAAGGCACTGATGGTTACGTCGAGAAAATTCCATGAACTGTCGTTTAAAGCAGCCAACCGCGTCGCGTCATTGGCACCGGAGGCGTCAACGGTGGCCTCGACGGCGAGGTGCTCCTCCAAGATCTGGGGGTCAGCACGAATGGCAGCCATCGCGACCTCATCTGCGCGTGTGGCCGCGATTTGCTTCTCCGCTGCCAAATGCTCCTTGAGATCCTGGCTATACTGCCTGCACCATGGCTTAGGCCGACGCTTATTTGGTGGAGGGGTCAGTGATTTGGGTGGAAGGTTTCGCGCTCACGCCGGCAGTCGGGGCATGTGGGATGTCGAAGAATGAGGAGGATGGGGGTCGGTGTGGATTTCCTGCCTGGATAGGCGAGGCCGAGCAGCGTGAAGGAGGGTCGCTGGCGAGGAGGCAACACTACAAGCAAGGAGTGAAGGATTCAACTTGGAAAGGAAGGTGGAAACAAGGGAAATGTGGCTTTTGGTAAGGGGGAGGGGCGGGGAGGTAGATATTTCCGCAGAAGCCAAAAATTTGAAATCGCTTCAGCGAAAAAACTGGAGCGCAAAGTGTCATCAGACACAGTCCCTTATTTAGAGCGGGCTATGGACTGTAGCCGTTGCACCAAGATATTTTGTGCTATATCTCACACGGTTGGTTATAATAAACTATGTGGGATCTACTTGATTTTTCGTCTTCATTTGAATTACATAATGGGGTCATAGCGGCCATGGGCGTTGTTTGAATTGCTAGACCTTTTATCTGCAGTGAACATGCAACTATATGTGTGTCATAAAAGAATTGGAATTATTCAGGGTTAGTTTGGACATTTTTATGCATTAACTAAGTTTTCAATGCATTTATGTGCATAATTCAAATTTGAATTACATGCACATGCTCCAGTGCATATAAATTGGTTGAAAAATCGAATCTTTCGTCCTTGGGTGCATGCTTAGGTCTCATGCAAGAAATGGGAATGAATGTCAAACACCCTGCCACCGTCACTCAGCCAAAAACATTGAGATACCTGGTTTTAAAATTCTAGTAAATCCAAAACTCGTATAAATTCATGAAACTTGGCATGCTATCATGGAGCGGCATCAACATGCCGTGATAATTTTTTTGTCCCATTTGGGGCGGGTTTGGGTATATACTTCTCACAAACCAAAGCCTCTCACAACAAGCATGATGGTTTAGGTAGGGAACACCCCACCTTTGGGGACGAAACGATATCCATTGCCTCTTACTGCTTTCAAAAAATTCTTGTGTCAACATAGAACAACAGGAGTGTTGTGTTAATTTTTGTGATTTCTCAGGGTTCGTTTGGACATTTTTATGCATTAAGTGAGTTTTCAATGCATTTATGTGCATAATTCAAATTTGAACTACATGCACATGCTCCAGTGCATATAAATTGGTTGAAAAATCAAATCTGTGTCCTTGGATGCATGCTTAGATCTCGTGCAAGAAATTGGGATGAATGTCAAACACCCTGCCACCGTCACTCGGCCGCAAACATTGAGATACCTGGTTTTTAAATTCTAATAAATCCAAAACTCGTCCGAAATTCATGAAACTTTGCATGCTATCATGGAGCGGCATCAACATGCCGTGGTAATTTTTTTGTCCCATTTGGGGCAGGTTTGGGTGTATGCTTCTCACAAAACAGAGCTTCTCACAACAAGCATGATGGTTTCGGTACGGAACGCCCCACCTTTGGGGACAAAACGATATCCATTACCTCTTATTGCTTTCAATTTTTTTCTCGTGTCAACATAGAACAACAGGAGTGTTGTGTTTTTTTGTGATTTTTCGGGGTTTGTTTGGACATTTTTATGCATTAAGTGAGTTTTCAATGCATTTATGTGCATAATTCAAATTTGAACTACATGCACATGCTCCAGTGCATATAAATTGGTTGAAAAATAAAATATGTGTCCTTGGGTGCATGCTTAGGTCCCATGCAAAAAATGGGAATGAATGTCAAACACCCTGCCACCGTCACTCGGCCGCAAACATTGAGATACCTAGGTTTTAAATTCTAGTAAGTCCAAAACTCATGTGAAATTCCTGAAACTTGGCATGCTATCATGGAGCGGCATCAACATGCCGTGGTAGAATTTTTGTCCCATTTGGGGCAGGTTTGGGTATATGCTTCTCACAAACCAGAGCTTCTCACAACAAGAATGATGGTTTCGGTAGGGAATGTCCCACCTTTGGGGACGAAACGGTATACATTGCCTCTTATTGCTTCCAAAAAATTTTCTCGTGTCAACATAGAACAACAGGAGTGTTGTGTCATTTTTGTGATTTTTCAGGGTTCGTTTGGACATTTTTATGCATTAACTGAGTTTACAATGCATTTATGTGCATAATTCAAATTTGAACTACATGCACATGATCCAGTGCATATCAATTGATTGAAAAATCAAATGTCCTTGGGTGCATGATTAGGTCCCATGCAAGAAACAGGGAATGAATTTCAAACACCAGGGCACCATTGATTGCTGGCAAAACATTGAGATACTTTGTTTTTAAATTCTAGTAAATCTAAAACTCATCTGAAATTCATGAAACTTGGCATGCTATCATGGAAGGGCACCCGACATGTTGTGGTATTTTTCGTGTCCATTTTGAGAGAAGGCGCACTCGAATAATGACAGCCAACAAAGGCATTTTGAAAAAATAGCTCCCACTTTAATATCTCAAACGTTTGTATAATTCAAATCGTGTGCGTTCTGTTAACCATTCATGTGACGCCACATGTCTTGGTTTTAATGGCTATAGGAGGTGCCATGTGGATAGCTGCTTGACTGAATGGGAGGCATGCGAGCGCAGTCCGATGTGCAGGCTCACCGGGAAGTGTACAAGATGTTTAATGCAGGATCTGTGCATCTCTTCAACGCAAACGGTTCAGATTATGGTATGCAAATTAAAGCCATACTTCGGTGCTAAGTGAAGAGACATTGCGATTTGTCAAAATATGCAGCTAAAAATCAATAGGACTATCTATTTTTTGCAACTAAAATTCAGTAACTAAGCATATATTTCATTCGTACTAGAGATTAAGCAGTCGTTCTCACAGGGAAGCGAGACAGCCTTGGACCGCCGCCCGCCTCGCTCCCACTGGTCTATATTAATGGTGCCGCCTAGCGGCCACACCCCCCCCATCCTCGCCACACACACAATTCCTCTCTCTTCGCCCGCATCCTCAATGCTGCTCTGAGTCCTCAAAGCCATCAGTGTACGAGGATGCCGCCGAAGCGCCCAGTGGCGACGCCGGGGCAGCTGAAGCACCGGAGCATGGCATGAATATGGAGATAGAGGTTTCCGTCGCCTATTTCAGTGTTTTGCAGAAAAATAATATCAAACGGAGTCCAAACGGAGTGAAACCATCGGGAGCGTGATTTTTGGAACAAACGTGATCCAGATGACTTGGAGTGGACGTCAAGCAATCAACGAGGAGGCCATGAGGCAGCGGGGCGCGCCTACCCCCCTGGGCGCGCCCTCCACCATCGTGGTCCCCTCGTGGCTCCACCGACCTACTTCTTCCTTCTATATATACCTACGTACCCTTAAAACATCAAAGGGCACCATGAAAACCTAATTCCACCGCCGCAACCTTCTGTACCCATGAGATCCCATCTTGGGGCCTTTTTCGGCGCTCTGCCGGAGGGGGCATTGATCACGGAGGGCTTCTACATCAACACCATAGCCTCTCCAATGATGTGTGAGTAGTTTACCTCAGACCTTCGGGTCCATAGGTATTGGCTAGATGGCTTCTTCTCTCTCTTTGGATCTCAATACAAAGTTCTCCTCGATCTTCTTGGAGATCTATTCAATGTAACTCTTTTTTGCGGTGTGATTGTCCAGATCCGATGAATTGTGGGTTTATGATAAAGATTATCTATGAACAATATTTTTTTTGACTGTACACAGTAGGGCAAAACCCCACTGCAATTTTTTTTATTAAATAAAAAGGAGAGTACAAATAGACAAGGCTTGAGATAAGCCCAGGAAAAAGAGAGAGAAAAAAGAAAAGAAAGAAAAAAAGGAAAAAAGAAAACTAGTCTAAGGAGCCCAACTAAAAGCCAAGAAAAAAATTACAGGACAAGGCTGTCCAACCAGGAGCTGTAAGAAGATGAAAACTTCTCCTTAATTCTAAATTTGAGGAGGTGTAGCTCTGAGAGGAAGATGAATTTCCATATATCAAGGCTGGTGGGAATGCTATTGAAAATCTTATCATTCCTGATTATCCAAATGGCCCATGAGGCAATGATAATGATCTCCATAGAGAAAGGTTGCTGAAGATTGCCTCTTAAGTCTGGAATGGCTTCCATGATGGTTAGATTTCTTTGTCTGTTAGGGCACAGGATATCCCAGCAAGCAGAAGCAAAAGGGCAGGTCTAAAACTGGTGTTGTAAAGTTTTTTCCTGCTGACAGTTGAGAGTAGCACAATTATAGTTGTCAAGATGAAATGTTTTCCTTCTTAGCAGATTCCTGGTATTGAGTCTATCATGCAGCAGTCTCCAAAAAAAGACCTTGTGTTTTGGCTGAACACAGCTTTTCCAAATCCAGTTGAACTGAGCTGGCACAATTTTAACACCTATCAGAATTTTGTAAGCTTTGGCCACAGAAAATGTATTATTCCCCCACATATAACTCCAAGAATCCAGGTTCTCATTAAATGCAGATCCTCTTAGTGTGTTAAAAATGTCTTCCATCAGTTCAAATTCCAGAAAGGCTTCTTGAGTAAGTGGAAGGTGAAATAAGTCTTCCAAATATTCAAACAAAAGAACCTGTTGCACTGAAGTGTTTTGGTCTCTGACAAAGGAGTAAAGATGAGGGAACAATTGATTTAGGCAAGCAGAGTGCCAGAGGTCAGACCAAAATAGAGCAGATTTTCCATCTCCAATTGTGCATCTTGCCATGGACTTGTAGCTATCAATGAGCTTCAAATTACACTTCGACCAGAAAGATCCTTCCCATTTTTGTCCTGGTAGTTGGCCATTGTCATAATAAGCTTCCCAAATGAGGTTGACCCAGGGGATATTATCCCTATTGTAGAACTTGTGGAGGTTTTTGAGCAGTAGTGCTTGGTTTTGCACAAAGATGTTCATCACTCCTAGGCCACCCTGATTTTTGGGTCTACAAAGAGTTGACCAAGCTACCATAGCTGGTCTATGGTCCTCCAGGTCTGGTCCCCTCCAAAGACAGTGTCTAAAGTATTTGTTAACCTGATTTTTGATGGTTATAGGAACATCAAGGCAACCCATGAAATATATAATAAGAGAGTTTAGCACAAACTTGACCAGGAGGAACCTGCCAGCAAGAGTCATGAAAGAAGATAGGCCCACCATTTTTTTTTGCAATTCTGCTCACTAAAGGCAAACACTGTTCCACTGTTGGTTTTAGGGGCCCTAAAGGCATGCCCAGGTAAGTGAAGGGGAAAGATCCCTTCAAATAGTTCAAAGTACCAGTTAAGATTTCCATTTTTTCATCACTCACATTGATTGGAATGAGATTTGATTTACTATAGTTGACCTTTCGCCCAGTAGCATCTGCAAAAGTGTGAAGCAGGGCTTTGAGACAATGGAGTTGTGGAGCATCAGCTTGCATAAGAATTAGAGTATCATCTGCATACTGTACAATGGGAAAATTAGGACAAGACTGCACTTGCAAAGGAGGTGTGAGAAGACCCAAATTCGTAGCTCTGTTCATGATTGACTGAAGGAGGTCTGTAGCCAGCACAAAAAGGAGGGGAGAGAGGGGATCTCCTTGTCTTACACCTCTCAGACAGTAAAACTTTTTCCCAGGAATACCATTGAGAAGCACTTGTGAGGAAGCAGATGTAAATAGCATTTTAATCCAGCCAATCCATCTTTCACCAAATCCCTTTGCTCTGAGGATGTCAATGATTGTAGAGTGTTCAATGAGGTCAAAGGCCTTTTCAAAATCTAGTTTCAGCACAACAATTTCCTCTTTGGATTTATGGCATTGATGCAAGTACTCATAGGCCCAGCCTAGACAGTCATGGATAGCTCTTTCCTTTAGGAAACCATACTGATTTGTATGAACCATTTTTAGGATCACTTTTTGCTGCCTGTTTGCAAGCAATTTGGTAATGAGTTTGAGACAGCAGTTTAGCAAAGATATAGGCCTGAAGTCATTTGCAGTAATTGGAGTGGGCCCCTTAGGAACCAGAGTTATGAAAGAGGTGTTAATACTCTCTAGAGAAATTTGCCCAGCATAGAACTCATGTATCAGTCTAGTGACCTCAGGCTTTATGATATGCCAACAGCTCTTAAAGAATTCATTGTTAAATCCATCAGGCCCAGGAGACTTGTCTGATGGCAAATGTTTGACAGCTTCATTGATTTCTTCCTCAGTGAAAGGAATTTCCAGCTGTTCAAAGTCTAATGGACTAGCTTGGTGTTGCAGCAGAGAAGATAAATCAAAATGCATAGTGGTTTGCTGAGACTGTCCTAATCTGCTCTTGAAGGCATTCCACAGAAGGGCAGCTTTTCCTGCATGATCTGTTATTTCCACTTGATCCTCATTTTTTAGCATTGCAATGTGATTATGCCTGTGGTTTATAGAAGACTTTGTATGAAAAAATTTGGTGTTTTCATCCCCAAACTTAACACCCTTAATCTTACCTCTCTGTTTCCAATAAATCTTTTGGTTTTTCAGTAAAATGAGCAATTGCTCTTTGAGAATCATCCTACAGTTCCACTCAAAATCACCCAGGTCTCTGAATTCTTCAAACAAATCAAACAAGAAGATGACATCATTAATTGCTGCAATTTTTGCTTTCATGCAAGACAGGTTCTTGGCCCAAAGCTTGAGCCCTTCTCAGGTTTTTGAACTTGGCATTTAAGCTTTTAGCTACATCAAGATTACCCACAAGAATATTCCAGGCTGTAGATACAACCTCTTTAAAGTCTGAGTGTTTTAACCAGTAATTTTCAAATCTAAATACCCTGGCCTTTGGAATGGCAGTCCCAATTTTGATAACACAAGGCAAGTGGTCTGAAATAGGCCTGGAAAGAGGCATAGCAATTGTATCAGGAAAAGCAGTCATCCAAGAAGCAGAGGTGAAAAACCAATCCAGCTTTTCCAACAAAGGACTCTTCTGCATATTACTCCAGCTGTATTTTCTACCATGAAGTGGAAGTTCAATTAAACCCAAATTACTGATTGCTTCATTAAATAATAACATTTCATTAACATCCCCACCAGGTCTGCTTCTATCAGTAGGAGCTCTTATGAAGTTAAAATCTCCAACTAGGATCCAATTAGTGTCCAGAGGCATATGAATGTTGGAGAACCAATTGATAAATTCAATTTTGTCTGCTTGAACACAAGGCCCATAAATGTTGGTGAGGACCCAAGATTGAGTGGACAACAGACTGGTGAAACTAATTGAGAGAGAGAATCTGTTTTGGAAGATGACCTCTCCCTCAAAGAGTGAGCCATTCCAGATGATGAGAAGACCTCCAGAAGCACCAATTGAAGGCAGGAAAGCAAATTTATTGAGCCTGTTAGGACAAAAGTTCTTAATATAAGTAGCATCAAAATGTTCCCTCTTGGTTTCTTGAAGACACAAAATGGCACAAGCACTTTCTTCAATTTTTTGGCCTAGAGCAAGCCATTTATCAGGTGAGTTAATCCCTTTGATGTTCCAATTCAGGATATTCCAGCTTCTGTTTTGACTATTCATGAGAAAAATTTATGAGATTAACCAGGGACCAAGCACCACCACTTGGCCAGAGCCTAGGAAAAACTGTCCCATAAGGCAGAATGTGAAGCAATTTCAGCAGATACAGTAACCACATAGTCCTTAGCATAGCAATAGAGATAACTTCCCAGAAGGAATTATAGCAGCAAAGTGCAGAGTCAGATGAACCAAAACTATTAAAGCAAGTCCAAAAGGCCCATAAAGTGCAAGTACAGCCAAAAGGAACATGGATACAAGTCATGACTTTAATCCCCTCTCTCTCCAGTACAAAAGTACATAACTTGATCATCTAAACACTTTGGGAGTCCTGCCTGTCCTCATTGGATGGGATCATCCCAGCCAAGTCCTCTCGCATTCTTCTCTTGGGCTTCTTAGATATCTTCCCCTCCAAGTCGTGATCAGTCACCTTGCAAAATGAGGTTGTGAGATTTTTAACCACTGATTTCTGAACAACTGGGGGGCAGCATTACATGGCAGACACTTATTATTAGAACATGAACCTCTTTTAAACCCAGCATTATCCTATTTAATTCTATCACTCCTCCTTACCTCTGTTTCTACAAGAGGTGTCTTTCCTCCCCTTCTTTTCTTGGAGTTTTCAGCCCCAAAAGGTTGGAGAAGGGCCAAAGAGTCTAAGTCCTGTTGGTTGGAAGAATCTCCTGCATTTTCCTTGTTTGTGTCCTGCTGGAGTGGTTCAACAATGATCTGCTGACAAATAGGAGCCTTAGTAGCTAGACATTTATCAGGAATGTGGAAAAGATAAGAGTCCTCAGTGCCCTCTACTTCAGCCAATAATTCCCACAAAGGATATTTAAGCATATTGAGTGTCCAGGTAAACTTGTCTGGTGTCATGAGAAGGTGCACAATAAAATTGAACCAACTTACAGGGACTTTAACAGAAAGAGAAGGAACCTCCTCCAAAGGTTTTTGAGCAAAGTTATCCTTCCAGATCACAAGACCTTCCTCTGACAGAATAGTATCTTTATTAGCTAGGGCCTTTAACTGAATAGATTTTAAACCAAGTAAAGAGGGAGCAAATTCAAAGTGCTCCTCAATTTGGTCAATCCAGTTACCTTTGTTGCTAGCATTTTCCACCCCAGTATTTGCCAAAGGAGGTGGGTTCACTGCTGGAGACAAGACACCTGTTGCCCCCACCATATTAGCATCTTCTGACAGAAAGGGTTCCTTGCCTTGGACTGCTGCTTCCTTAACAACTGGCAGAGCTCTGTTAGAGTCCAGAGTCAGGTCTTGAAGAACCTCAAAGTTGTGCCCAAGAACAGGCTCAGGAACTGAATTAATTTCCTCCAAAACTGGCTGAACCTGTAACTCAACCAGTGGCACTACAGGGATTATATCATCCTATGGGACTTCCTCATCAAGAGGAGCCTGAACAACTGGGATTGCAGCAATATCTTGATCCTCCTCTTGGTAGTCTTGCATCAGAAGCTCAAGACCATTGCCCTGAATTTGCTGCACAGGTGGAAATTGATTCACTTCCTCACTTGCATGAGAAGAAAGCCCTTCTGACAGTGAAACAGTGGTTGTGATGCTATTGTGGCCTTCCAATAGAGGTGGGAGTTCCTCACCGTCAGCCCAAGCAATTTCTTCCTGCTGGATACCTTGAAGAAAGTCAAATTCTTCCTCAACCTCAACATTATTAGCTGCAGGTGGTTGAAAAGCCCAGTGCCCCTCATCTGCATCCATATCATCTTGTTGAACATGCTGAGGATTTATATGAAAACCAGGGAAAGCATGGTTGTTGCCTGGAACAGGATGACGGTCCACATTGTCAGGTGGGATTGGGTCCTCATCGGCAGGTGCCCCACCCATCATCTGCTGAAGAAGGATTTCCACTGAAGAAGACTAAGTATCTTCATCAAGAACTTCACCTTCAGACCACCTGACACTTTTAGGGATGGATTCCAAGTCTCTAACTTTAGCTTTTGCAATGACTCTTCCCATATGAAGAGGATCATTCTCCCAAGAGACCAATCTCCCAAAATGATTGATAGCCCTAGCAATATCTTTCGAGTTGCGGAAATCGAATGGGATAGCTAGTATGAGCAGCCAAACTGTTCTATTAAATTGGGTTCTTCTGCAGTTGCAGCCATTGTCATGATTGTGGAAAGAGATAAAAACATCTCCAAACTGGTGAGGACTCTGCAACACTAACCTATCTCTGTCTCTAGGATTGACAAAGCGCACATATGCCTCTCCCAACGGGCAGCGCTGCATTTCTCTGATCTAAACTTGCTAAACATCCGCAAAGAACTCATCTAAAACTTCTTGCATATTCGGAAGAAGTACCTCCTCCGGAAGTGGCTCAATGTTGACGATGGCCCAATCCTCGTGCCGCTTCTGATGGTGGGGGAGAACCACTCTGGCCACTCCATTACGGCCCTCAACGTTGAGGATATTGAACCCATGGGGAACAAAAGGTAAGGGATCGAATGGAATGTTGGCCATGGCCGGCTCGTCGCTGGCAATGGAATCCCTTGATTGCGAGGAGATTGGACGGCAAGCTCGAGACTAAATAGTGGAAAGTAGGGGAGGAGACAAAGAGGCAAGTGTGAATCGAGGCTAAAAGTTTGGGAACATGCCTTCCGCGAGCTGTCTAAAAGAGGAAGCTCGAATCAGCGGTTGGGCTGGGCCTATGGCCGAAAACCAGTCATCCACCACCCCAGGGGCCCAAGCCTCCTCTGGAGGGGAGGGAAAAGAAGCCAACCGAAAAAACGGCCAAAGTCCAGTGAGACGGGGCTCTGGGCAGGCCCAGGCCATGTGGCCCAGATTACCACCGCCGTAGCACACAATAGCCATGTTTGAATATCCAAGATTCGCGCCCTCCTCCCCCTGAACCACGCTGTCATTGATCACTGGTGAATAATTGCACTCAATGCGCCCAACATCAATGGCAGGGTCATGCAGATCCGATGATGAGGCCGGTAACCCAGCCAACCTTTGGAAAACTGAAACATGGCGAGGAAGCTCCCTCTGGCGATCGCCGACACCATCCCGGGATGGAGAATGAGAAGGCCGTCGAGTAACCAAAGACCAAGAATTTTTCTCTTCCTGGTAGAACAAACGTTCCTCCCGGCGCCAATTAGGACCACCATCACCCCAGAGGCTAAAAACCAGTTCGAAATCTCTCCTAGAAATACGCCCACTGTTGTAGAGCTCAAACCCAACAGATTTTGAGGCTACCGAGAACTGAAAAGAACAGTCCCGGAGAAATTTAACCCTAAAGCCTTGGGGGTAACCACCAAAACAAGATTGTAGAACAATGCTCACAGTGTGATTGTCCAAACAAAAGCAAGCCTGACCAAAGGAGACCACAAGCTTGAACTCACGTTGCCGAAAACGAGGAGAGAAAACCACCGGATGGCCAAACTTCTGCCGCATGCCAAGTTGAAAGGCCTTACCTCGAGCAAAGTCAAGGAGAGGAGGCGCCATTGGAGGACCAGGGAGGTGGAAGCCGGGGCCGGAGTGGCCACCGACGGTGGAGTCACCTAGGAGTCGCCTAGGAGTTCTCTCTGCCAAGGGCATTTGTTTGTCTTGCCGACTCCATTTTCCTTGTGGGCGTCACACCGAGCTCATGGGTTTGAGCAAAGTAGCCAGAGACGAGCTAATCTTCTCTGAATTCTCTTATGTATGATTGGTTATCTTTGCATGTCTCTTCGAATTATCAGTTTGGTTTGGCCTACTAGATTGATCTTTCTTGCAATGGGAGAAGTGCTTAGCTTTGGGTTCAATCTTGCAGTGCTCGATCCCAGTGACAGTAGGGGAAAGACATGTATTGTATTGTTGCCATCGAGGATAAAAAGATGGGGTTTATATCATATTGCATGAGTTTATCCCTCTACATCATGTCATCTTGCTTAAAGAGGTACTCCATTCTTATGAACTTAATACTCTAGATGCATGCTGGATAGCGATCGATGTGTGGAGTAATAGTAGTAGATGCAGGCATGAGTCGGTCTACTTGTCACGAACGTGATGCCTATATACATGATCATACCTAGATATTCTCATAACTATGCTCAATTCAATCAATTGCTCGACAGTAATTTGTTTACCCACTGTAATAATTATGCTGTCTTGAGAGAAGCCACTAGTAAAACCTATGGCCCCCGGGTCTATTTTCCATCATATTAATCTCCTGTCAACAAGCTATTTCTTGCGCCATTTATTTTGCTTTCTTTACTTTTATTCTTTATCATAAAAATACCAAAAATATTATCTTATCTTCTCTATCAGATCTCACTTTTGCAAGTGGCCGTGAAGGGATTGACAACCCCTTTATCGCGTTGGTTGCAAGGTTCTTATTTGTTTGTGTAGGTGCAAGGGACTTGAGCGTGGCCTCCTACTGGATTGATACCTTGGTTCACAAAAACTGAAGGAAATACTTACACTACTTTGCTGCATCACCCTTTCCTCTTCAAGGGAAAACCAACGCCGTGCTCAAGAGGTAGCACTAGCGTTTCCACGATTCCAAAAACTTTATGTGATGTGCTAGGCTTCCGTGAATTTGATGATTGTTCTTTAAATTTGCATCTTGCGGATTCCACTATTAAGAAACCTATGGGAAGGATTAATGATATTCTTATTGTTGCAAATAGGAATTATGTGCCCGTAGATTTCATTGTTCTTGATATAGATTGCAATCCTACATGTCCTATTATTCTTGGTAGACCTTTACTTAGAATGATTGGTGCAATTATTGATATGAAAGAAGGAAACATTAGGTTTCAATTTCCTTTAAGGAAGGGCATGGAACACTTTCGAAGAAATAAAATTAAATTGCCATATGAATCTATTATGAGAGCTACTTATGGATTGCATACCAAAGATGACAATACCTAGATCTATTCGTGTTTTATGCCTAGCTAAGGGCGTTAAACAATAGCGCTTGTTGGGAGGCAACCCAATTTTATTTTTGTTTTTTGATTTTTGCATATGTTTTGCAATAAGTAATTCATCAGCCTCTGGTTAGATGTGGTTTTGTGTTTTAACTAGTATTTGTGCCAAGTGAGACCTTTGGGATGGCTTACGGTGATAGTTGATTTGATCTTGCTGACAAACAAAAACTTTTGTGCTCAGAAAACAATTCTCATTTTTAACAGAACCGTGATAAAATATTGATTACTTTTGCAGAAAATTAATAAACAAATTTCTTAGGTTGTCCTAATTTTTAAATTTTTTTGGAGTTACAGAAGTATTCGAGAGTTACGGATTACTACAGATTGTTCTGTTTTTGACAGATTTTGTTTTCTATGTGTTGTTTGCTTATTTTGATGAATCTATGGGTACTATCATGGGTTATGAACCATGGAAAAGTTGGAATACATTAGACATTACACCAATATAAATAAATAATGAGTTCATAACATCACCAAAAGTGGTGATTTATTTTCTTGTACTAACGGAGCTTATGGGATTTTCTGTTTAGTTTCGTGTTGTGAATTTTTCAAGTTTTGGGTAAGGATTTGATGAACTATGTAATAAGGAGTGGCAAGAGCCTAAGCTTGGCGATGCCCAAGTGAAAGTGCAACTAATCCTTGGGTGGTTTTGGTAATTCATAACAACATATAGCTCATTGAACTAATATCCTTTGAAGATGATTATTTCAGAAAGTTCAATGATTGGCATGGCATGAACTAGAGATGTGGACCCCTCAAAATGCTAAGGACAAATATTGGCAAAATCTCAAGAGTCTTCATTTCTATTTTAGTGATCCAAGATCACATTGAGTCCGTAGGAAAGCCAATACTATTAAAAGGGGATGAGGTGTTGCTTAATGGTCTACTTGCTCAAAATGCTTAGTGATATGCTCCAAAAGCCTCAACCATCTTCTCAAATCCAAATATCTCCTAAACCTAAAGTCAAAATTGGCCCCACCGATTTGATTCATCCGGCGCCACCGAGTTCACTTGACATAGCCATGGCCAGAAACCCTAATCAGTTTGGTCTCACCATAGGGATCTCGGTCTCACCGAGATGGGACTGCAAACTCTCTGTTTCCCTTGGTAATGTTTCGGTCTCACCGAACTGAGCGATCGGTCCCATCGAGTTCGCAGTGTGAACTCTCTGTTTCTCTTTTGTAACATTTCGGTATCACTGAAAGGAGCGATCGGTCTCACCGAGTTTGCCTGACCAACTCTCTATTTGCTTGTTATTGAAATCGTTCTCACCGAGTTGAAGTAATCGGTCAAACCTAGATCAAGTTTTGCCCTAACCCTAGCTCATCGGTCCCACTAAGTTGATCATGTCGGTCCCACCGAAAAACCTAATGTTCACATTTTGAACTAAATCGGTCTCACCGAGTTCATACCTTTGGTCTCACCAAGTTGGCTCTTTTGTGTGTAACGGTTAGATTTTGTGTGCAGGCTATATATACCCCTCCACCCTCCTCTCCATAAGAGAGAGAGCCATCAGAACGTGCCTACACTTCCAGCATTCATTTTTTGAGAGAGAACCACCTGCTCATGTGTTGAGACCAAGACATTCCAATCAAACCACAAGAATCTTGATCTCTAGCCTTCCCCAAGTTGCTTTCCACTCAAATCATCTTTCCACCATAGCCAAATCTATGAGAGAGAGTTGAGTGTTGGGGAGACTATAATTTGAAGCACAAGAGCAAAAAGTTCATCATCAACACACCATCTATTACCTTTTGGAAAGTGGTGTCTCCTAGATTGGTTAGGTGTCACTTGGGAGCCTCCATCAAGATTGTGGAGTTGAACCAAGGAGTTTGTAAGGGCAAGGAGATCTCCTACTTCGTGAAGATCTACCCAAGTGAGGCAAGTCCTTCGTGGGCGATGGCCATGGTGGGATAGACAAGGTTGCTTCTTCGCGGACCCTTCGTGCGTGGAGCCCTCCGTGGACTCGCGCAACCGCTACCCTTCATGGGTTGAAGTCTCCACCAATGTGGATGTACGATAGCACCACCTATCAGAACCACGCCAAAAATCTCTGTGTCTACATTGCATTTGACACTCCAAACCCCTCACTTTACCTTCATATGCAATGTTTTAGATTTGTCTACTATACTCTTAGAATTGCATGTGTAGCTTGATTGCTTGACTTGTGTTAAGTTGTTAAAATCTGCCAAGACTTAAAATTGGGAAAAGGCTAGATTTTTATTTGGTTAAGTAGTCTAATCACCCTCCTCCTCTAGACCTACTTTCGATCCTACAAGTGGTATCAGAGCATTGGTCTCCATTTGCCTTGATTTCCATAGCTTTGGTGATCATAGCATTGGTTCACAACCTCGGAGAGTATGGCGTCTAGTTAGGGAAATTACCACGTAGAGGTCCTTACTTTGATGGTACTAATTTTGCTAGTTGGAAGCATAAGGTGAAAATGCATATTCTTGGACATAACCCCGTCGTTTGGGCTATTCTGTGTATTGGCTTGCAAGGTGAATTCTTCGATGGAATGGAACCGAATCGAGAAGCAACCGCGAAAGAATTGAAGATGTTGCAATACAATGCTTAAGCTTGAAATATCCTCTTCAACGGATTATGCCCCGAAGAATTCAACAAAATTAGCCGTCTTGAGAATGCAAAGGAAATTTGGGATACTTTGAATGATATGCATGAAGGTACCGAGTATGTTAAGGAATTCAAATTGGATGTGCTTCAAAGTCAACTTGAAAAGTTCAAAATGAAGAATGGTGAAGGTGTCGTTGAAATGTACTCTAGGCTTGCTGTCGGTGTCAAAACCAGCGGATCTCAAGTAGGGGGTCCCGAACTGTGCGTCTAGGCGGATGGTAACAGGAGACAAGGGACACGATGTTTTTACCCAGGTTTGGGCCCTCTCGATGGAGGTAAAACCCTACTCCTGCTTGATTAATATTGATGATATGGGTAGTACAAGAGTAGATCTACCACGAGATCGAGGAGGCTAAACCCTAGAAGCTAGCCTATGGTATGATTGTTGTATGATGAAGTTGTCCTACGGACTAGAACCCTCCGGTTTATATAGACACCGGATAGGGTTAGGGTTACACAGAGTCGGTTACAATGGTAGGAGATCTTGAATATCCGCATCGCCAAGCTTGCCTTCCACACCAAGGAAAGTCCCATCCGGACACGGGACGAAGTCTTCAATCTTGTATCTTCATAGTCCTGGAGTCCGGCTGAAGGTATAGTCCAGCTATCCGAACACCCCCTAATCCAGGACTCCCTCAGTAGCCCCCGAACCAGGCTTCAATGACGACGAGTCCGGCGCACAGATTGTCTTCGGCATTGCTAGGCAGGTTCTTCTCCAAATTCTGTGTTCCTGTAGGAATAATGTCCGATTTTTGTAATGTAGCGCTCCTTGGCTTCCACGCCCAATAATGGTCGTCTTCCACGTGTCAAACGAATGTGAAAAGCCAGGGCGTTTTTACATCCACACCCCTAGCCGCATAAACGAGCCGCCTATTTAACAGGATGGGGATTCAGATCCAAACCACACCTTCTCCTCTCCGCGAGTAATCGTCAGAGCGCCTCCAGCAAAGGTCCATTCCAACATGGCCAGCCGTCGCAGCTCCTCCCCTCGCCCTTCCAGTCCTAAACCCGGAGACTGGGAGAGTTGCTCTGTCCCGCACAGCGAGTTAGTGTCGCTTCAGGCCAAGGGATTTCTCCCTCAGGCTTATATGGTCCCGGTCCGAGCCGGACTCGCCACCTATAATGGCGGAAAACAAGCGGAGAGCACCCCCAATCCCTCTAAGGGAGAGCGGGCGTGCTTCGTCCCTTATCTAGAAAGGGGACTGGGATTTCCAGTTCATCCGTTTCTCCGTGGGCTTCTGGAGTTCTACGGCCTCCAGCTGCACAATCTCACGCCCGCCTCTATATTGCATATCGCGGGCTTCATCGCCCTTTGCGAGCTATTTTTGGGTGTTGAGGCTCATTTCGCGCTGTGGAAGAGGATATTCTGCCTGGTGCCCCGTTCTCAAGAGGGGTCTATATATCAAGTGGGCGGAGCCGAAGTGTGGCACATTGCCAGGACCGGATACCTATCTGGGACCCCAAAGAAGGCGTCCGAGGACTGGCCTCCGGAATGGTTTTATATAGATGATGTCCCGCTATCGGACCCTATCCGGGTCGGTCTCCCTGAGTTCAGCAATGCTCCATTAAAGAAACGCTTGAGCTGGCGTCGGCGGAGCTCTCAGAGAGAAAGCGACAGAGACATCCTTTACCTGATGGGCCGGATAAGACTATTGGCTCATTCCGGACTAACCATGACTGGAGTCATGGCCACATGCATCATGCGGGGGGTGCAGCCACTTCAATATAGAGGCCACCCCATGTGGGATTTTAACGGGGAGGATGACGCCACCCGTTACGGTCGTAAGGGGCCAGCCTCAGCTACCGCTCTAGTAAAGATCTTATCCTCTTTGTACAAGGGAGAAGAGGAGGAATTCCGCTGCGTCAACCCGCAGGGTGGATTTACTATTTACAACCCTCCAAGTTGGGTAAGTGGACAATTGTGCTTGCCCGTTCGTTTTATATTCCCATGATTAAATATATAGTCTAACGACTTCAACGCAGGAACTGCGTCAGGAGGTAAAGGATATAAACAGCCGTCCTCCACAGCCCGAGGATCCAGAATGGTCCCTCGATCCGGACTCTGAAGAGGATCCGGACATATCGGTGGAGCTTATTGACGGGGTGTTCCATCAGCTAAGCAAGGACAATACCTTGGTGGCCATTACAGCTGATTACCCAGGGTTAATCCCGGCCTACCAGGTGATAGAGACCGGAGCCTCATCCCCTTGAGAAGGATTCCATTCTCACATATTTCAGTTTTTCTGACGAAAACCACGTTTTGCAGGGAAGATTTCTGAGGCGGGAGGCCGAACCTGCGGCGGCTAGCCAACGAGGGGCCGCAGGGCCCCGTGGGGTAAAAAGGAATGTGGTCCGGACTGAGATGCCGGCGCAAAGGTATAGCGCACCCTATTTTTCCCTGGTGTTATTCCTTCAGGGCATATTAACGTTTGTGCTATCTTCAGGACGAAGAAACCTCGCCGGACTATATCCGGAGAGGTTGCCAATCGTGCCTCCACCAGCCAGGCTCCAACGTCTGGCCCGGAAGCGGAGGCGAGTACAAGGCGCGCACCGGACGCTCCTCCGACAGAGGATGCGGATAGGCTTTCTGCCACGAATTCTGAGGTGGAGAGTGCCATGAACCACAGGCGTCGCCGGACAGTTCTTCGCGACGCTTGTTTCTCCCAAGAGGCGTTAGATGCCCTCAATTCGGGAGATGCGTACCTCCGTGCCGCTCAAAATGGTTTATCCAGAGCCACGGAGTAGTATGTAAAAGACATACGGGTAAGAAAATTTTGGTCACATATATATATATACCAGTAACCCCCGAGACTTGCAACAGTTAGAGTATCTGATTTAAGGATCATTTGTTATGCAGGTTCTTATAGAGAAGAATACCGTACTGTCCCAGGAGCTGGAAGAGTGCAAAGCCCAACTGGAGGCCGCACTAGCCGCGGCAGGGGAGCCCAAAGAGACCCCCTCTGGTAAGATACACTTCGAAAGATTAGTATTTTGCGGCGTGGGTGCAAATCTGACAAATCATATTGTAGATGGCGCCGGACTCGATCCGGAGAGACAACAACTCTTACGCCGGCTAAAGGCCCGTGAGAGTACGCTGACAAAGGTGAGGCGAGAGAAGAATGATCTTCAGGATGCCAACACCAAGCTGGACGTTGAACTTAGAGATGTTCGTGGCCAGCTGTCGGACTCCACTAAGGAGAATCAGCGGCTTCGACGCGGCATATTTAGTAAGTGCTTAAGCGAATCTTTTGAAAAAAGAGTTCGGTGAGGAAGTCGACTAACAGAGTAATGTCTGTAGGTATGCTAACAGGTCGTCCTGCAGAGGAGATGCCCGGTTCTACGGGTGACCTTCTTCCTGAGCTATTGCAACTGCACGAGCGAGTTCGGCAGGCAATGTGAGGCATTGCCCAAGCCTTATGGCCGTCCCACTCCATGCCCGAGGGCCTTGAAGAGCTTGCGGAGAAGCTTAAGGGAGCTCGGCGGCGCTTCCGGTTGTGGAAGATATCGGCCTGCCGGCAAGGTGCTAGGGAGACCTGGGCCATGGTGAAGACCCGGTTTACGTGGTCTGACCCAAACCACATGGCCGAAGTCGGACCTGTGGGGCTTGATGGGAAGGAGATCCCTGTAAGCTTAGTATACGGCCAAGTAGAATTGGCCGCAAAGTATTCCCAATAGCACTGTAAATTAGACAGCCTGTTAGATGGTATAGATGGTATAGACCCGGTTTACGTGGTCTGACCCAAACCACATGGCCGAAGTCGGACCTGTGGGGCCTGATGGGAAGGATATCCCTGTAAGCTTATTATACAGCCAAGTAGAATTGGCCGCAAAGTATTCCCAATAGCACTGTAAATTAGACAGCCTGTTAGATGGTATAGAAGAGGAATACAATCAGTCAGAGTGACTATGTAATTGTTAATTGACATGTGTAATGCCTTCTAGCCAGATTGTAGATCGTTTGTCATTGCCGACCTTTTTGCTTCTACCTCGGGACCTGATGGTCCGGAGTGTGTCCAAATACCCTACCGGTTATGTACGAACCGGGGTATGCATGGAGACCAGGCGTAGGGGTCATTAGTGCTTTATCAGACAAGTGCCCAACTAGTTATGTTATATTACATGGTTAGTAAGAAACATCTTCCAGAGAGAATAGTTCCGTTAGGGGTTCCTTTCTCTGGGAGGCATGCCCTAAAGTGCATGTCCGTACTGCAAATGTAGGAAAATCATCTGGGGGCATGTATATAAATAAGTAAAAAAGGCCGTCTTTTAGTTCACCGACCGAATATTCCCTTAAGAACGCTAGCTTTCGGCTTCACCCAGTCTGAGGTACACATCCGGCTGATCCGGCAGTAACAATCGCAGAGGTGCTCCCTTTACCGCCTAGCCAAACAATCGGGAACGTAGGGGTAAGCACAGGAGCCAGGCAACCCAGCTTGGCCAAAACTTAAGTCATATTGATGCATATAATGGTGAAGAAAAGGTACATGCGGAAGTTTGACGCATGTGTTGGGCATGAAGCCCATATAAATAAGCTTCTTTTAAAGAAGCCCCCGGGTTTAATGAGCGCGGGTAGCGCGTCACTTAATGAGCCTTTAAGGGCTATAAGAGAAAAGAGGGGAAGGAGAGAAATGTAAGACAGAAAATGTAAAAAATGGACAGAGGAAGGAGACAAACACAGAGTCCGGCGCTAGGCATAGAATCTTCGGAGACGGGCGACGTTCCATGGGTTCGGCTCGAGTCGGTTATCCGACGCATCTCGCAGGCGGTATGCTCCACCAGTCAGGACTTGGTTGATTATGAATGGACCTTCCCACTTGGGCTTGAGTTTGTCCTTTTTCTTATCCGGCAGGCGTAGAACTAGTTCGCCAACATTGTAATTTTTGGCCCGTACTTCTCTGCTTTGATATCTTCGAGCCTGCTGTTGATAAAATGCGGAACGGGCTTTTGCCACGTCACGCTCCTCCTCCAAGGCGTCCAAGTTGTCATGTCGATCGAGCTCGGCTTCTCTTTCTTTGTACATGCGCACTCGAGGTGAGTCATGAATTATGTCGCAGGGCAGAATTGCTTCTGCGCCGTACACCATAAAGAATGGTGTGTATCCGGTGGTGCGATTCGGCGTGGTCCGCAGTCCCCAGAGTACGGAGTCGAGCTCCTCTACCCAGTGCATGTTAGATTCCTTGAGGGACCGCACTAGTCTGGGTTTAATGTCGCTCATGATAAGACCATTTGCACGTTCGACCTGGCCGTTAGTTTGTGGGTGATAGACGGAAGCATAGTCGAGCTTGATGCCCATGTTTTTGCACCAAAGTTTTACCTCGTCGGAGGTGAAGTTTGTGCCGTTATCAGTGATGATGCTGTGGGGGACGCCGTAACGGTGTACAACCCCGGATATGAAGTCTATCACAGGTCCGGATTCGGCCGTCTTAACAGGCTTAGCTTCTATCCAATTGGTGAACTTATCCACCATGACCAGTAAGTATTTTTTCTTGTGGGTTCCGCCTTTAAGGGGTCCAACCATGTCAAGCCCCCAGACCGCGAAGGGCCAAGTGATGGGGATAGTTCGGAGGGCGGTGGGTGGCATATGGCTTTGGTTTGCAAAAAGCTGGCAACCGACGCATCGTTGGACCAAGTCCTAAGCGTCTGCTTGGGCCGTCGGCCAGTAAAAGCCCGTACGGAAAGCCTTGCTTACAAGGGACCGAGCTGCAGCGTGGTGGCCACCGAGTCCGGCATGAATTTCAGCCAGCAAGTTCCGCCCTTCCTCTTCGGAGATGCACCTTTGAAGGACTCCGGTAGTGCTTGTCTTATAAAGCTCTCCCTCGTGGACTTTATAGGCTTTAGATTGCCGCACTATGCAGCATGCCTCGTTTTGGTCCTCTGGGAGTTCCTGCCTAGTAAGGTAGGCTAGGAACGGTTCTGTCCACGGGGCGATGACCGCCATTATTACGTGGGCTGAAGGTGTAATTTCGGTGGCAGGGCCTCCAATTATGTCAGATTGTTTGGCGTCGAGTGGTGCGGTTAGGTCCGGGATATTATCTGCGGGTTCCCCCTCCCATGCTACAGATGGCTTGAACAGTCTTTCTAAAAAGATGTTGGGGGGGACTGCATCGCGTTTTGCTCCAATGCGTGCCAGGACGTCCGCTGCCTGATTGTTTTCTCGGGCTATATGATGAAACTCCAACCCTTCGAACCGAGCTGACATTTTTAGGACGACATTGCGGTAAGCTGCCATTTTTGGATCCTTGGCATCGAAGTCTCCGTTTATTTTGGATATCGCGAGGTTTGAGTCCCACGTACCTCTAGGCGTTGAATGCCCATGGATACTGCCATCCGGAGACCATGTAGGAGCGCCTCATATTCGGCTGCATTGTTGGAGTCCGTGTACATGATCTGGAGCACATATTGAACTATGTCTCCTGTGGGGGACGTCAAAACGACGCCAGCCCCTAGTCCGGCCAACATTTTGGAGCCGTCAAAATGCATGATCCAGTTTGAATATGTGTCGTACTCTTTAGGGAGCTCGGCCTCCGTCCATTCTGCGACGAAGTCGGCCAAAACTTGCGATTTAATAGCCCGCCGTGGCTTATAGGTTATATCGAACGGGTGGAGCTCGATGGCCCATTTTGTGATCCGGCCCATTGCGTCGCGGTTGTTGATAATATCGTTGAGTGGTACTTCCGAGGCTACTATTATGGAACACTCTTGAAAGTAATGTCGTAGCTTCTGGGATGCCATGAATACCGCGTATGCAATCTTTTGATAATGCGGGTACCGTGATTTGCATGGAGTGAGGACAGTGGACACGTAGTAGACCGGCCTTTGAAGGGGGAGTTTGTGTCCGTCCGTTTCCCGCTCGATGATAGGTACTGCGCTGACAACTTGATGGGTTGCTGGAATGTACAATAGCATTGGTTCGCCGGTGTTTGGCGCGGCCAGGACTGGGTTTGTTGCCAATATGGCTTTTATTTCATCAAGTCCGGCCGTGGCAGCATCCGTCCACTCGAAGTATTCGGTGCGCCGAAGGAGGCGATAAAGGGGCAGTGCCTTTTCTCCCAAGCGAGAGATGAAGCGTCTTAGAGCCGCCACGCATCCGGTTAATTTTTGTATTTGTTTGAGGTCCTTTGGGATATCCATTTGCAACAAAGCTCGGATCTTGGCCGGATTTGCTTCAATTCCTCTACCGGATACAATGAAGCCCAAAAGCTTTCCGGCTGGAACGCCGAAGACGCATTTTTCCGGGTTGAGCTTGATGTCGTATTTTCGGAGGTTGTCGAATGTTAGCCTCAAGCCGTCTACTAGAGATTCGACATGTCTTGTTTTGACGACCACATCATCCACGTACGCCTCCACTGTCTTACCAATCTGGTTTGCCAGACATGTCTGAATCATGCGCTGATATGTTGCGCCAGCGTTTTTCAGCCCGAAGGGCATTGTGTTGAAGCAGAATGGGCCGTATGGTGTGATGAATGCTGTTGCGGCTTGGTCTGATTCTGCCATCTTAATTTGATGGTAACCGGAGTATGCGTCGAGGAAACACAACGAATCGTGTCCTGTGGTGGCATCGATAATTTGATCGATACGGGGGAGGGGGAAGGGATCCTTTGGGCAAGCCTTGTTAAGGTCTTTAAAATCGACACACAGGCGCCAGGATTTGTCCTTCTTTGGTACCATCACCAAGTTTGCTAGCCAGTCCAGATGTTTTATGTCTCTAATGAATCCGGCCTCCAATAGCTTGGCTAGCTCCTCTCCCATAGCCTGTCTCTTGGGTTCGGAAAAACGCCGAAGGGCTTGTTTGACAGGTTTGAATCCTTTTAGGATATTTAAGCTGTGTTCTGCCAGCCTGCGTGGGATTCCTGGCATGTCTGAAGGGTGCCAGGCGAAGATGTCCCAATTTTCACGTAGAAATTCTCGCAGTGCGGCGTCCATATCAGGGTTTAATCGTGCCCCGATGGATGCTGTTTTATTGGGGTCCGTTGGATGGACCTGGAACTTGATTATTTCGTCTGGTGGCTTAAAGGATGTGGACTTGGATCTCTTGTCGAGTATCACATCATCCCTGTTAACTGTGGAGCGCAGCGCAGTCAGTTCCTCAGCTGCTAAGGCTTCGGATAGTGCCTCCAGGGCTAATGCGGCTGTCTTGTTTTCAGCGCGGAGTGCTATGTTCGGATCACTAGCGAGAGTGATAATACCGTTCGGCCCGGGCATCTTGAGCTTCATGTACCCGTAATGGGGTATTGCTTGGAAAATTGTAAATGCTTCCCGCCCTAGTAGGGCGTGGTATCTGCTGCTGAATGGGGCCACCTGAAATGTGACCTCTTTGGATCTGTAATTATCCGGCATGCCGAACACCACATCTAGTGTGATTTTTCCTGTGCAGCGCGCTTCCCGACTGGGGATTATTCCTCTAAAGGTTGTGCTGCTTCGCTCAACACGGCTCCAGTCTAGTCCCATTTTTTGAAGAGTTTCCTCATAAATGAGGTTCAATCCGCTGCCTCCATCCATGAGTACCTTGGTGAGGCGAAAGCCGTCCACTTTCGGACTGAGGACCAATGCGGCTGGTGCTCGGGCTGTTCGGAATTTAGGTTCATCACTTGCGTTGAAGGTAATAGCCGTGTCGCTCCATGGGTTTATTGTTGCTACTTGATAGACTTCGGCAAGGCTGCGGAGTGTTCTTTTTCGCGTATTATTTGATGCGAAGGTCTCGAAGACTGTGAGAACGGTACTGTTGTCTCCGGGGTGGTTTTCTGTGGCCTCCGAAATTAAGAGGTCCTTGCTAATTTTGGCCACCTGCCGGAGTATCCAACATGCTCTAAGGCTGTGAGCTGGTGTGGCGTCCTCTGTACTGTGAAATTTACAGGGTCCATCAAGCCATCTTTCCAGTACGGTTCCATGCTCTGTAGAGGGTTTTGGTTTTTTGGTGTTTAACCCGGGTGTCTTATGATGATGCACCCTCTTAGTTCGGACGGGATTGCTATTCAAGGCCGGATTATCCCAAAATTTTATTTCGGTTTTCCAGGAACTTTCCATCGCACAGTACTTTTGTACTATGGACGCCAAGTTAGCAAAGCGTGTAATATCACGACGACTTATGGCGTTAAGGATACCCTCGTCCGTGCAATTACTGCAGAAGATTGATATTGCGTCTCCCTCAGGCAATCCTTTATCCTGTTCATAACCAGGAGGAATCTGGCCCAGTAATGATGTACTGTTTCCTCGGGCTTTTGCCTGATTTGGGAAAGATCGCTTATGTTCGGGTGGGCGGGTGGCGTTGATTCTGAAACCTCGCCCAATCTAAGATTCAGAGGCTGAAGAGCTTCCGAACTCTGAGGTCCGGATTCTTGGATGTTGTCCAATGAGTCTAGCCCGTTGCCTGATTTTAAGCTCAGGTCTCGAGTTACATCCTCCCCTCCGCGGGTATTTGGCTTGGAGGGGTCAGGAATTCGGACGTAACTAGTCCTTAGAATAGATGAAGGGTCGCCGCACTGCGCCTCTACCACGGCGACGTGGTGGGTGGCCTGGGGAGAGTTAATTTCTCTTAGATCGGGTTTAAGCCCAACCTGGTCGTAATCCGTAGTGACCCCCAAGGCGGTGATGCGATCCAAGAGCTCGTTTACGGAAGAGAGCTCCATTGGATCTAACTGCTCGGCGAGTTCCGAGCTGACGTGAAGATTGCTTTTGATGACCCGAGAGGTCATCGTCGGTGCAACAGCCGAACAGGCGGTCATAAGAAAACCGCCGAGCCGGAGAGTTTGGCCGACAGCCAAAGCTCCCTTAGCAACGGTGCCATCTTTAAAGATGGGAAGAGGCATCCTTCCTGATTGCGACGACACAAAGGAACTCTCAATGAAAGCACCAATGTCGGTGTCAAAACCGGCGGATCTCGGGTAGGGGGTCCCGAACTGTGCGTCTAGGCGGATGGTAATAGGAGACAAGGGACACAATGTTTTTACCCAGGTCCGGGCCCTCTCAATGGAGGTAAAACCCTACTCCTGCTTGATTAATATTGATGATATGGGTAGTACAAGAGTAGATCTACCACGAGATCAAGGAGGCTAAACCCTAGAAGCTAGCCTATGGTATGATTGTTGTATGATGAAGTTGTCCTACGGACTAGAACCCTTCGGTTTATATAGACACCGGATAGGGTTAGGGTTACACAGAGTCGGTTACAATGGTAGGAGATCTTGAATATCTGCATCGCCAAGCTTGCCGTCCACGCCAAGGAAAGTCCCATCCAGACACGGGACGAAGTCTTCAATCTTGTATCTTCATAGTCATGGAGTCCGGCTGAAGGTATAGTCCGGCTATCCGAACACCCCCTAATCCAGGACTCCCTCACTTTCTCTCATCACAAATGAGATTGTCGGCTTAGCAAATGAAGAGATGACCAATAGATTCATCATCAAGAAGATCCTAAGAGCCTTGGATGGAAAATATGATACCGTGTGCACATTGATCCAAATGATGCCCAATTACAAAGATTTGAAGCCAATGGAAGTCATTGGTAGAATTGTTGCTCATGAGATGTCACTCAAGGATAAAGAAGAGCTTCACAACAAGTCTAGTGGTGCTTACAAAGCTGCATGTGATGTCCTACATCATCAAGTGAGAAACAAGTTTTCAATAAAGAATTGAGCCTAATGGTGAAGAACTTCAACAAGTTCTACAATAGTAGAAGCAAAGAAAGAAGTTCCAAGTCAAGGTCCTACAATGACAAAAGATCTTCTAGTCGTGATCGCAATTGCTAAAATTGTGGAAGGCCCGGACACTACTCAAGTGAGTGTAGGGCTCCCTACAAAAGAAGAGAAGACTCTCCAAAAAGGAGAAGCAAAAGAAAAGAATCACCTCCAAGAGAAAGAAGGAGTAGAGATGATCATTATGAACTAAGATCCTCTCGCAGAAGCAAGGATTCGAAAAGGAAATACAAGCCATAAAATAGCTACACAAGACGAAGACATCAAGCTCATGTTGGTGAATGGGTATCTGGTTCCGACTCCAACAACCACTCTAAGAGAAGCTATCACTCCGACTCTGAATATACTAAAGATGAAGGTGTTGCCAGTCTCGCACTTGTGTCATCCAACTCCTACGACATATTTGATTCACCAAATGAAGGTATTGGAAGATGCTTCATGGCTAAAGGCCCACAGGTATCACACTCCGAGTATGTTTATTTCAATAGTGATGAAGATGATTTTCTAGGTGATGATGGTTTACTTGTTGATAACTCTAGTGATGAAAACTATGACAAACTTGCTATTAATCATGCTAATCAAGATAAAATGAATGATGATGATAAGAAGGAGACTGAGCGTCTAACTAAAGAACTAAACACTCTTAAGTTAGCTGATGAAACTACCTTAGAAGATCATCGAGAGCTTTTAAAGACTCGTGAGAAGCTACGCTTTGAAAAGCTCAATCTAGAGCAAGAGCATGGGTTATTAAAAGCAATCAATGAGGATCTTCATAAGGAAAGTTCTTCTTACATTTCCAAGCATTTACTCTTGTCTACTTACATGCCACAAGTTAAATCTAGCAACAAGACTAAGAAATATTCTTCTTCTAGTAGTAACAATAATCATGTTAAATCCAATATTGTTGCTTCTAGTAGTTCTCTTGATTCCACTAATGATTCTCTTAGCCAAGTTACACTTGATCAAGAAAATAGATTATTGAAGGGAATTATAGAGAAAGGTGTTTACAAGAGCCTTGCCGGGAGTAAGCAATTTGAGGAAACTGTATGCAAGCAAGGAAGGCACCGGAAGAATCAAGGTGTTGGTTTTGAACGCAAGTTCAATGCAAATAGGGTTGACTGGGAAAAAGATCAATACCCCAGGACGAAATTTGTTCGACAAGAGAAGTATGATCCCACTTCCTTCAAAGGAACACAAGCTCAAGATGATCTTCCACCATAAGACCACAAGCTAAAAGGCAAGGACAAGCTTCAAGAGGAGACTGATGCATTTGAAGAAGCTCCTAAGGCCTTAGTCAAGTGGGTTCCCAAGACTACATCAAGTTCTACTTCATCAAGTACGACTACAACTCCAAGGATTCCCATCGAGATGATGTGGATCCCGAAGAAGAAGAACTAGAAAGTTCTTCAAGGTGACTCCGCCAACATACTTCACTCATATTCATTTGGAAAGGACAAGTGCAATCAACTTCCACATCTTGCACAAGTTCAAGGAGTCACAAACCCTCTTGTTGGTAAGACAAGGGACAAGGTAACCTAATACTTTCATGGACAACATCATGTGTGAATTTCACTCTATGTCTATGGATATCCTTGTATGTTCCTTGTGGGACTAACCCATGTAGGTATTAAAAGTGCAACTCACTCCAATGGATTGCTCCAAATGATCTACATCAACATTGAGCATCTACATCTTCAACACCTACATGAAGTCATCATCGACAAAACCCAAGGTTAGTTCATCCCTCTTAGGGGGGATATCACATCTAGGGGGAGCTTTGCTCTAAAGAATTGAGCTAAAGCAACTCTAATGGTGTGATCACAACAATGCTTTATGTAAAAGTGGTAACCCCACTTGTGCTTAAACGATGAGTATGACCTACGATCAAATGTTCTCATTTGACTCCTCAGTCAATATACTCATATATAGATGACCTAGTCATCGCCAATTGTTTGATAGATGCTAGAGTGTTTGTGCATGCTTTGTCACAAATTTTATTTGTTATCTTATTGTGTGAGCATGTTGATTGCATATTTTTCTCATTCGAGGACATCCATTTGTTTCTTTGGTTGTTTGGCTTTATCTTTTTGCCAAATGGATGGACAAGAATGCCTAAGTACTCCCTCTAGCTATCTATGCTTTTCTCGTCCCAAACTCTATTCATGCTACATCACAAAGTTTGAACAAGTTGAATTCGGACCCTCCTGGTGAGGAGCATTCGGAGTCACCGATCTGTCAAGGGATTAACTTCCAAAACCTCTTAGTGTATTTCGGTCTGACCAAGCCATTCCATTCGGTCATACTGAATTCATTAAGTTGATCAAGTTTTTGATCTCGGTGCAACCGATTTGAACCCTTCGGTCTCACCGAGTTGCAGCAACCGCTTGCGATTCTGCATCTCGGTGCCACCGAGTTGTTCCACTCGGTCACACCGACAGTGTCTGGATATATATACCCGGGTTGAAAATTTGGAAATTTCTCCAAACCCCTTCACCCACGCATGTCCAGCTCTACCGGCTCGTGGTCTTCGGATCATCTCCTCGTCGCCCACGACCTCCTACCACCGGTTTTTGCCGCCGTCAACAGAAATATTCGCCGCCGTTGTCGCCATAGTGGGTTCATCACCAGGCTAGGGTATGAACTCGACCCTTTGTGCTTTCTCCACTCTGATTCTTAGCACAAAGATCAATGCCTATATTCTTGCCACGATTTAGACGACTCTATCCACTGCAAAACTCGGTTAGATTATATTTAATGCAAAAAATTAGGTTTAGGTTTCTGCCGAACTCATCTCGGACTAACCGATATTAGGATTTCAGTCTCACCGATTTGGCCTAGGACATTGCACATGTACTACTCGGTCTAACCGAAGTGTGTGAATCGGTGTGACCGAGTTTACTTTCTCTGTGAAACCCTATCATCTCGGAGTCACCGAACTGTGTCTAGGTCTAACCGATTTCACATGTTTAGATTCTAAAGCTGCTTCAGTGTCACCGAGTTTGTAATATTGGTAGCTCCGAAATGCTTTCTGTAGAAAACTAAAACTAAGTTTTTGACTCATTTGTTTTGCAAAATGGTTGTGCTTTGTGATACTCATCTACTCCATCTCAACCTATATATTCACAAGGTCAGCTTGCAGTGTTAGAGATGTCAGACCAGAGTGACAACCAGAACAAGTCTGAAGAGCACCAAATTCTCAGTGAGGGCACTAGTCCCTCGAATAGCAGTTATGATGAGGGTAGCAGAAGCACCCCAAGCAACCTGCCCAAAGCAGCAACCAGAACAAGGAAGAAGAGAACCTCAGAATCTGAAGATGAAGACTTTGTTGTTGATGAGGAGGTCACCTTAAAGAAGAAAGTGCTCAAGAAAGAGCAAGTTGCTGCTGTTGGCATCAAGCCAGGCATGAATAAGAAGGCTCCTGCTCAGAGAAAGCCTATGTCTAAAGCCAGAGCTTCAACTCAGGAAACCATGGAATTCACTCTTGAACCAAGAGAAGAAGAAGAAGCTGGAGGCAAGAAGAGGAAGGAAAGGGTCAAGAAGACCATGGCAGGGTGATTGGCAGATCCTCAATGATGAGAGACCCAACTGAAGATGAAGAAGATGTTGCACTAGCTCCCAAAACTCAGAAGCTCATGCGAGATGCAATCAAGTCAGTGGCTGCCCCATCCAAGCCCAAGACTGCTCCCAAGCAATCTTCACAAGCTCAAGCTCCCAAGAAATCTGCACCCAAGAGAAGCACCAGGAACATCCCTGCTGCTGAGAAGAACAAGGCCCTAGTGCCTGAAGTTCAGGAAGATGAAGAGGCCCAAGTGCTTAGAAAGCTCAAGCCCGAGATACCTGACCATGATGGCACTCATCCAGTAGCTGAGAATATGAAGATAAGGAAAGATGCAAGTCTCAGATTGTGAAGGCAGACAGACCCCTATGCTATAAGAAGAAGAACTGTTGTAGACTACAGGTTCCACACTAAGGAACAACAAGACTTCTATGAGACTATCCTTCTGGACAATAAGCCCATTGTCAGTGACATGAGATGGGTTGATTGGTCATACATTGATGACAATGAAGATCACTTCCCTGGAGTTCATGAGAGCTTCAGAATGAATGGAGTTGATGCTTTTGTGGGTCAGAAACTGACAAAGTGGAATGATGAGATGGTGATGCAATTCTACTCCACGGCTCACTTCTACCCAGATGGCAAGATTGTCTGGATGACAGAGGGAACAAGGTACCAATCTTCTACAGCTGAGTGGGCTGAGCTGATCCATGCTCCTAAAGAGGCAGATGATGATATTGATGTCTATGCCAAGACCAGGAAAGACCACAACTCCATGGCACACATGTACAAGGAAATTCCAGATGATGCCTTGGAAACTCATAAGTTTGGCTCTGTGTACTATCTTCTGTCAGGGCTGCCAACTATCAACACCATCCTGAGGCATACATTGTTGCCCAAGTCTGGAGATGACAGAATGATCAGAGGGCATTCAATAAACTAGCTGCATTTGTTTGATGTGCCAGAGAAATTCAAAGTGATGACCCTGATAGTTGAGATAGTTAAGAGGACTACAGTTGACCAGAAGAGATCTCTTGGCTATGCCCCACAGATTCAGATGCTCATTAATTCCAAGGTGGGCACAGGCACATACTTGCTAGACAGAGAGGACCTTCCCTTGAGGTCAGATTTTGAGGATAACATAGTTGTTATGGATGCTTCACATCCTACTTCAGTTGAGGCTCAAGAGAAGAGAGAGAAGCCCAAGGCAGAAAAGGCTTCAAAGATTCCAGATCCCTCAACAGTCAATCTCAAGACCAAGCAGGACCACCTAAGCTATATGCTTGAGGCCACAGTGTGAATAGAGAAAGGACTAGCTACCCTGACTCGAAATCAAGAGAGCCTTGAAAGGATCTTTGAGACAAAGCTGCATGACTTGGATATCAAGGTCACTTAGATTTAGACTTCAGTTGAGAAGATACAGGAAGACCTTGAGGACAAGAGTGATAGGACAACCACAAATGCTTATTAGAGGGTGCCTAGAGCACAAAGGTCTATAGCAGTGCCAGTCAGTGACACTAGGGCCACAACTTCAGCTCCTGCAGCCACAACCTCAGTTGCCCCTCCAGTGGCAACCCCTCCAGTTCCTCAGACGTCATCCGAAGTCTTTGCAGATGTTGTTCTCTCCACGCCATCTTCGCACTCCGGAGCTCCCGGAGATCATGCTTAGAGTGTCATATAGCACTATTCATTTTTGAGCTTTTTGGTAACTTGTTGCCAAAGGGGGAGAAAGTTTATAGATCATAGGCTTCGAGAGAGAGTGTGGTTTGCTTCTTATTTGTCTCTCTTGCTACTTATTTGCTCGCTTTGCTTTTGTTTTGCTACAATATTTGTGCTTGTGTGTGAGATACTTTTATTATCATGTGGTTGATCATACTATGATCTATTATATATGCTTGAATTATGCTACCTTATCTCTTGTGTATGATCAATCATATTTGTCTTAGTGATGATTGCATGTTATGTATGTTCTATCATTTTGAGCGCTCCACCAAGATGTATGTGAAATGGAAGAATAACCCATGATCCTAATCGATTGTGCATTTGCATTCAAAAACAAATCATAAATAATGCAAAAATTTAGGGGGAGCTCCTTCTTATCACATACTTCTCAAAGCGACGATATATTCGATTCTTATTATCATTTGTCGAAGCTTTGATCTATATGTTGTCATCAATTACCGAGTGAGATTGAAAGTGCAACTAATCCCTGGGTGGTTTTGGTAATTCATAACAACATATAGCTCATTCAAATAATATCCTTTCAAGATGATTATTTTAGGAAGTTCAATGATTGTCATGGCATGTACTAGAGATGTGGACCCCTCAAAATGCTAAGGACAAATATTGGCAAAAGCTCAAGACTCTTCATTTCTATTTCATTGAGTCCATAGGAAAGCCAATACTATTAAAAGGGGATGAGGTGTTGCTTAATGGTCTACTTGCTCAAAATGCTTAGTGATATGCTCCAAAACCCTCAACCATCTTCTCAAATCCAAATATGTCCTAAACATAAAGTCAAAATCGGCCCCACCGATTTGATTCATCCGGCGCCACTGAGTTCACTTGACATAGCCATAGCCAGAAACCCTAATCAGTTCGGTCTCACTGATAGGGATCTCCGTCTCACCGAGATGGGACTGCAAACTCTCGATTTCCCTTCATAACGTTTCGGTCTCACCGAAATGAGCGATCGGTACCACCGAGTTCGCAGTGCAAACTCTCTATTTCTCTTTCGTAACGTTTTGGTATCACCGAAAGGAGCGACCGGTCCCACCGAGTTTGCCTGACCAACTCTTTGTTTGCTTGTTACTAAAATCAGTCTCACCGAGTTGAGGTAATCGCTCAAACCAAGATCAAGTTTTGCCATAACCCTAGCTCATCGGTCCCACCAAGTTAATCATGTTGGTCCCATCGAAAATCCTAACGTGTACATTTTGAACTGAATCGGTCTCACCGAGTTCATACATTCGGTCTCACCAAGTTGGCTCTTTTTTGTGTAACGGTTAGATTTTGTGTGGAGGCTATATATACCCCTCCACCCTCCTCTCCATAAGAGAGAGAGCCACCAGAATGTGCCTACACTTCCAGCATTCATTTTCTGAGAGAGAACCACCAGCTCATGTGTTGAGACCAAGAGATTCAAATCCAACCACAAGAATCTTGATCTCTATCCTTCCCCAAGTTGCTTCCCACTCAAATTATCTTTCCACCGTAGCCAAATCTGTCAGAGAGTTGAATGTTGGTGAGACTATCATTTGAAGCACAAAATCAAGGAATTCATCATCAACACACCATCTATTACCTTTTGGAGAGTGGTGTTTCCTAGATTGGTTAGGTGTCACTTGGGAGCCTCCGTCAAGATTGTGGAGTTGAACCAAGGAGTTTGTATGGGCAAGAAGATCGCCTACTTCATGAAGATCTACCCAAGTGAGGCAAGTCCTTCGTGGGTGATGGCCATGGTGGGATAGACAAAGTTGCTTCTTCATGACCCTTCGTGGGTGGAGCCCTCCATGAACTCGCGCAACCATTTCCCTTCGTGGGTTGAAGTCTCCACCAACGTGGATGTACGATAGCACTACCTATCGGAACCACGCCAAAAATCTTCGTGTGTACATTGCATTTGCCACTCCGAACCCCTCCCTTTACCTTAATATGCAATGTTTTACATTCCGCTGCTATACTCTTAGAATTGCATGTGTAGGTTGATTGCTTGACTTGTGTTAAGTTGTTAAAATCTGCCAAGACTTAAAATTGGGAAAAGGCTAGATTTTTATTTGGTCAAGTAGTCTAATCACACCCCTCTAGACCTACTTTTGATCCTATGCCAAGGCACCCCAAGGTAATATTCAAGGACAACCAAGAGCCTAAGCTTGGGGATTCCCCGGAAGGCATCCCCTCTTTCGTCTTCGTCTATCGGTAACTTTACTTGAGGCTATATTTTTATTCACCACCTGATGTCTGTTTTGCTTGGAGCGTCTTGTATGATATGAGTCTTTCCTTTTTAGTTTGCCACAATCGTCCTTGCTGTACACACCTTTTGAGAGGGAACGCATGAATCATGATTTATTAGAATACTCTATGTGCTTTACTTATATCTTTTGAGCTAGGCAATTTTGCTCTAGTGCTTCACTTATATCTTTTTAGAGCACGGTGGTGGTTTTATTGTATAGAAATTTATGAACTATCATGCTTCACTTATATTATTTTGAGAGTCTTTAAATAGCATGGTAATTTGCTTTGGTTATAAATTTAGTCCTAATATGATAGACATCCAAGGGGGTATAATAAAAACTTTCATATAAAGTGCATTAAATACTATGATAAGTTTGATTCCTTATGACTGTTCTGAGATATGAATATGGTGATATTAGAGTCATGCTAGTGAGTAGTTGTGAATTTGAGAAATACTTGTGTTAAGGTTTGTGATTCCCGTAGCATGGATGTATGGTGAACCATTATGTAACGAAGTTAGAGCATGAGGTATTTTTTTGATTGTCTTCCTTATGAGTGGCGGTCAGGGACGAGCGATGGTCTTTTCCTACCAATCTATCCCCCTAGGAGCATGCGTGCAATACTTCGTTTCGATAACTAATAGATTTTTGCAATAAGTATGTGAGTTCTTTATGACTAATGTTGAGTCCATGGATTATACGCACTCTCACCCTTCCACCATTGCTAGCCTCTCTAGTACCGCGCAACTTTCGTCAGTACCATATACCTTCCCCAAAACAGCCACCATACCTACCTATTATGGCATTTCCATAGCCATTCCGAGATATATTGCCATGCAAGTTTCCACTGTTCCGTTTATTATGACACGCTTCATCATTGTCTTATTGCTTTGCATGATCATGTAGTTGACATCGTATTCGTGGCAAAGCCACCGTTCATAATTGTTTCATACATGTCACTCTTGATTCATTGCACATCCCGGTACACCGTCGGAGGCATTCATATAGAGTCATATTTTGTTCTAAGTATCGAGTTGTATGTAAATAAAAGTGTGATGATCTTCATTATTAGAGCATTGTCCCATGTGAGGAGAAAAATAAGAAAAAGGGGGAGGCCAAAGAAGCCAAACCAATAAAAATGAGAGAAGAAGAGAGAAGGGGTGATGTTACTATCCTTTTTTCCACACTTGTGCTTCAAAGTAGCATCATGATCTTCATGATAGAGAGTCTCCTATGTTGTCACTTTCATATACTAGTGGGAATTTTTCATTATAGAACTTGGCTCGTATATTCCAACGATGGGCTTCCTCAAATTGCCGCAGGTCTTCATAAGCAAGCAAGTTGGATGCACACCCACTTAGTTTTCTTTTGAGCTTTCATAAACTTATAGCTCTAGTGCATCTGTTGCCTGGCAATCCCTACTCACTCATATTGATATCTATTGATGGGCATTTCCATAGCCCGTTGATATTCCTAGTTGATGTGGGACTATCTCCCACATTTTGTCTTCTCCACAACCACCATATTCTATTCCACCTATAGTGCTATGTCCATGGCTCATGCTCATGTATTGCGTGGAACTTGAAAAAGTTTGAGAACATCGAAAGTATGAAACAATTGCTTGGCTTGTCATCGGGGTTGTGCATGATTTGAATATTTTGTGTGATGAAGATGGAGCATAGCCAGACTATATGATTTTGTAGGGATAAGCTTTCTTTGGCCATGTTATTTTGAGAAGACATAATTGCCTTGTTAGTATGCTTGATATTATTGTTTTTATGTCAACATTAAACTTTTGTTTTGAATCTGATGCATCTGAACATTCATGCCACAATAAAGAAAAAATACATGGATAAATATGTTAGGTAGCATTCCACAACAAAAAAATCTGTTTTTATCATTTGCCTACTCGAGGATGAGCAGGAATTAAGCTTAGGGATGCTTCATACGTCTCCAACGTATCTATAATTTTTTATTGTTCCATGCTATTATATTATCCGTTTTGGATGTTTTATATGCATTAATATGCTATTTCATATTATTTTTGGGCCTAACCTATTAACCTAGAGCCCAGTGCCAATTTCTGTTTTTTCCTTGTTTTTGAGTTCCGTAGAAAAGGAATACCGAACGGAGTCCAAACGGAATAAAACTTTCGCGATAAATTTTCTTGGACCAGAAGACACCCCAGAGACTTGGAGATCAAGTCGGAAGAGCCACGAGGCGGCCAGAAGGGGGGAGTATGCGCCCAGGGTGGTAGGGTGCCCCCCCCCAACCCACCCCACCCTTGTGGGCCCCTCGTGACTCCCCTGGCCTAATTCCTTCATCTATATATTCACATGTATTCCCAAACAACCAGAAGCATCCACGAAAACACTTTTACACCACCGCAACCTTTTGTACCCGTGAGATCCCATCTAGAGGCCTTTTCCGGCATCCTGCTGGAGGGGGATTCGATCACGGAGGCTTCTACATCAACTCTATTGCCCTTTGGATGAAGCGTGAGTAGATTACCATAGACCTACGGGTCCATGTATAGTAGCTACATGGCTTCTTCTATCTCTTTGATTCTCAATACCATGTTCTCCTCGATGTTCTTGGAGATCTATCTGATGTAATCTTCTTTTGCGGTGTGTTTGTTGAGATTTGATGAATTGTGGATTTATGATCAGCTTATCTATGAATATTATTTGAATCTTCTCTGAATTCTTTTATGCATGATTTGATATCTTTGTAATTCTCTTCGAACTATCGATTTGGTTTGGCCAACTAGATTAGTTTTCCTTGCAATGGGAGAAGTGCTTAGCTTTGGGTTCAATCTTATGGTGTCCTTTCCCAGTGACAGTAGGGGCGGCAACGCACGTATTGTATTGTGGTCATCGAGGATAAAAAGATGGGGTTTGCATCATATTGCTTGTGTTTATTCCTCTACATCATGTCATCTTACTTAATGTGTTACTCTGTTCTTCATGAACTTAATACTCTAGATGCAAGCAGGAGTCGGTCGATGTGTGGAGTAATAGTAGTAGATGAAGAATCGTTTCGGTCTACTTGACACAAACGTGATGCCTATATTTCATAATTATTGCCTTAGATATCATCATAACTTTGAGCTTTTCTATCAATTTCTCGACAATAATGTGACGACTCGAGACCGATGCTCCAGACGCCTTCCATGTTTTTCGTTGTCACCATGTCTTTTATTCCCTTGTTGCATTTCATCATGTGCATTACATTCGCATGTTTTCATAAAGCTTGCATCCGTTCGTAGTTGCCGCATCCCACCTTACCTTCATTGACCGTTCCGAGACCAACCGTGTTTTTTGGAGTCCCTCTTGTCTGGCCGCATAACCTCTATGCACAGCGCACCAACCCCTCGCGTGCATGTCCGAAACTTTCCCGGACCCGACCCAGATAGTCGTCACCGTTGGGTTCGGATCATCCCCAAACATCCCTAAAATATCTTCGGTTCATTGTTTGGACTACCTAACCTATTCATCTCGGACCGTCCAATTTTTATCGGAGGGACCAAATAGTCTAACATCTAATCCCCTACCTATATAACCAGACAAAACCCTAAAATTTAGGAGATGTCCCATCCATCCCGTCTCACGCCACCACTCCACCAAATCCCCCTTGGGATCCCCATTCCACCAACCAGAGTCTCATCTGCTCGATCCCGAGGGGATCACGAGCAGCTCGTCCCCGCTGGCGACCGAACCAGCAGGCCCCAGCGCAATAGCACCCAATACTCTCGACTTCAACCCGCAGTCAACGACACATCCTATAACCCCTAACCTCGTCCTGATTCAGGAGGAGAGGAGCTCCTCCTGAAGCCCTTTTTCGCCATCGTCGTTCGGCGCCATCGGTGAGTCATCCGCCAGGAACGGCACCACGCCCTTGCGTCCTCTGGGTCCCTCTCTTCCTTCCCCTCGTTTCCTCTACCGTTTCTCTCTTCTCTCTCTCAATGCTCTCTCTCTCTGTCTGTCTCAACAGGGAACTGAGCTGACATGGCCGTCGCCACCCCTTGTGAAGTCGCCGTCGTCGCCACGAACCCTCCTTGTCGCCTGCATCTCCTCCGGCAGCGCCACCATGCCCGCACGCCTCTGGCGAAGCTCCGTTCAGCCTAGCTATTGGGGAACACAGTAATTTCAAAAAAAAATCCTACGCACACGCAAGATTCATCTAGGTGATGCATAGCAACGAGAGGAGAGAGTGTTGTCCATGTACCCTTGTAGACCGTAAGCGGAAGCGTTATGACAACGCGGTTGATGTAGTCGTACGTCTTCATGATCCGACCGATCCTAGCACCGAAGGTACGGCATCTCCGTGATCTGCACACGTTCTGCTCAGTGACGTCTCACAAACTCTAGATCCAGCTGAGTGTCGAGGGAGAGCTTCATCAGCACGACGGCATGATGATGGTGATGATGAAGTTATCGATGTAGGGCTTCACCTAAGCTCTACAACGATATGATCGAGGTGGAAATCTGTGGAGGGGGGGCACCACACACGGCTAAACAATCAACTTGTGTGTTCTAGGGTGCCCCCCTGCCCACGTATATAAAGGAGGGAGGGGGAGGCCGGTCGGCCCTCTCTAGGCGCGCCAAGGGGGAGGAGTCCTCCTCCTAGTAGGAGGAGGAGACTCCCCCCTTTCCTAGTCCCACTAGGAATAGAAGGAAGAGGAAGAAGGAGAAAGGAAAGGGGGGCCAGCCCCCCACCCAATTCGGATTGGGCTTGGGGGCGGGGCACGCCCCTCCTAGGCTGCCTTCTCTTCTCTCCCACTAAGGCCCATTAAGGCCCATATACTCCCCGGGGGGTTCCGGTAACCCTCCGGTACTCCGGTAAATGCCCGAACTCACCCAGAACCATTCCGATGTCCAAATATAGCCTTCTAATATATCGATCTTTATGTCTCGACCATTCTGAGACTCCTCATCATGTCCGTGATCATATCCGGGACTTTGAACTACCTTCGGTACATCAAAACACATAAACCCATAATACCAATCGTCACCGAACGTTAAGCGTGCAGACCCTACGAGTTCGAGAACTATGTAGACATGACTGAGACTCATCTCCAGTCAATAACCAATAGCATAACCTGGATACTCATATTGGTTCCTACATATTCTACGAAGATCTTTATCGGTCAAACCGCATAACAACATATGTTGTTCCCTTTGTCATTGGTATGTTACTTGCCCGAGCTTCGATTGTCAGTATCTCAATACCTAGTTCAATCTCATTACCGGCAAGTCTCTTTACTTGTTCTGTAATGCAACATCCCGTAACTAGTCCCTCTATTCCAAATTACTCATCGCAGAAATGGATGTATCTAGAACTAAAATACATCTAGATACATCCATACCTACGACAAGTAATTCGGAACGGAGGGAGTAACTCATTAGTCACATTTCTTGCAAGGCTTATAGTGATGTGCATTACCAAGAGGGCCCAGAGATACCTCTCCGATACACGGAGTGACAAATCCTAATCTCGATCTATGCCAACTCAATGAACACCATCGGAGACACCTGTAGAGCATCTTTATAGTCACCCAGTTACGTTGTGACGTTTGGTAGCACACTAAGTGTTCCTCCGGTATTTGGGAGTTGCATAATCTCATAGTCATATGAACATGTATAAGTTATGGAGAAAGCAAGTTGTAAAATAAATGATCAAATTGCTAAGCTAACGGATGGGTGAAGTCAATCACATCATTCTCTAATGATGTGATCCCATTTATCAAATGAAAACTCTTTGTCCATGGCTAGGAAACTTAACCATCTTTGATTAACGATCTAGTCAAGTAGAGGCATACTAGTGACACTCAGTTTGTCTATGTATTCACACATGTACTAAGTTTCCGGTTAATACAATTCTAGCATGAATAATAAACATTTATCATGATATAAGGAAATATAAATGACAACTTTATTATTGCCTCGAGGGCATATTTCCTTCAGTCTCCCACTTGCACTAGAGTCAATAATATAGATTATTTTGTGATGATTCTAACACCCATGGAGTCTTGGTGCTGATCATGTTTTGCTCGTGAGAGAGGCTTAGTCAACGGGTCTGCAACATTCAGATCTGTATGTATCTTGCAAATCTCTATGTCTCCCTCCTTGACTTGATCGCGGATGCAATTGAAGCGTCTCTTGATGTGCTTGGTTCTCTTGTGAAATCTGGATTCCTTTGCCAAGGCAATTGCACCAATATTGTCACAAAAGTTTTTCATTGGACCTGATGCACTAGGTATGACACCTAGATCGGATATGAACTCCTTCATCCAGACTCCTTCATTTGCTGCTTCTAAAGAAGCTATGTACTCCGCTTCACACGTAGATCCCGCCACGACGCTCTACTTGGAACTGCACCAACTGACAGCTCCACCATTCAATAAAACACGCATCCGGTTTGTGACTTAGAGTCATCTGGATCAGTGTCAAAGCTTGCATCGACGTTACCATTTACGATGAGCTCTTTGTCACCTCCATAAATGAGAAACATATCCTTAGTCCTTTTCAGGTATTTCAGGATGTTCTTGACCGCTGTTCAGTGATCCACTCCTGGATTACTTTGGTACCTCCCTGCTAAACTGATAGCAAGGCACACATCCGGTCTCCTACACAGCATTGCATACATGATAGAACCTATGGCTGAAGCATAGGGAATGACTTTCATTTTCTCTCTATCTTCTGAAGTGGTCGGACATTGAGTCTGAATCAACTGCACACCTTGTAACACAGGCAACAATCCTTTCTTTGCTTGATCCATTTTGAACTTCTTCAAAACATTATCAAGGTATGTGCTTTGTGAAAGTCCAATTAAGTGTCTTGATCTATCTCTATAGATCTTGATGCCCAATATATAAGCAGCTACACCGAGGTCTTTCATTGAAAAATTCTTACTCAAGTATCCTTTTATGCTATTCAGAAATTCCATATCATTTCCGATCAACAATATGTCATCTACATATAATATCAGAAATGCTACAGATCTCCCACTCACTTTCTTGTAAATATAGGCTTCTCCAAAAGTCTGTATAAAACCATATGCTTTGATCACACTATCAAAGCGTATATTCCAACTCCGAGAGGCTTGCACCGGTCCATAAGTGGATCGCTAGAGCTTGCATACTTTTGTTGGTGAACGTTGCAGAAAATTAAAAAAAATTCTTGCGGTTTCACCAAGATCCATCTATGAGTTCATCTAAGCAACGAGTCAAGGGAGTGAGTTTGCATCTACATACCACTTGTAGATCGAGTGCGGAAGCGTTCAAGGGGATGGTGATGATGGAGTCGTACTCGTCGTGATTCAGATCACCGATGACCAATTGCTGAACGGACAGCACCTCCACGTTCAACACACGTACGGGACGGACGACGTCTCCTCCGTCTTGATCCAGCAAGGAGGAAGGAGAGGTTGAGGAAGGCAGATCCAACGGCAGCACGACGGCGTGGTGTAGTTGGTGCAGCAGTACTCCGACAGGGCTTCGCCAAGCACGTACGGAGGAGGAGAGGTGTTGGGGAGGGGAGGGGCTGCGCCTTGAGTTGTGTCCAGCAGCCCTCCCCTCACCCCTCTATTTATAGGGGAAGGGGCAAGGGGGGCCGACCCCTCTAGATGGGATCTAGAGGGGGGGCGGCGGCCAGGGAGGGGAGGCTTGCCCCCCAAGCAAGGGGGGCGCCCCCTTTAGGGTTTCCCCCCAAACCCTAGGCGCATGGGCCCAAGGTGGGGGGCGCACCCAGCCCTCCAAGGGCTGACTCCCTGCCCCTTGCGGCCCATGTGGCCCTCCGGGAGGGGTGGCCCCTCCCGGTGGACCCCCGGAACCCCTCCGGTGGCCCCGGTACAATACCGATAGGACCCCGAATTCTTCCGGTGTCCGTATGACAACTTCCCATATATAAAACTTCACCTCCGGACCATTCCGGAACTCCTCGTGACGTTCGGGATCTCATCCGGGACTCGAACAACTTTCGGTAATCACATACAAGTCTTCCTAATAACCCTAGCGTCACCGAACCTTAAGTGTGTAGACCCTACGGGTTCGAGAGACATGCAGACATGACCGAGACTCTCCGGTCAATAACCAACAGCGGGATCTGGATACCCATGTTGGCTCCCACATGCTCCTCGATGATGTCATCGGATGAACCACGATGTCGAGGATTCAATCAAACCCCGTATACAATTCCCTTTGTCAATCGGTACGTTACTTGCCCGAGACCCGATCGTCGGTATCCCAATACCTTGTTCAGTCTCGTTACCGGCAAGTCACTTTACTCATACCGTAATGCATGATCCCGTGATCAACCACTTGGTAACTTTGAGCTCATTATGATGATGCATTACCGAGTGGGCCCAGTGATACCTCTCCGTCATACGGAGTGACAAATCCCAGTCTCGATCCGTGTCAACCCAACAGACACTTTCGGAGATACCTGTAGTGCACCTTTATAATCACCCAGTTACGTTGTGACGTTTGATACACCCAAAGCACTCCTACGGTATCCGGGAGTTACACGATCTCATGGTCGAAGGAAGAGATACTTGACATTGGAAAAGCTCTAGCAAACGAACTAACTGACCTTTGTGCTATGCTTAGGATTGGGTCTTGTCCATCACATCATTCTCCTAATGATGTGATCCCGTTATCAACGACATCCAATGTCCATACAAGGAAACCATGACTATCTGTTGATCACAACGAGCTAGTCAACTAGAGGCTCACTAGGGACATATTGTGGTCTATGTATTCACACGTGTATTACGATTTCCGGATAATACAGTTATAGCATGAATAAAAGACTATTATCATGAACAAAGAAATATAATAATAACACTTTTATTATTGCCTCTAGGGCATATTTCCAACAGTCTCCCACTTGCACTAGAGTCAATAATCTAGTTACATTGTGATGAATCGAACACCCATAGAGTCCTGGTGCTGATCATGTTTTGCTCGCTAGAGAGGTTTAGTCAACGGATCTGCGACATTCAGATCCGTATGTACTTTGCAAATTTCTATGTCTCCATCTTGAACATTTTCACGGATGGAGTTGAAACGACGCTTGATGTGCCTGGTCTTCTTGTGAAATCTGGGCTCCTTTGCAAGGGCAATAGCTCCAGTATTGTCACAGAAAAGTTTGATCGGCCCCGACGCATTGGGTATGACTCCTAGGTCGGTGATGAACTCCTTCACCCAAATAGCTTCATGCGCTGCCTCCGAGGCTGCCATGTACTCCGCTTCACATGTAGATCCCGCCACGACGCTCTGCTTGCAGCTGCACCAGCTTACTGCTCCACCATTCAACATATACACGTATCCGGTTTGTGACTTAGAGTCATCCAGATCTGTGTCGAAGCTAGCATCGACGTAACCCTTTACGACGAGCTCTTCGTCACCTCCATAAACGGGAAACATGTCCTTTGTCCTTTTCAGGTACTTCAGGATATTCTTGACCGTTGTCCAGTGTTCCTTGCCGGGATTACTTTGGTACCTACCTACCAAACTTACGGCAAGGTTTACATCAGGTCTGGTACACATCATGGCATACATAATAGATCCTATGGCTGAAGCATAGGGGATGACACTCATCTCTTCTTTATCTTTTGCCGTGGTCGGGCATTGAGCCGAGCTCAATCTCACACCTTGCAACACAGGCAAGAACCCCTTCTTGGACTGATCCATTTTGAACTTCTTCAAAATCTTATCAAGGTATGTGCTTTGTGAAAGACCTATGAGGCGTCTTGATCTATCCCTATAGATCTTGATGCCTAATATATAAGCAGCTTCTCCAAGGTCCTTCATTGAAAAACAATTATTCAAGTAGGCCTTAATGCTGTCCAAGAATTATATATCATTTCCCATCAAAAGTATGTCATCTACATATAATATGAGAAATGCTACAGAGCTCCCACTCACTTTCTTGTAAACGCAGGCTTCTCCATAAGTCTGCGTAAACACAAACGCTTTGATCATCTCATCAAAGCGAATATTCCAACTCCGAGATGCTTGCACCAGCCCATAAATGGATCGCTGGAGTTTGCATACTTTGGTAGCGTTCTTAGGATCGACAAAACCTTCCGGTTGCATCATATACAGTTCTTCCTTAAGATGCCCGTTAAGGAATGCCGTTTTGACGTCCATCTGCCATATCTCATAATCATAGTATGCGGCAATTGCTAACATGATTCGGACGGACTTCAGCTTCGCTACGGGAGAGAATGTCTCGTCGTAGTCAATCCCTTGAACTTGTCGATAACCCTTAGCGACAAGTCGATCTTTATAGATGGTAACATTGCCATCCGCGTCCGTCTTCTTCTTAAAGATCCATTTGTTTTCTATCGCTCGCCGATCATCGGGCAAGTCTGTCAAAGTCCATACTTTGTTTTCATACATGGATTCTATCTCGAATTTCATGGCTTCAAGCCATTTGTTGGAATCTGGGCCCGCCATCGCTTCTTCATAGTTCGAAGGTTCACCGTTGTCTAACAACATGATTTCCAAGACGGGGTTGCCGCACCACTCTGGTGCGGAACGTGTCCTTGTGGACCTACGAAGTTCAGTAGCAACTTGATCGGAAGTACCTTGATCATTATCATTATTTTCCTCTTCATAGGCATTACAGGAACATTTTCCTGAGCCGCACTACTTTCCCGTTCAAGAGGTAGTACTTCGTTGAGTTCTACTTTCCTCCCACTTACTTCTTTCGAGAGAAACTCTTTTTCCAGAAAGGATCCGTTCTTGGCAACAAAGATCTTGCCCTCGGAGTTTAAGTAGAAGGTATACCCAATGGTTTCTTTAGGGTATCCTATGAAGACGCATTTTTCCGACTTGGGTTCGAGCTTTTTAGGTTGAAGTTTCTTGACATAAGCATCGCATCCCCAAACTTTTAGAAACGACAACTTAGGTTTCTTCCCAAACCATAATTCATACGGTGTCGTCTCAACGGATTTAGACGGTGCCCTATTTAAAGTGAATGTAGCTGTCTCTAGAGCGTATCCCCAAAATGATAGCGGTAAATCGGTAAGAGACATCATAGACCGCACCATATCCAATAGAGTGTGATTACGACGTTCGGACACACCGTTACGCTGAGGTGTTCCAGGCGGCGTGAGTTGTGAAACGATTCCACATTTTCTGAAGTGTGTACCAAATTCGTGACTTAAGTATTCTCCTCCACGATCTGATCGTAGGAACTTTATCTTTCGGTCACGTTGATTCTCTACCTCATTCTGAAATTCCTTGAACTTTTCAAAGGTCTCAGACTTGTGTTTCATTAAGTAGACATACCCATATCTACTCAAGTCATCAGTGAGAGTGAGAACATAACGATATCCTCCGCGAGCCTCAACGCTCATTGGACCGCACACATCGGTATGTATGATTTCCAACAAGTTGGTTGCTCGCTCCATTGTTCCAGAGAACGGAGTTTTGGTCATCTTGCCCATGAGGCATGGTTCGCATGTGTCAAATGATTCATAATCTAGAGACTCCAAAAGTCCATCAGCATGGAGCTTCTTCATGCGCTTGACACCAATGTGACCAAGGCGGCAGTGCCACAAGTATGTGGGACTATCGTTATCAACTTTACATCTTTTGGTATTCACGCTATGAATATGTGTAACACTATGCTCGAGATTCATTAAGAATAAGCCATTGACCATCGGAGCATGACCATAAAACATATCTCTCATATAAATAGAACAACCATTATTCTCGGATTTAAATGAGTAGCCATCTCATATCAAACGAGATCCAGATACAATGTTCATGCTCAAACTTGGCACCAAATAACAATTATTAAGGTTCAAAACTAATCCCGTAGGTAAATGTAGAGGTAGCGTGCCGACGGCGATCACATCGACTCTGGAACCATTCCCGACGCGCATCGTCACCTCGTCCTTCGCCAGTCTCCGCTTATTCCGCAGCTCCTGCTGTGAGTTACAAATATGAGCAACGGTACCGGTATCAAATACCCAGGAGTTACTACGAGCACTGGTAAGGTACACATCAATTACATGTATATCAAATATACCTTTAGTGTTGCCGGCCTTCTTATACGCTAAGTATTTGGGGCAGTTCCGCTTCCAGTGACCCTTCCCCTTGCAATAAAAGCACTCAGTCTCAGGCTTAGGTCCATTCTTTGACTTCTTCCCGGTAACTGGCTTAGCAGGCGCGGCAACCTCCTTGCCATCCTTCTTGAAGTTATTCTTACCCTTGCCCTTCTTGAACTTAGTGGTCTTATTGACCATCAACACTTGATGTTCTTTTTTGATTTCAACCTCTGCTGACTTCAGCATAGAAAATACTTCAGGAATGGTCTTTACCATCCCCTGCATATTGTAGTTCATCACAAAGCTCTTGTAGCTTGGTGGGAGTGACTGAAGGATTCTGTCAATGACTGCCTCATCAGGGAGGTTAATATTCAGCTGGGTCATACGGTTGTGCAACCCAGGCATCTTGAGTATATGCTCACTGACAGAACTATTTTCCTCCATCTTACAACTATAGAACTTGTCGGAGATGTCATATCTCTCGACCCGGGCGTGAGCTTGGAAAACTAGTTTCAGCTCCTCGAACATCTCATATGCTCCGTGATGCTCAAAACGCTTTTGGAGCCCCGGTTCTAAGCTGTAAAGCATGCCGCACTGAACGAGGGAATAATCATCAGCACGAGACTGCCAAGCATTCATAATGTATTGGTTCTCTGGGATGGGAGCGTCACCTAGCGGTCCTTCTAGGACATATTGTTTCCTGGCAGCTATGAGGATGATCCTCAGGTTCCGGACCCAGTCCGTATAGTTGCTGCCATTATCTTTCAGCTTGGTTTTCTCTAGGAACGCGTTGAAGTTCATGTTGACATGAGCGTTGGCCATTTGATTTACAAGACATATTTTGCAAAGGTTTTAGACTAAGTTCATGATAATTAAGTTCATCTAATCAAATTATAATGAACTCCCACTCAGATTTGACATCCCTCTAGTCATCTAAGTGATACACGATCCGAGTCGACTAGGCCGTGTCCGATCATCACGTGAGACGGACTAGTCATCGTCGGTGAACATTCTCATGTTGATCGTATCTTCCATACGACTCGTGTTCGACCTTTCGGTCTCCATGTTCCAAGGCCATGTCTGTACATGCTAGGCTCGTCAAGTTAACCCTAAGTGTATTGCATGTGTAAATCTGTCTTACACCCGTTGTATGTGAACGTAAGGATCTATCACACCCGATCATCACGTGGTGCTTCGAAGCGACGAACTTTAGCAACGGTGCACAGTTAGGGGAGAACACTTCTTGAAATTGGTGTAAGGGATCATCTTATTTACTACCGTCGTTCTAAGTAAACAAGATGCACAAACATAATAAACATCACATGCAATTATATAATAGTGACATGATATGGCCAATATCATATAGCTCCATTGATCTCCATCTTCGGGGCTCCATGATCATCTTGTCACCGGCATGACACCATGATCTCCATCATCGTGTTTTCATGAAGTTGTCACGCCAACGACTACTTCTACTTCTATGACTAACGCGTTTAGTAATAAAGTAAAGTAGTTTACATGGCGTTCTTCAATGACACGCAGGTCATACAAAAATAAAGACAACTCCTATGGCTCCTGCCGGTTGTCATACTCATCGACATGCAAGTCGTGATTCCTATTACAAGAACATGATCTCATATATCACAATATATCATTCATCATTCATCACAACTTCTGGCCATATCACATCACATGACAATTGCTGCAAAAACAAGTTAGACGTCCTCTAGTTGTTGTTGCATCTTTTACGTGGCTGCAATTGGGTTCTAGCAAGAACGTTTTCTTACCTACGAATAACCACAACGTGATTTTGTCAACTTCTATTTACCCTTCATAAGGACCCTTTTCATCGAATCTGCTTCAACTAAAGTGGGAGAGACAGACACCCGCCAGCCACCTTATGCAACTAGTGCATGTTAGTCGGTGGAACCGGTCTCACGTAAGCGTACGTGTAAGGTTGGTCCGGGCCGCTTCATCCCACAATACCGCTGAAGCAAGATAAGACTGGTAGTGGCAAGCAAGTTGACAAGATCTACGCCCACAACAAAATTGTGTTCTACTCGTGCAAAGAGAACTACGCATAGACCTAGCTCATGATGCCACTGTTGGTGAACGTTGCAGAAAATTAAAAAAATTTCCTACGGTTTCACCAACATCCATCTATGAGTTCATCTAAGCAATGAGTCAAGGGAGTGAGTTTGCATCTGCATACCACTTGTAGATCGAGTGCGGAAGCGTTCAAGGGGATGGTGATGATGGAGTCGTACTCATCGTGATTCGGATCACCGATGACCAAGTGCTGAACGGACAGCACCTCCGCGTTCAACACACGTACGGGACGGACGACGTCTCCTCCGTCTTGATCCAGCAAGGAGGAAGGAGAGGTTGAGGAAGGCAGCTCCAATGGCAGCACGACGGCGTGGTGTAGTTGGTGCAGCAGTACTCCGACAGGGCTTCGCCAAGCACGTACGGAGGAGGAGAGGTGTTGGGGAGGGGAGGGGCTGCGCCTTGAGTTGTGTCCAGCAACCCTCCCCTCACCCCTCTATTTATAGAGGAAGGGGCAAGGGGGGCCGACCCCTCTAGATGGGATCTAGAGGGGGGGCGGCGGCCAGGGAGGGGAGGCTTGCCCCCCAAGCAAGGGGGGCGCCCCCTTTAGGGTTTCCCCCCAAACCCTAGGCGCATGGGCCCAAGGTGGGGGGCGCGCCCAGCCCTCCAGGGGCTGACTCCCTGCCCCTTGCGGCCCATGTAGCCCTCCGGGAGGGGTGGCCCCTCCCGGTGGACCCCCGGAACCCCTCCGGTGGCCTCGGTACAATACCGATAGGACCCCGAATTCTTCTGGTGTCCGTATGACAACTTCCCATATATAAAACTTCACCTCCGGACCATTCCGGAACTCCTCGTGACGTCCGGGATCTCATCCGGGACTCCGAACAACTTTCGGTAATCACATACAAGTCTTCCTAATAACCCTAGCGTCACCGAACCTTAAGTGTGTAGACCCTACGGGTTCGGGAGACATGCAGACATGACCGAGACTCTCCGGTCAATAACCAACAGCGGGATCTGGATACCCATGTTGGCTCCCACATGCTCCTCGATGATGTCATCGGATGAACCATGATGTCGAGGATTCGATCAAACCCCGTATACAATTCCCTTTGTCAATCGGTACATTACTTGCCCGAGACCCGATCGTCGGTATCCCAATACCTTGTTCAGTCTCGTTACCGGCAAGTCACTTTACTCGTACTGTAATGCATGATCCCGTGATCAACCACTTGGTCACTTTGAGCTCATTATGATGATGCATTACCGAGTGGGCCCAGTGATACCTCTCCGTCATACGGAGTGACAAATCCCAGTCTCGATCCGTGTCAACCCAACAGACACTTTCGGAGATACCTGTAGTGCACCTTTATAATCACCCAGTTACGTTGTGACGTTTGATACACCCAAAGCACTCCTACGGTATCCGGGAGTTACACGATCTCATGGTCGAAGGAAGAGATACTTGACATTGGAAAAGCTCTAGCAAACGAACTAACCGACCTTTGTGCTATGCTTAGGATTGGGTCTTGTCCATCACATCATTCTCCTAATGATGTGATCCCGTTATCAACGACATCCAATGTCCATAGCCAGGAAACCATGACTATCTATTGATCACAACGAGCTAGTCAACTAGAGGCTCACTAGGGACATATTGTGGTCTATGTATTCACACGTGTATTAGGATTTCCGGATAATACAGTTATAGCATGAATAAAAGACTATTATCATGAACAAAGAAATATAATAATAACACTTTTATTATTGCCTCTAGGGCATATTTCCAACAACTTTGTTAGCACCTTTTGGATCGACAAAACCTTATGGTTCCATCATATACAACTCTTCCTTAAGATATCCATTAAGCAATGCCGTTTTGACATCCATTTGCCAAATTTCATAATCATAAAATGCGGCAATTGCTAACATGATTGGACGGACTAAAGCATCGCTATGGGTGAGAAGGTCTCATCATAGTCAACTCCTTGAACTTGTCGAAAACCTTTTGCAACAAGTCGAGCTTTGTAGACAGTAATATTACCGTCAGCGTCAGTCTTCTTCTTGAAGATCCATTTATTCTCTATGGCCTGCCGATCAACGGGCAAGTGAACCAAAGTCCACATTTTGTTCTCATACATGGATCCCATCTCAGATTTCATGGCCTCAAGCCATTTTGCGGAATCTAGACTCATCATCGCTTCCTCATAGTCCGTAGGTTCGTCATGGTCAAGTAACATGACCTCCAAAACAGGATTACCGTACCACTCTGGTGCGGATCTTACTCTTGTTGACCTACGAGGTTCAGTAGTAACTTGATCAAAAGTTTCATGATCATCATCATTAGCTTCCTCACTTACTGGTGTAGGAATCACTAGAACTGATTTCTGTGATGAACTACTTTCCAATAAGGGAGTAGGTACAATTACCTCGTCAATTTCTACTTTCCTCCCACTCACTTCTTTTGAGAGAAACTCCTTCTCTAGAAAGGATCCATTCTTAGCAATGAATATCTTGCCTTCGGATATGTGATAGAAGGTGTATCCAACAGTCTCCTTTGGGTATCCTATGAAGACACGTTTCTCCGTTTGGGTTCGAGCTTATCAGGTTGAAGTTTTTTCACATAAGCATCGCAGCCCCAAACTTTAAGAAATGACAACTTGGGTTTCTTGCCAAACCACAGTTCATAAGGTGTCGTCTCAATGGATTTTGATGGTGCCCTATTTAACGTGAATGCAACCGTCTCTAAAGAATAACCCCGAAACGATAGCGGTAATTCAGTAAGAGACATCATAGATCGCACCATATCTAATAAAGTGCGGTTACGACGTTCGGACACACCATTACGCTGTGGTGTTCCAGGTGGCGTGAGTTGCGAAACTATTCCGCATTGTTTCAAATGAAGACCAAACTCGTAACTCAAATATTCTCATCCATGATCAGATCGTAGAAACTTAATTTTCTTGTTATGATGATTTTCCACTTCACTATGAAATTCTTTGAACTTTTCAAATGTTTCATACTTATGTTTCATCAAGTAGATATACCCATATTTGCTTAAATCATCTGTGAAGGTAAGAAAATAATGACACCCGCCGCGAGCATCAACACTCATTGGACCACATACATCAATATGTATTATTTCCAACAAGTATGTTGCTCGCTCCATTGTTCCGGAGAACGGAGTCTTAGTCATCTTGCCCATGAGGCACGGTTCGCAAGCATCAAGTGATTCATAATCAAGTGATTCCAAAAGTCCATCAGCATGGAGTTTCTTCATGCACTTTACACCAATATGACCTAAATGCCAGTGCCACAAATAAGTTGCACTATCATTATTAAACTTATATCTTTTGGCTTCAGTAATATGCACATGTGTATCACTACTATCAAGATTTAGTAAATACATACCACACATCAAGGGTGCATGACCATAAAAGATATTACTCATATAAATAGAACAACCATTATTCTTTGATTTAAATGAATAACTGTCTCGCATCAAACAAGATCCAGATATAATGTTCATGCTTAACACTGGCACCAAATAACAATTATTCAGGTCTAAAACTAATCCTGAAGGTAGATGTAGAGGTAGCGTGTCGACGGCGATCACATCGACTTTGGAACCATTTCCCACACGCATCGTCACCTCGTCCTTAGCCAATCTTTGCTTAATCTGTAGCCCCTGTTTCGAGTTGCAAATATTAGCAACAGAACCAGTATCAAATACCTAGGCGCTACTGCGAGCATTAGTAAGGGACACATCAATAACGTGTATATCAAATATACCTTTCACTTTGCCATCCTTCTTCTCCGCCAAATACTTCGTGCAGTTCTGCTTCCAGTGACTAGTCCCTTTGTAGTAGAAGCACTCAGTCTCAGGCTTAGGTCCAGACTTGGGCATCTTCACTTGAACAACAACTTGCTTGCCGTTCTTCCTGAGGTTCCCCTTCTTCCCTTTACCATTCTTCTTGAAACTGGTGATCTTGTTGACCATCTACACTTGATGCTCCTTCTTGATTTCTACCTCCATAGCTTTTAGCATTGCGAAGAGCTCGGGAATTGTCTTATCCATCCCTTGCATATTATAGTTCATCACGAAGCTCTTGCAGCTTGGTGGCAGTGATTGAAGAACTATGTCAATGACACTATCATCAAGAAGATTAACTCCCATCTGAGTCAAGTGGTTGTGGTACCCAGACATTCTGAGTATATGTTCACTGACAGAACTATTCTCCTCCATTTTGTAGCTATAGAACTTATTGGAGACTTCATATCTCTCAATACGGGCATTTGCTTAAAATATTAACTTCAACTCCTGGAACATCTCATATGCTCCATGACGTTCGAAACGCCGTTGAAGTCCCGGTTCTAAGCCATAAAGCATGGCACATTGACCTAATGAGTATTCATTAGCTTTGCTCTGCCAGACGTTCATAACATCTGGCGTTGCTCCTGCAGCGGGTTTGTCACCTAGCGGTGCTTCCAGGACATAATTCTTCTATGCAGCAATGAGGATAATCCTCAAGTTACGGACCCAGTCCGTGTAATTGCTACCATCATCTTTCAACTTAGCTTTCTCTAGGAACACATTAAAATTCAACGGAAAAACAGCACGGGCCATCTATCTACAACAACATAGACATGCAAAATACTATCAGGTACTAAGTTCATGATGAATTAAAGTTCAATTAATCATATTACTTAAGAACTCCCACTTAGATAGACATCCCTCTAATCATCTAAGTGATCACGTGATCCATATCAACTAAACCATGTCCGATCATCACATGAGATGGAGTAGTTTTCAATGGTGAACATCACTATGTTTATAACACCCACAATGCGGCTATATCTCCCACGTGTCGGGGCACGACTTAGAGGCATAGCCGCATGGTAGGCTTGTCGCAAGAGGGGTAATCTTCACACATCCCATGTACTGAATAAGAAAGGGATAAAGAGTTGGCTTACAATCGCCACTTCACACAAATACAAGTTAAACATACATCATCCAGAATACAATCAAGGTCCGACTACGGAACCAAAATAAAAGAAGACAACCCCAAATGTTAGATCCCCGATCATCCCAACTGGGCTCCACTACTGATCAACAGGAAACGATACAACACAACGGACAAGATCTTCATCGAGCTCCCACTAGAGCTGGGTTGCGTCACCTGCACTGGTATCATCGGCACCTGCAACTGTTTGGAAGTACCTGTGAGTCACGAGGACTCAGTAATCTCACACCCGTGAGATCAAGACTATTTCAGCTCAAAGGTATGAAAGGGTATTGATGTGGAGCTACAACAAGCACTAGCATATATGGTGGCTAACTTACGCAAAAGAGAGCGAAGAGATGCAAAGCACGGCCGAGCAACTAATAGTGATCAAGAAGTGATCCTGAAGCTACTTACGTTCAAGCATAACACGAGACTGTGTTCTCTTCCCGGACTCCACCGAAAAGAGACCATCACGGCTACACACGCGGTTGATTCATTTTAATTAAGTTAAGTGTCAGGTTCTCTACAACCGGATATTAACAAATTCCCATCTGCCACATAACCACGGGCACGGCTCTCGAAAGTTTATACCCTGCAGGGGAGTCCCGACTTAGCCCATCACAAGCTCTTACGGTCAACGAAGGATATTCCTTCTCCAAGGAAGACCCGATCAGACTCGGAATCCTGGTTACAAGACATTTTGACAATGGTAAAACAAGACCAGCAAGACCGCCCGATGCGCCGACATCCTGATAGGAGCTGCACATATCTCGTTCTCAGGGCAACACCGGATGAACAATAGGTACAGCTACAACCATCCCTCAAGTTTCCCCGAGGTGGCGCCGCAAGTGGCTCTGGTTTGGAACAACACTTAGAGAAGCTCTGGCCGGGGGGTTAAAATAAAGATGACCCTCGAGAGCCGACTCCCAAGGGAAAAGTAGGTGGTGGTGAGGCAAATGGTAAAACCAAGGTTGGGCCTTGCTGGAGGAGTTTTATTCAAAGAGAATGGTCAAGGGGTCCCCATAACACCCAACCGTGTAAGGAACGCAAAATCAAGGAACATAACACCGGTATGACAGGAGCTAGGGAGGCAAGAGTGGAACAAAACACCAGGCATAAGGCCGAGCCTTACACCCTTTACCAAGTATATAGATGCATTAATTAAATAAGATATATTGTGATATCCCAACATAACCATGTTCCAAACATGGAACAAACTTCATCTTCGCCTGCAACTAGCAACGCTATAAGAGGGGCTGAGCAAAAGCGGTAACATAGCCAAACAACGGTTTGCTAGGAAAGGAGGGTTAGAGGCTTGACATGGCAATATGGGAGGCATGATATAGCAAGTGGTAGGTATCACGGCATAGCAATAGAGCAAGCAACTAGCAAGCAAAGATAGAAGTGATTTCGAGGGTATGGTCATCTTGCCTGAAATCCCGCAAGGAAGAAGAACGAGTCCATGAAGAAGATAAACGGACGTAGTCGAACGGATTCCACACAACTTCGGAACGAAACCGAAGCTAACGAAGGAAGCAACCCGGAAAGAAGCAAGTAACATAGTAAACAACAATCACATAATCAAGTGCACAACCAAGTATAATGCACAACCAAGTATGATGCATGTACGATTTAATGAGGCATGGCATGGAAAAGTGCACAAGCAAAACTACAAGTTAAGTGGAGCTCAATATGCAACTAGTTGCATATTGATGGAACACCACATGACTTATTTAGTTCTCTCCCGGTTATGTACCCAACAAAATTAAATGTTGGTTAGCATGGCACGAGGTGAAGCATAACAAAACTACTTATCTAGGCAAGTTTAAATGAGGCCGGAACAACAAACAACAAGTCCGAAAACTCCCCATATGCAAATTATGGATTTGGCACTGATCTGCCCTAAACCATATTTTAGAGTTGTTAAACATGGCAAGAGAAGTGCACCATGTTAAACTAGGCATTTTTCTACCCCATTTACATATAAAGTTTGTTAGGTTTGGAGCTACGGTTATTTAGTTATGAAATAAAGCATTTTAACATGCCATATGAGAAAATTAAAGCAAACAGCAAGTTAAACATTTCAAACATGCATGAAAGTTGGATATTATGAATCTAGACACAATTCTAAGCATTTTTCATATATAACTTATTTTAATCTGATGCACGGTTCTGAAGTTATTATATGCATGAACATGGAGGGGTTTTCTGCAAAACTACAGTCTCTGAAATAAATGAGAAAATCGTAGCAACAGAAAAAACACTATGGGCCGAAACTGATGGATCTGGGCTGGTGGGAGCTGCTCACTTTGGGCCTTTAGGCCGGCTCGACCAAAGCAGGGGTGGTGCTGGGCCGCAACAAGCTGCAGATGGGTCGACCGACGCAGGGCCCATCCGAACGAACGTGGAGCTGGTCGTCCTCCTCGTGTGCTCGCATGAACAGGGAGGCCATGGCGGCACCGATGCGAGAGGCAGGGAAGGTGGATGGCGGGAGGCAGCGAGGTTGGCCGGATCCGAACAGATCCGAGCAGGGCGGACCCATTCCCGGCGATGGGAGGCGGCTCCGGCGCGGTGCAGCTCCAGTGGTGCGGTGGAAGTTCCTGTAGGGTAATGGGGGAAGGGGAGGTGAGAGAGGAAGAGATAGAGAGAGGAGAGGGAAAAGGGCAGCCGGGACTTATCTCCGGCGAGGGCGGCAATGAGGGACGACCGAGGAGGCGCCGGCGGAGTCCAGCGGTGGGGTCGGGGTCGCCAGCGGGAGCAGGCAATGAGACAAGCTGCAGGATCGAGGCTCCTCCCGATCCAGGGTGAGGCGGCGGCGCGGTTCTGGCGTCTCAGGCCCAGATCGGGGCCCGGGCGGGCCTGGTGCGGGCCTGCGGCGGCGGGGAGGAGTGGGGTGACGTGGCGCGCGGGGATAGGCTGCGGGGGCGCTGGCGGCGGTGCCATGTGGCGGAGGAGGGTTCGCCGGTGCGGATTTGGAGGAGGGAAGCGGCGGCTGGCTACAGGAAACGAGGAAAGGGTAGGTAGGAGGCCAAAAATGGCAGGGGGCATCTATTTAGAGTAAGGGGCTAGGGTTAGGGACTTTAGAGGGGTTTGAGGCCGTCTCGGAGCCCTCCGATCGTGATCGAACGGTTTCGGACACGAGGAGGGGTTAGGTGGGTTGCAGGTGGGCTGTGGAGAGACCGTGGGCTAAGAAGAGAGAGAAGCAAAGTGATACGTCTCCGTCGTATCTACTTTTCCAAACACTTTTGCCCTTGTTTTGGACTCTAACTTGTATGATTTGAATGGAACTAACCCGGACTGACGCTGTTTTCAGCAGAATTGCCATGGTGTTGTTTTATGTGCAGAAAACAAAAGTTCTCGGAATGACCTGAAACTCCACGGAATATCTTAGAATAAATTATAAAAAATCCTCACCAAAGATAAAGACCAGGGGGGCCACACCCTGTCCACGAGGGTGGGGGGCGCGCCCCTCCCCCCTGGGCGCGCCCCCCTACCTCGTGGGCCCCCTGGTGGCCCTCCAACGCCAATTCCAACTCCATATATTGGCTTTCGAGGAGAAAAAAATCAGAGAGAAAGTTTCATCGCGTTTTACGATATGGAGCCGCCGCCAAGCCCTAATCTCTCTCGGGAGGGCTGATCTGGAGTCTGTTCGGTGCTCCGGAGAGGGGGATTCGTCGTCGTCATCATCATCAACCATCCTCCATCACCAATTTCATGATGCTCACCGCCGTGCATGAGTAATTGCATCGTAGGCTTGCTGGACGGTGATGGGTTGGATGAGATTTATCATGTAATCGAGTTAGTTTTGTTAGGGTTTGATCCCTAGTATCCACTATGTTCTGAGATTGATGTAGCTATGACTTTGCTATGCTTAATGCTTGTCACTAGGGCCCGAGTGCCATGATTTCAGATCTGAACCAATTATGTTTTCATGAATATATGTGAGTTCTAGATCCTATCTTGCAAGTGTATAGTCACCTACTATATGTTATGATCCGGCAACCCCGAAGTGACAATAATCGGGACCACTCCCGGTGATGACCATAGTTTGAGGAGTTCATGTATTCACTATGTGTTAATGCTTTGTTCCGGTTCTCTATTAAAAGGAGGCCTTAATATCCCTTAGTTTCCAATAGGACCCCGCTGCCACGGGAGGGTAGGACAAAAGATGTCATGCAAGTTCTTTTCCATAAGCATGTATGACTATTTACGGAATACATGCCTACATTACATTGATGAACTGGAGCTAGTTCTGTGTCACCCTATGTTATGACTGTTACATGATGAACCACATCCGACATAATTCTCCATCATTGATCCGGTGCCTACGAGTTTTCCATATACTGGTTTACGCTTATTTACTTTTCCGTTGCTACTGTTACAATCACTACAAACATACCAAAAACATTACTTTTGCTGTCTTTACTTTGTTACCGTTACCACCACTATCATATTACTTTGCTACTAAACACTTTGCTGCAGATACTAAGTTTCCAGGTGTGGTTGAATTGACAACTCAGCTGCTAATACTTGAGAATATTCTTTGGCTCCCCTTGTGTCGAATCAACAAATTTGGGTTGAATACTCTACCCTCGAAAACTGTTGCGATCCCCTATACTTGTGGGTTATCAAGACCTTTTTCTAGCGCCGTCGCCGGGGAGCATAGCTCTATTCTTTGAGTCACTTGGGATTTATATCTGCTGGACACTATGAAGAACTTGAAAGACGCTAAGACAAAAAAATTTCCCTCAACTACGAGGGGAGGTAAGGAACTGCCATCTAGCTCTGCACTTGATTCACCTTCTGTTATGAGTAAGCTAGCGACACCTAAACCTACTACTGCTATGAATTCTGATATGTCGCATGTTATTGATGATGCCACTTCTGCTATGCATGATACTTATGATGAAACTACTTCTATGCTTGATACTACTGTGCCACTTGGTGAATTTCTAGATGAGCAAATTTCTAAGTCTAGAGAAAGAGAAATTAGTGAACCTAAACATGATGATGTTAGTGATGATGAACCTATGCCTGTTATTCCTGAGGGTTATCTTTTTAATAATGAATCTTATGAAGCTATTCTTGCTTGTCCGGATAAACCTAAACGTAAGAGGTTACTAATTAAGTGGAGTAAGGAATCTTTTAGAGGTAGGATGAGACCCGACCCTGCTTTTGCTACTTCACCTATCTGTGTTCCTGATCGGGATTATTATGATATTACTGTTGATCCAGCTATAATTACTTTGGTTGAATCTGATCCTTTTTATGGCTATGAATCTGAAACTGTTGTGGCACATCTTCGTAAGTTAGATGAAATAGCTGCCCTGTTTACTAATAATCTGAGATCGTGCCACTTTTATATACTCAAAATATTTCCGTTCTCATTAAAGGGTGATGCTAAGAAATGGTTTAATTCTCTTGATCCTGCCTGTGTGCAAAGTCCCCAGGATATGATTTATTACTTCTCTGCTAAATATTTCCCTGCTCATAAGAAACAAGCTGCTTTGAGGGAAATATACAATTTTGTGCAAATTGAAGAAGAGAGTCTCCCACAAGCTTGGGGGAGGCTTCTCAAGTTACTTAATGCTTTGCCTGATCATCCTCTTAAGAAACCTGAAATATTTGATATCTTTTATAATGGACTAACTGATGCTTCCAGAGATTACCTGGATAGTTGTGCTGGTTCTCCTTTCAGGGAAAGAACACTGGATGACGCTGAAATTTTATTGAATAATATGTTGGCAAATGAAAATAATTGGGCACCTCCTGAGCCACCTCCTGAGCCAGCTCCTGAGCCAATTACTGAGCCTATTCCTAAACCAACTCCGAAGAAGAGAGGTGTTCTATTTCTCAGTCCCGAAGATATGCAAGAGGCAAAGAAATCTATGAAAGAAAAAGGTATTAAAGCTGAAGATGTTAAGAATTTACCTCCTATTGAAGAAATACATGGTCTTAATTTACCGCCTGTTGAAGAAGTATATGATCTCAATTACTTATTTACTGAAGAACCTCCCGATATCCTGACACAGGTAGTAAAGGTAAATTCTCTCTATAGATATGATAAAGTTGAAGTCCCTCCTACTAAAATTGCTAGTCAGTGCTTGGATGAGTTTGATGACTTTATGTTTAAGCAAGATGACTTTAATGCTTTTTTTGGTAGACAATTAAAGCAGAATACCTTTATGATTAAATGCTTGAGTGATTATATGGATAATATTAGAGGTGAACTTAAACTTGTTAGCAAGCATGCTTCTATGGTTACTACTCAAGTAGAACAAGTACTTAAAGCTCAGAAAGAAATGCTTGATGAAATGAATAGTAAGAAAAATGATTATGCTGTTAGAGTGGCTACTAGAACTGGTAGAATGACTCAGGAACCTATGTATCCTGAAGGCCACCCTAAGAGAATCGAGCAAGATTCTCAAAGAAATAAAATTGATGCACTTAGTTCTTCTAAAAGGAAGAAAAAGAAAAATGATAGAACTGTGCAAACTTCTAGTGAACCTATTGCTGAACCACCTGATAATCGAAATGCTATCTCTATGTCTGATGCTGAAACACACAATCTGGTAATGAACATGAACCTAGTGAAAATGTTAATGATGATGTTCATGATGATGCTCAACCTAGTAATGATAATGATGTAGAAGTTGAACTTGCTGTTGATCTTGATAACCCACAATCAAAGAATCAACATTATGATAAAAGAGACTTCATTGCTAGGAAACATGGTAAAGAAAGAGAACCATGGGTTCAGAAACCCATGCCTTTTCCTCCGAAACCATCCAAGAAAAAGGATGATGAGGATTTTGAGCGCTTTGCTGAAATGATTAGACCTATCTTTTTGCGTATGCGATTGACTGATGTGCTCAAAACAAATCCTTATGCTAAGTATATGAAGGATATCATTACTAATAAAAGAAAGATACTGGAGGCTGAAATTTCCACCATGCTTGCTAATTACACTTTTAAGGGTGGAATACCAAAGAAACATGGAGATCCAGGAGTACCTACTATACCATGCTCCATTAAAAGAAATTATGTTAAAACTGCTTTATGTGATCTTGGAGCCGGTGTTAGTGTTATGCCTCTCTCTTTATATCATAGACTTGACTTGAATAAGTTGACACCTACTGAAATATCTTTGCAAATGGCTGATAAATCAATTGCTATACCTATCGGTATTTGTGAGGATGTGCCTGTTGTGGTTGCAAACGTTACTATTTTAACGGACTTTGTTATTCTTGATATTCCCAAGGATGATAGTATGTCTATTATTTTTGGAAGACCTTTCCTTAATATTGCAGGGGCTGTTATTGATTGCAACAAAGGCAATGTCACTTTTCATGTTAATGGTAATGAGCATACGGTGCACTTTCCGAGGAAACAACCTCAAGTTTATAGTATCAACTCATTAGAAAAATTCCATTGATTATATTTGGAGGTTTTGGATTTCCTCTTCCTATTGTCAAAAAGAAATATGATATACTTATTGTTGGGGATGTCCATATCCCCGTTGAGGTAACATAGTGTTATTCGAAATTTCTCCGGTTCCATGATTATCGGAATGAGTTTGTTAACAAGACTTGATCAACCTTGTTAGTGGATTCTTTTTGATGAGCATGAGATGGATGAAACTAGAAGCACAACCTTCTGTACCCTCTTTATATTTTCTGTTCTTTAGTAGAAATAAAGTAAAATAGTATTTTTCTGTCTGTTTCCTGACTTACCCGTGCAATATAAAAATATCCGCAAAATAAAAGTCCTCAGAATGCCATGCCAATTTAATATGATTTTTTCGAGAATATTTAAGGATTTTTAGTGCAAAAATTACCGCGGGGGGAGCTGCCACCTGGTCACGAGGGTGGAGGGCGCGCCCTACCCCCCTGGGCGCGCCCCCCTGCCTCGTGGGCCCACGGTGGCCCTCCTCCACTTATTCCTACACCCATCTTCCTCCTCTGTCTCGCACAAACCCGAAAAACCAACTCAAGCTCGTGTTCCAGCAACTTTTGCTGCGATTTTCGATCTCCTTGCTCAAAGCACCTCTCGCAAAACTGCTTGGGGAGATTGTTCCTTGGTATATGACTCCTCCATTGGTCCAATTAGTTTTTGTTCTAGTGCTTTATTCATTGCAAATTTGTGCTGCATAGGTGACCATGTTCTTGAGCTTTCATGTCAAATATATATGGTTCCAAGTAGTTCTAATGCTTGATATATGCTCTAGGCACTTGTATGAGTAGTTGCTATCAATCTTATTGAAGTTGGTTCACTTTGTTTGAAGTTACTAAAAATTTCAGATTGTTTCAGAAATAATGAAGAGACTTTTGAGGGGCTCGTCGAGCCGAAGTTCTAAGGAGAAACAAAAGGAAGAAGAACAGAAGCCCAAATTTAATCTACCTCGTATCGCGGAGGTCCGGCCATGTGAATGGCCTTCCGATGACTTCTTGAGGAGTGCCGGGATTTATGAAGATTTCTATCTGTTGATTGAGAACGTCGGCCTCACCAACTTCCTCCGGGACCAACGTCATCAGTATCTCTTACTCACAAATACTTTTGTGCAGAACTTCTACTTTTTCCCTAAGAAATCACCTCCAACAGTAGAGTTCTATTTATATGATGTTGCTAGGGAGATGACATTAGCTGCATTTTGCGAGGTTTGCAAAATACCTTTCGAGGGTTCTTTAGATGAACCACACCATAATGAAGTGGAAGCCTATATTGACACTATCACTGTGGGAGAAACCAGGAAGGTTTCTGATGCAAGAATTACTAGCATACATTTCAATGTTTTACGCTACTTTGCCTTATTTGCTAGTCGTTGCTTGATTGGTCGCGAGAACTGTGGGAACCTTAGTATTCCTGATATTATTATTTTGCTCCATGGTTTATACCGCAATAACTCTATTAGTATGGGTGGAATTGTTGCTAGACGGTTGAGTATGAACCGTACTAAGGGCCCCATCTTTGGAGGCATTTATGCTTCACGCCTAGCTGAACATTTTGAAATACCTATTAGGCATGTGGAGAAAGAAGAAACGGCGCTGCCCCGTGCTTATTTAGATTATAAGAGTATGGTAGCACATGATTTTCTTGTTAAGAATCGCAAAAGGGCACTTAAATATAAATTGTACTTTGATAAATATCACCCTGAGACTATTACTTTGCCTGCTCCCTCTTTGTTTATCTTGTCTGCAGGTACTTACATTGTTCCGTGGGCGGCTATTCAAGCCTATCGGAATCCTGCACCAGCCTCGGAACCGGAGCCTCCACGAATGTCTGTTTATTCTTGGGATCCTGAGGCAGTTGCCAGCTAGTGGCAGTCAGAGTCCTCTTCATCACATTATGATCCCAACTATTCTTCATAGCAGTACGACCCCAGCTTCACCTACGGATATCAGCCAGGTTATCCCTGGCAATAGACCAACTTAGGCCAAAAGCCTAAGCTTGGGGGAGTACGTATTTCCCACCGACATTACATTCATGTTCACACACACTCATTGCTAGATGTCGGTGCTCATACTCTTTCATTGTAATATCCATGTTAGTTTAAATTTATTTTTCTAGCTTTCTTCTTGTGTGTTTGATAAACCTTAAGAAAAAAACAAAAAAAATTAGTTAGTCTACTTTCCATGCTTGTAGTAGAATTAAAAAGAAAACCCAAAAATATTTCCCGTACTTCTTATGCTTGTTGGGAGCTTTCCCGTGTAAATAGTTTTTATTTTTCATTTCCTTTCTTTGGGGGTCGAGAAGACTATATTGAGCCCATATATGCAAGATTGTTTATTTTACTTAGAGCCCATATTACTTGTCTTCTCTCTTGAGTTGAATGCTTGCAGATTCTAGCTTAGTCAAATGCACGTGCACTCTTATTATTATACACACCGTTCGGTCGTGCAAGTGAAAGACAATAATGATGATATATGGACTCATTGGGATGAGAAAAGCTGGTATGAACTCGACCTCTCTTGTTTTTGTAAATATGATGATTCATCGTTCCTGATTCAGCTATTATGAAGTAAACATATTTGCAATGACATTTAGAGATTATAGTTGCTTGTGCCATGCTTGATTAGCTATGAGTTATAATGGTTAACCTTGCGTGCCAACATGCTATTGAGATGATTATGATGTGGTATGATAGGATGGTAACCTCCTTTAAATGAATTGAGTGACTCAACTTGGCACATGTTCACGCATGTAGTTGAATCAAATCAACATAGCCTTCATGATATTTATGTTCATGGTGGATTATATCCTACTTATGCTTATATTCGGTGTGAATTAATTTTAATGCATGTTTACGACTGTTGTCGCTCTCTCAGTTGGTTGCTTCCCAGTCTTTTGCTAGCCTTCACCTGTACTAAGCGGGAGTACTGCTTGTGCATCCAAACTCCTTAAACCCCAAAGTTGTTCCATATGAGTCCACTATACCTTCCTATATGCGGTATCTACCTGCCGTTCCAAGTAAAGTTGTATGTGCCAAACTCCAAACCTTCCAATGAAATTTTGTTTTGTATGCTCGAGCAGCTCATGTGCAACTATGGCTTCCTATATCTTCCATGCTAGGTGGGCTATTCTCAAGAGGAGTGGACTCCGCTCCTCATTCACGAGAAAGGGCCGGTAACCGGGATGCCCAGGCCCATGATCCAAAAAGATCAAAGCAAATCAAAATAATTAAACAAAACTCCCCCTGGGACCCGTTGAATGTTGGAGGCACTCGTTGTTTCGAGCAAGCCATGGATTGATGCTTGTGGAGGAGGGGGAGTATAAACCTTTACCATTCTGTTTGGGAACTGCCTATAATGCATGTAGTATGGAAGATACAGCCATCTCATAGTTGTTACGTTGACAGTGAAAGTATGTCGCTCAAAATATTATTTATCTCTATTTCAAAAATCGAGCTCTGGCACCTCTACAAATCCCTGCTTCCCTCTGCGAAGGGCCTATCTATTTACTTTTATGTTGAGTCATCACCCTTCTTATTAAAAAGCACCCGCTAGAGAGCACACTGTCGTTTGCATTCATTATGATTGGTTTATATTGGGTATGACTTGACTGGATCTCTTTTACCATGAATTACAATGTTTAGTCAGTCCTTGATCTTTAAAGGTGCTCTGCATTTATGTTTTGCAGTCTTAGAAAGGGCTAGCGAGATACCATTTTGTTATATCATGTTATGATTATTTTGAGAAAGTGTTGTCATCCGAGTTTTATTATTATGGCTCGCTAGCTGATTATGCTATTGATATGAGTAATTGCGAGACCTACGTGTTATTGTGAGTATGGTTAGTTCATAATAATTGATGAAACTTGAATGCTGGCTTTTCATGTTTACAACAACAAGAGCAAACAGAGTTTGTAAAAGTTTTTCTTTTTCTCTTTCAGTTTGTCAACTGAATTGCTTGAGGACAAGCAAGGGTTTAAGCTTGGGGGAGTTGATACGTCTCCGTCGTATCTACTTTTCCAAACACTTTTGCCCTTGTTCTGGACTCTAACTTGTATGATTTGAATGGAACTAACCCGGACTGACGCTGTTTTCAGCAGAATTGCCATGGTGTTGTTTTATGTGCAGAAAACAAAAGTTCTCGGAATGACCTGAAACTCCACGGAATATCTTAGAATAAATTATAAAAAATCCTCGCCAAAGATGAAGACCAGGGGGCCCACACCCTATCCATGAGGGTGGGGGGCGCGCCCCTCCCCCCTGGGCGTGCCCCCCTACCTCGTGGGCCCCCTGGTGGCCCTCCGACGCCAACTCCAACTCCATATATTGGCTTTCGAGGAGAGAAAAATCAGAGAGAAAGTTTCATCGCGTTTTACAATACGGAGCCGCCGCCAAGCCCTAATCTCTCTTGGGAGGGCTGATCTGGAGTCTGTTCGGGGCTCCGGAGAGGGGGATTTGTCGTCGTCGTCGTCATCAACCATCCTTCATCACCAATTTCATGATGCTCACCGCCGTACGTGAGTAATTGCATCGTAGGCTTGCTGGACGGTTATGGGTTGGATGAGATTTATCATGTAATCGAGTTAGTTTTGTTAGGGTTTGATCCCTAGTATCCACTATGTTCTGAGATTGATGTTGCTATGACTTTGCTATGCTTAATGCCTGTCACTAGGGCCCGAGTGCCATGATTTTAGATCTGAACCAATTATGTTTTCATGAAATATGTGAGTTTTAGATCCTATCTTGCATGTCTATAGTCACCTACTATGTGTTATGATCCGGCAACCCCGAAGTGACAATAATCGGGACCACTCCTGGTGATGACCATAGTTTGAGGAGTTCACGTATTCACTATGTGTTAATGCTTTGTTCCGGTTCTTCTTTTTTCGTTTGATTTCATCCATAGTCGGATCCTGCTCTTCTGTATGATGATTGATGTGTATTTATGAACTGTTGTATTCATGTTGTAGCTTGTGGCAAGTGTAAGCCTTTATCTTGTATTCTCATCTATTCAATACATGGTATGTTGTAATGATATCCACCTTGCTAGGTGCTCGAAATGCGGTTGTGCCCCAATCATGAGTTCATCACGTGATTGGGATAGATCGCATCTTGGGCGCTACAAGTAATACGTTCACCCACCGTATTATTTGCTATCTTCAGAGAAGCCTCTAGGGAAACCTATGACCCTGGGGTCTATTTTCCATCATATAAGTTTCCGATCTACTCTTTTCCATTTCCGATCTACTATTTTGCAATGTTTTACTTTCCGATCTATAATCCAAAAATATTTACTTTATCGTTTATCTATCTCTATCAGATCTCACTTTTGCATGTAACTGTGAAGGGATTGACTACCCCTTTATCGCGTTGGGTGAAAGTTGTTCGATTGTTTGTGCAGGTATTAGGTGATTTCTGCGTTGTCTCCTACTGGATTGATACCTTGGTTCTCAAACTGAGGGAAATACTTATCTCTACTTTGTTGCATCACCCTTTCCTCTTCAAGGGAAAAACTAACGCAAGCTCAAGAAGTAGTAGATGCTTGCATGCATCAGAACTAGCGGCAACAGTGGACGGTGCTGCGGCAAATTTGTCAACTGGCGGCTCATGAATCTCTGCATTAACGGATGTCGACAGCTTCAAGTGAATGCGTTCTAGTGGGTCTTCAGTACTGCGATTGGCTGAGTGTGAACTAGTTTTCTTTACCCTACAAAATTTGTGGAATGAAAAGACGACCATTAAACATAACACATGAAGGAAAAAAGATGAGATGCAGGAACATGTGATTGCCATGTCAGTAAACTTAAAATGCCATGTGTGGTATGCCAGAGTTGCCATTTGAAACAAAGCAGGAATTGACATACATGTTGTACAATGGTTGCGATGTGTCAAAGTTAGTAGTGGCCATGCGGGACAAACAAGAGTTGGCATGTGTCAAAGTTAGTAGTTGCCATGCGGAACAAACAAGAGTTGCCATGTTGGAAGCAATAAGGTTGCCTATGATTACAGAATGCATCGAACAAATTTAGTGTGAAGATTATCAATGAGTTGTCATGCTCAACATGCTGCAATTACCATGAAAATTTCAAATAAAATGTATTCCATATTGCGACACATTGAAAATAGCTCGATCACAAAAAAAATCCAAAAAAGAAGAACCCACCTCCTGCTTGTTTTCCTCAAGTCTTCCAGCACAACAGGATCCCCGGTATCGAACGACGATGTGCGAGGAGACGATCGAGTGGAAGTGATGGCAGCAGCAGTGGGTGCCCCTTGTTCAGCCGGGCAGAAACACGAGAGGGCATGGCTGCTTGTTTCTCTTTAATTGATCGGCCACCAGCTGTCGCCTCACTGCACGCAAAAGGAAAAAAGAAAAATGCAAAAAGCCAAGTATGAGAACACAAAATCATGGCGTACATATCACGAAAAGATGGTGGGATAAGAAGAGCGAGTGATACAATAATAAACAGCAAACCTCCTTCTAGCAGCAACAGGATCGATCCTACACCTCTTGCCACCAGGGCCCTAAGTACATCCTCTGGAGCCCTACCCCTCTTCGAGGGAGAAACAACCATATCTCCCGTAACAGTTGAGGCAATGCCTCCCTCTGGTGGAGGAACATTCGTTGGAGCCTTATTGTTGTTACCTCCTACACGAACTTCCCGAGGTTCATCATGGTTAGTGTCATGTTACACATTCTCCGTGTCATCGTCACCATCCTTGTCGAGGCCAGCATCTACGCCACCGAAAACATCCCCGAATAGCTCCTCCTGCGTGTCTGGGAGCTCCTAAGAACTATTGTAGTCGTACCAGCCACGGTAGTTAGTTGGAAGGTGTGTGCGTTCTCCGATAAAAGAAGCGAACTACCTCGCAACCACATCGCTATCAGAACCATTTAATGATGTCCAGCCCTCGACCAACTTCCCAAGCAGGTTGGTCATGCCAAAAGCAAACTGCCCAACTAGGTGCTCAACGGGAGCCCTGGCCGGATCAGAACCAAAAAGTAACAATTTCAAACACATTGGTACATGTGTATAAAAAATAATGCAAAAACGGTAAAAGAAGTCAAAGCAAGAAAAGATCATTGAAAAACAAATGCATGCTTAATTACCTCGGCGGGACAAGATGGAGCTAAATGCACATCCATCCACTTGCCGAAATTTTGTGGCCCACCAAACACACCATAGTCAATGGCATGCTTGGCCATCAGCTGGAAAAACAGCAAAAAGGAGAGGTAAAAAAGAAACAGTGACTATGGTCATGGATCGCAGGAAAAAGGTTCGAGGGGGGAAATAGCATAGTTTCCATATGGAGACAACCATACTTGCCATGTGCAAAAAACCATAGTTGCCAAGTGCTTTATGGTTTGTTAGCCATAATGAATGCATTGAGGTGGACGTATGGAATGCAAAGACATAGTTGAGTACACAGATTGGAATATGGATGAACCGTGTTAAAAGCATGTGCGAACAGACAAATTACCATTAGGTGTAGGCGGCAGCCCTTCTGGTACATCTCATTTGCAAATGCATCATGCAGGAAGTCGGCAATGAATTTACACCAATTCATGTTTTTAACATCTTTCGGTTTCGCATGCACAAGATTAAAAAACAAACAACATGTCAACAGTAAAAAAAACCTCAACTGGCAGGAACATGCTAGTACATGACATCAAAACAAAAGATGGTAGGAAAAAGAATAGAAAAGGAACATTCACCGGGACAGGGAAGCACTTGTTGCTTGGGCGTAGCGATGTGGTAGGCGCAAAGACAGACGAGATCAAGTACATTAATAGCTTCATCTTAAATACCTCGCCATGGGTTGTCATGCCCTCCAACGAAGTTGCAAGCAAACGTATTAGGCATGGGTGCCTTGCTAGGAAACAAACAGAGGAACAAAACTTCCTCAATCTCATTGTTCACCTCATAAGGAACATTGATTTCCCCATGGGGGACACCCAAGGTGTAGAAAATGAATTCATCGTCCAAAGGGAGTCTTCCACGTACCGGAATGACAAATTCCCTGGATGGAGGGTCGTATATCTCACCGAGCCAATCACATACATGGTTCTCTAGATTTTGGCATCGAATATCCATCAATGCATGCATCCCCATCTCACCAGCAGCTTCCTTCTGATCATCACTAAAACCCTCGGACAATATAGTCAGGTGTTTTGCGAAGCCCTTCTTTCCATGTTTAATATGCTAAAAATAACTACTGACAAATGAATGTAATCTCTATAGCACAATAAACAAGGGGGAAAAGAACCTCATCACCATCTTTCGTATGACCGGCCGCACGATTCCATGGCAGTGCCTCCATGAAGTCGTCATCATTGTCTTGCTGGTCACCGCGAACCATGATGCTATGGTAAGAACAAGTACACATAACTAGAAACAAAAACACGGTCAAAAATGCAAAATAGATGCATGAAGTAACAAGGCAATGGATATCATCGACGACAAATGAAAACTCTCATGTTTGTCGGATTTCGGGTTCCGGCAGACCCTTGAGGTTCGAACACTGGCGTGCGCACGGAGATTTCGCCTCCTACCTACCTGCACCCCTCCGCCTTGCTAAGATCTAAGCAATGGGAAGAACAACTCGAATGACACAGGGTTTATACTGGTTCGGGCCACCGTTGTGGTGTAATACCCTACTCCAGTGTGTGGTGTGGTGGATTGCCTCTTGGGCTGATGATGATGAACAATACAAGGAAGAACAGCCTCGCGAGGGTCTGCTCTTGGCCGGGGCGATGAACTGCTGGGAGGAGTTCCGTCACCCTTCTCTCTCTCTCTCTTTCCTTCTCTTTTCCTTTTCTCGTCCTTTTTCTCTTTGTTCGTCCCTCTTGTTCTATGGGTGGTTGGTCCTATTTATAGAGGCCCTGGTCCTCTTCCCAAATATCGAGCGGGAAGGGAGCCAACAATGGCAGGCTAATTTGAAGGGGGACAGCTAGTACTAGCTATCCTGACAAAAGTAGTCTTCGCCTGCACAAAGCTCTGGTGCTGACGCCGTCTTGGGCTCCACAATGACCTCCGTCTTGCAGTCCTCCTCGTCTTGGTCTTGTTGCACCGAAATGGCAACCTTTGCCTGATGCCTCGGTACTCCGCGGCTGCGCTTGCTCCCTTTGCACCAAAGAGGAAAGGAGGACGCTGCGCGGGCTGGCACCCGCCTGGCGCATTCGGTCATCATGGCTTGCGTCACGGGCACCTCGTGAGGTACCCCGCCTTGCTCTCTCCGCCTCCTCGCGAGCCAGTCTGATGAGGCCGTGCCTGAGGAAGCTCCGCGTCGTCCGCCCCGCGAGGCTTGGACCCTCGCGAGGGTCTTGGGTCTGTGTTGGTGAAGATGGGCCATGCTGGGCCCCCCTTTGAGCCACGCCGCAGGCCACAGGCAGGCAAGTCTGGGGACCCCCGTTCCCCGAACACCGACAGTAGCCCCCGGGCCCAAGGCGCACCCGGACTTGGCCGTGCAGGGAGGCGGAAGGGCAAGAGCGAAGCGCCGCGGGCCCTAACAGCCTGCGGCCTTCGGCGCCGCGTGGCGGTCGATTGGACGTGGGCATCTCCACTTCCCCATGGCGCCTCGGCAACTGCACGGATTGGACAAGTCCCTGCATGCAAAGCGGGTCATGATTACCTACGATCATGGAGGTCGACGGTTGGCCTTCGCCGGCCATAAGTACGGAACGGCGCACGCCCTTCCAGTTCATCCCCCCTTGCTTCTCCTTCTTCCCGGTCCTTGCTCCATCTTGCTGCGATGGCTCTGATCCGCCAGTTCTCGACGGCAGAGAACGGAAAGGCTCCCTGAGAGGAACCTGACCCGCTCCCGCCGAAGAAACGGCTCGTCCCCCGTGGCCCGGACGAGGGGGCCCATCAGGTGGTGCCGAGGCCTTGGTGCGAGCTGGCACCGCCAGGGTTCCCGCTTCCCTTGTATGCCCACACCAAGGGCCCTGAAGGAGCTGATGCTGATCGCCACGGGCGGCCCCGCCGTCGGCGCCGACGGGTCACGAAGGTGTGGGTCGTCCTCCCTGGGGTCCACATCGAGGGCTCCTCCCGAGAGCTCATGCTCCATGTTGCCATGCCTCCTCAGTCTTGGATTCGCCTTCCTCCCTTCTTCGCCTCCATTGTCCCGCAGGGGGAGCCCCTGGAGCTTTGGCTGCAGCACGCCGGTTGTAGCACCCTCACGACCGAGGCAGAGGTCGCGGTCATTGCCCCGGGCGAGGTCTTCATGACTCGAGGCTGGAGCGAAATCGCCCGGGTTTGCAGGACAAGAGGTGCCTTCGCGATCCACTTGGAGTACGACGGTGCTTCGGTGATGTTCTTCAAGGTCTTTGATGCGAACGGGCGCCGGCTGGAGTGCTGCCCCGGGAGAGGTGGCCCGGACCCTGGTGCGGCGAGGACTAGGCCCGTCGACCGCTCCCTTGGCGGCTCCTCAGGCGGTGGAGGCGTCGGAGGTTCCAGCGACTCCGGCGAGCTCTTCGCGACTCCGGAGACGAGCGACGACAGCTACGAGCCCCCGAGCCGGCGCCGCTCCTGGAGCAGGGCGGGCTCGTCAGGCCGCCGCCGACTCTGATCTGGATGGGGTTGGCGTCGGTTCCGTCACGGCCCACTGTTGATGATGGCGTCTTCTGCAAGGGCGCGTGTAGTTAGTGTCCCTTTAGGATCTATTCCCTGCGAGGAATCAAAGACGCGTCCCGTGGGGGCTTGTAAGGTGCCTGTGATCCTGTTTTGTTAATACAACCCTTGTCGTAGAATTGTGCGAGTTGCTCATTCCGTCTTAGCTCTGTCCTCCCTTTCGAACCTCACGAGGGCTTGGTGCTCTGCGCCGACAGGTCCCAGTCCCAAGGCGGCTTCAGCCATCGCTGGTATGCCAGGTCACGATGCCGTGGTCAAGGCCAGGACGTGAGCGACCCGGAGTCCGGTAAGAGCCCCTGAGTCGCGATACTCAGGAGGTCCCCTTTGGCACACAAGCAGCCGTCGTTCGGTGAGAAAGGAGAGCGGCGTCGTTAACACGGGATTGCATTAGGTGCGGGGGTGGTGCCACGGTAGCTGCTGCTTCCGGGTGGTGACTTATCTTGAGAATCAGGTGTCGCTCTCTGGCGTGTCGCCGGGTCCGTGCATCGGCAGGCGCGAGGTTGCTCGGCGAGGTCCTGACGTGTCCCTCCCCTCTCGCCTTTGCTCCCCTTTCTGCTCTACGTCCTCAGGTCCCGGCCCTCGAGCGAGTCTTAGCCGTCGCTGGTATGCCAGGTCGCGATGCCGTGGACAAGGCCAGAGGGTGAGGGCTGGAGAGCCAGTAGGAGCCCTGAGTTGCGATGCTCAGGCACCCCCCCCCCTTTAACGTGCAAGCGGTTCGCACGGATGAGAGCGAAGGAGACACCGCAAGGGCCTCACCTGACGCAGCTCCTTTAGGAGATCCTGAAGACCCATCATAGAAAAAACGAGGGGTTGCCATGACAATTGACAGTCAGCTGTTGGTTGCTTCCGAGGGGTACGAGGCACTGAAGGCTTGACGAGGTGGCGCCATGCGGGGCTGCCGCGGCCAGAGCTCAGCCATTCAGGTTTGTCGGTATTGCAGGGACGGACCCATGCGCAAGCGTCGTGCCGTTTGAGAGCAGTTCCGTCAGTTGGCGTCAGTTGAGCAGGCAGCTAGGTCGAACACATTAGCCACGAAGGAGTGGATTCATTCAAATAGATGCTGGGAAGGCGGACATCACTGGGTCTGGCCCGAGCGACTTGGGGATCATGCATCCCGAGGGGCGCCCCCAACAAGGTAAGCTAACAACATTAAATAAAAGGGATACATGCCGCAGGGACGGACCCACGCGGCCTGGGATTAATGCAGCCCTGGGGGGCGCTCCCAGCTGGGAGTAAAACTTGAAAGATGTCACCTGATGACGTTGAGGACGAAGGGGTGTTGGTGTAGCAGACTCGGTGGGCTGCGGAAGCCGATCCTCACGAGCCCCCAGGCCCAAGGGCCTCAGGAGGCTCCGGAGGCGCTGGTGGCTCCCTGCGGGCCATCTCCATCTCCGCCAGGGCTACGGAACGCCTGGCCTCATGTGCCTCCATGATGCCCCTCATGAGGCGCTGGTACGTGACAGCCGCGTTCGGCAAGCCGTAAGGCATGCGAACGCAGCTATGGGGTGGACCCCCGCAGCGCCCCACTCGCGAGGGCCAGAGGCGCTCCAGAGAGGCGACTCGGTTGAGCCCTGGTATGTCGATGCAGACGCGCAGCCCACCACCCTCGCCTGGATGGGGAGCCACTGCTGGTAGACGGCGGCCGCCTTTCATGACCCTTGACTCCTGTAGCTCCTGAATGGCCTTGCTGATGAACTCCTGAGGGTTTGGCTCTCCTTGCCTTACTCCTTCTTGAGGGAAACGTGCTTCGAAGCACGCCTCCATGTGCTGCCCAAGCGCCTCCCTCGTGACCCTAGCCAGGTCGGTGGCCCTCCAGGGGAGAGCCCCTGAGCCCTGCCTGAGGAGGGCGCTGGGCACGCTTTCCTATGCGATGGAAGGAGGTTCCCCCTGGGCAGGCACGGGCCCATCGGGGCCTACCTCCTAAGGGGCCGGGCCGGACAATGTCTTCTTCTTCTTAGGGGCGGTCTCGGGAAGCCTCCTGCTTCCGCGATCCGGGTCTTCCAGTGACGCGGCCTGAAAGGCTCGTTCCAGGGAACACACCGCGTCCTTCTCTTCACAGGGCACCGTGATGACTCCGCCACTTCCTGGCATCTTGAGGATGTTGTAGCCGTGGTGAGTTACGGCCATGAACTTGGCCAGCACCGGGTACCCAAGGATGGCATTGTACGGCAGGCAAATGTGAGCGACGTCGAAGTCGATGAGCTCGGTGCGGTAGTTGTTGCGTGCCCCGAAGGTGACAGGGAGGCGGATCTGCCCAATCGGGACCGTGGAGCCGTCGGTGATTCCGGAGAAGGGCTTGGTTGGCTGAAGCTGGCTATAGGGCACTTGGAGATTGTTCAATGTTTCCACGGACAGGACAATGAGCCCTACCCTGCCATCGATGAGGGTCCTGGTGACCACCATGTTGCTCATGATTGGGGAACAAAGCATTGGGAGGACTCCGGCTGTAGCCACACACTTGAGCTGATCTGCTGAGCTGAACGTGATGGCGCACGCCGACCACCTGAGAGGGCGCGTGGCTTCAAGCCTGGGGAGGACTGCATTCACTTCGCGGGCGAACTTCTTGAAGATGCGTTGAGAGGCTGGGGCCTGAGCCCTGCCCAGGATGCAGGCGATCGCGCGCGGCTCCTAGAAGCCCCCAGCCCCCTCGTCTTGGTGGCGGTCCTCGTTTCTCCTTGGCTGCGGCAGCAGCGGAGGGAGGCCTGCGTTGCCATGCGGGCGATCCTCACGAGGCTGGTCCCTCTAGTATCCCTCCCGAGGCGGGTCTTGCCAGCGATCCTCGTGAGGTTGATCGCGCGACCCTTGGCGCGGGCCACGGTCTTCCCAGTGTCCTGCGTTCCTTCCTCCTCCTCGATTGTAGGCCCGGTCACCGTGGTCGGGGCAACGGCCGATCCTTCCTTCTCGCACGGCTCGGAGCTCTTGACATTCATTGGTGTTGTGGGTGTGGAGGTCGTGGTACACACAGTACCGGCTGCCCTTGGAAGGTTCGGGCTGATCTCTTCCCCGCTTGGTGTCTGGTTCTGCCGCAAGCACAGCAGCCCCCTTGCGCTTCACGTCCTTGGCCTTGGGCTTCTTCTCTTCTGGGTCTGCAGCAGGCAGCTCGAGGAGGGAGAGACGCCCTTCCTCAGCCCTGGCGCACTTGGTCGCCAAGTTGAACAGCTCCAAGGAAGTGCACAGGTCTTCATGCATCGCTAGCTCCTCCTTCATCTTGACATCATGCACGCCGTCGGAGAAGGCTGAGATGATGGCCTCCTCAGTCACCTTGGGAATCTTGAGGCGTGCGTTGTTGAAGCGCTGGATGTACTTTTACAAGGTCTCCCCGGGTTGTTGCTTGATGCGGTGCATGTCGCTCACAGCGGGTGGCCGGTCGCGAGTACCTTGGAAGTTGGCGATGAAGCGGGTGCGCATCTCGTCCCAGGAGGAGATCATGCTTGGAGCCAGGTTCAGGAGCCAGGTGCGGGCCCCGTCCTTGAGCGCCATGGGAAACCAATTCGCCATGACCTTCTCGTCTCCGTTGGCAGCTTCAATGCCCAACTCGTAGAGCTGGAGGAACTCCGCAGGGTCGGCCGTGCCGTCGTAACGAGGAGGCAGGTCCGGCTTGAACTTGCCGGGCCACGCGATGCTGCATAGCTCGGTGGTGAAGGCACGGCAGCCTGATGTGGCCACGGGAGGCCTTGGGTGACGGAGAGCTTGGTCTTGCACGTCCCCACGCGCTGCAGCTGGGTCTTGACATGCGGGAGCAGGAGCAGGGTCGCGACGTGCTGGAGCAGGGAGCGCCCGGGCAGCTTCTTGCGGGCGAGAGACTTCTTGGCAGCTCTGCTCTTGCCGCGCTAGCACCTGACGGAGCGGGTTCCGCCCAGGGGCCACGCTCCTTGGAGCCATGGCGCCTTCTTGTGGAGGAGGCGGCCGGGGCGCCGCCGGAGCTTCGTCGCCCATGCGGGGCGGGGTGCGTTGCAGCGGAGCGGACGGCGCAGGAGAGCCCCCTTCGGCGTGGACGAGCTCGGCGACGCGGTTGAGCCATTCTTCGTAGACGTCGTAGACGGGACGGTAGCGCAGGAGCTCATTTGCCGCGATGAGCGCAGCTCGATCCTCCATGGATGCGTGGAGTGCGTGGGACGAAGAACCAGCTGCGGTGAGCGAGGGAGTAGCGGTGCGGCCGTCTTGCCGCACGGACGGATGCTGAGACGATGCTTGCTGCTCGTCCCCCGCTGGGCCGGTGGCAGCGTTGACGGCAGGTGACGGGCAACAGCGAGGACGCCCATCGACAGGAGCCGTCTGGGCGACGCGGGAAGCGAGAGCGGCCCGGCGCTCGGCGCGGGCCTGACGAGCGTCAGACATGGGCGCGATGGTCGGAGGAGAACGGGGTGGTGGAAGACGAATTTCGGCGCACCCCTACCTGGTGCGCCAAATGTCGGATTTCGGGTTCCGGCAGACCCTTGAGGTTCGAACACTGGGGTGCGCGCGGAGATTTCGCCTCCTACCTACCTGCACCCCTTCGCCTCTCTAAGATCTAAGCAATGGGAAGAACAACTCGAATGACACAGGGTTTATACTGGTTCGGGCCACCGTTGTGGTGTAATACCCTACTCCAGTGTGTGGTGTGGTGAATTGCCTCTTGGGCTGATGATGATGAACAATACAAGGAAGAACAGCCTTGCCAGGGTCTGCTCTTGGCTGGGGCGATGAACTGCTGGGAGGAGTTCCGTCACCCTTCTCTCTCTCTCTCTTTCCTTCTCTTTTCCTTTTCTCGTCCTTTTTCTCTTCGTTCGTCCCTCTTGTTCTGTGGGTGGTTGGTCCTATTTATAGAGGCCCTGGTCCTCTTCCCAAATATTGAGCGGGAAGGGAGCCAACAATGGCGGGCTAATTTGAAGGGGGACAGCTAGTACTAGCTATCCTGACAAAAGTAGTCTTCGCCTGCACAAAGCTCTGGTGGTGACGCCGTCTTGGGCTCCACAATGACCTCCGTCTTGCAGTCCTCCTGGTCTTGGTCTTGTTGCACCGAAATGGCAACCTTTGCCTGATGCCTCGGTACTCCGCGCCTGCGCTTGCTCCCTTTGCACCAAAGAGGAAAGGAGGACGCTGCGCGGCCTGGCACCCACCTGGCGCCTTCGCTCGTCATGGCTTGCGTCACGGGCACCTCGTGAGGTACCCCGCCTTGCTCTCTCCGCCTTCTCGCGAGCCAGCCTGATGAGGCCGTGCCTGAGGAAGCTCCACGTTGTCCGCCCCACGAGGCTTGGCCCCTCGCGAGGGTCTTGGGTCTGTGTTGGTGAAGATGGGTCGTGCTGGGCCCCCCTTTGAGCCACGCCGCAGGCCACAGGCAGGCAAGTCTGGGGACCCCCGTTCCCAGAACGCCGACAATGTTTACCCAAAAAATATGTTGGGTCAAAAGGAGGGAGTTGCCACCTGCAAACTGAAAATAGAGTAGGGGGAATTGCCATGTAACACTTATGCATGGCAAATAATATCTTACGATAAAGTGGGAGTTGCCATGTGCTCCTAAGAACAAATAGGCAGCTGCCAATAGAAACACTAAAGAATAGGCATGGCAAATAATGTCTTGCTGTAAAGAGGTACATGTCGTCTGCTTAAAAGCACAGTAGGAAATTGACCTCGTGGATCACTGCAGAAATATGGCAACTGACAATTTTGGGTTCAATAAGCAGTTGCCATCTACTACAATACACAGAGTGGCAAATTGTATCTGAACCAATAGATTTAGGTTGCCATGTTTGCACAAAACAACATGGCAAATAAAGTCTTGGTGTAAAAACAGGTAGTTGTCGTCTGCTTACAAGCACAGTAGGTGAAATTGACCCCTAAATCAGTGCAAAAACATGGCAACAGACAGGTTGGGTTCAAATAGGTAGTTGCCATCTAGTAGGCAAGTTGTAGCTAAACCAGTAGATTCAAGTTGCCATGTTTGCACAAAACATCATGGCAATTAAGTCAGTTTCGTGGAACACCAAACTGCCATTAACCTATAAAACGAAATGCAGATAACTAAATCTAGGGTTCATACCCTACTCTCAAGCCCGGATTTCGATCACAACATCACCCCTAAAAAACTGAGAATCATTGCCTACGAGACCATCAAACTAAAAAAAGACAGCAGAATCGCTGCAAGCTAGACTTGAAAACGCCTAATATCTGGAAAAAAATCGGCGAGGAATGAGCGAGCCTCGCCAGCGAGACATCCACCGCGGCGGCAACAGAGCTAAGTAATGTTGGCCTAATGGCACACCTGCGACTCCCCTGCTGACGGGGAGCACTCAAGCGCCCTGAAATCCACCCGAATCTCGAAGGATTCGAGCAACATGTGAACCGGGAAAAGGGGAGGTGGATTGGGACCAGTAGAAGCTTTGATATCTTACCTCTGCGTGGTGACTGCTCCAATGACGACACTCCGGTTGCCTGAACACCAGTGACGGCCACGAAGACCCGTGACTCTTCCGCCGCCGCCTCCCACTCTCCTCTGATCCACCTAGAACTTGCCATTGCTCTCGAATGGGAGTGGTGGTGTGGGGACATGGGAAGTAAAGAAGGGCAAGGTGGGGAAACTGCAACGCGGGGGAGGGGAAGAACGGACGAGGGAGGGGATTAAAAGGAGAAGTGTGCGGTATGCGGGCACGACAACAGTTCCACCGCACGTCCAATTGGCAACCGTGACCTCTCCGTGCGAGAAACAGGCGTCCAGGCGAAACTGCTAAACACCCACACACCGTCCCCTTCCTACATGACACACAAATTCTTCCAAGTTGTGTCAATATTTGTGCATACTCGAATGGATGATGATCCACGCGTGTGGGCGAGTTGAAAAACTGCCGCACGTGTGGGTGTTATCATTAGGGAAAACTTAAAACACATGGATTGATCCAGGCACATAAAACTGGAGTCTTTGCTTAGTTATCAAACAGCAGCAACACGATGAGAGGCTTCAACAACCATAGTTAAAAGGAACAATAGTTAACAAGTTGCAGTATTTATAGAACTTTGTTTTATTATCATCAACAACCAGAATAAGAAATAAACCTTTTGATGTGAACTAGTTGAACCATCAGCTTCAGGTTACTAGATAAACAAGGCAGGTTCATGTGATCTAGATGAACATGCAGTCCCAGTAGGGATACCATGAAAACAAAGGTTGTACATCAAAACTACATGCTAGCAACGGGCATATTAAATAGAAGCAGAATTTGAGTTATTCCATTTCAGCTCTCAGCCACATAAGAGCAGTCTCTGATCTGGCACTCATGAAAATCTATCAGTTATCGGGGAACATGAAGACTCGGAAAGCCTTGACTTCTTCTTTAGGTGTGATATCCATTGTTTTCAGCAAATCAATGCCGTTTTTGATAGAGTACTCATCCACAACCCTTGGCTTCTTCCTCTCATCCTCCACATGCTTCGCCCTCATTTCCATGTACTTCTCCATCATTGCAGGCACATCACCATTCGCCCCCCTCCGTCTCTTTGGTTCTCCCTCTTCTCCATTTCTTGAGGGTGCAGTAGCCAAATTTGGCTGAGTTTGTTGCGGCTCCACAGCAATGTGTTCTTGCATGTACACCTCCTCAACATCTTCATTAATCTGCACCCTTTCTCCTCCAATATTCTCACCATCAGCTAATGTTTCTCCTTGATTCTCGCCGACTCCTCCAAGATTCTCGAGATGTGATTGGTTTGAGCAATGTGATGCCTCGATAGAGGTGGAGTTATATGTCCCTTCTGCAGTTTGGCCTATAAGTTAAAGTGACAATCAAATATAAGATTTCAAACTAGAAGAGTAAACAAACATAAAACAATGACATGAGTATATGAATGAAGTTCATAACTAACCATCATGCAATTCTCCCAAAGCATCCAAAAAAGGGAATGCTTTTGTCTTGAACTTTCTAGCTTTAGGTTGTGACTACATAGTTGACAAGACAATGATATTAGAGCATGCAACAAGTAATGAAACTTTTAGGGAATAACAATGACATTCTTACTATGATGATGTTTTTCTAAAGTGGTGGATCTGCTAGAATCTTGCACGGGCGGTCATCCCATGAAACGTCACTTTGCTTCCTTATCTCTCTGATCATCTTATATTATATTTTTAACTCTTTCTCCTTTTCTTGGATTTTCTTCTTCTCGTACCTAGCATAAGGATTCTTTTGGTGGAATTTCTTCACTATCATATTCCATGCTTCAGAGCACCATCCATTTTGACCCTTATGTTCAGGTGTATCATGCTCATGAAGCAAGTCCACAATATCTTTCTCAAGGCTTGCATTCCATTGTGCTCTATCTTTTGCATTTCCACATAGCATGTTAATGTACCTTTTTCTATCTTAACTAATTTGGTTTTAAGAAAATAAAGTCTCGACTAGAGAAATAAAGTCACAGCTAGTTTATTACCTTTGGGAGACCCTCTCCTCCTCTTTGTCACACTCCATGTAGGAGGTGATGCTCTATCCCTTTCAACAGCTTTTTTGAGGAGGCTCAACCTTGGTGACCCTCGTGTAGTCATCATAGTGACTTCTGAACATTATTCATGGCATGAACAACAGGAAAAAACATAATCTTTTGTTACTACTACACTACAAATGAAAATATAAGTTATGCATGTTGATAATCAACCCACATTAGATGAGCAATGGCATCTCTAAGGTTGTCACCTTCATGGTTGATTTGATGATTTTCAGGAATACCACCATCAGGAAGATCCACAAAATTCATGATAGGTGTCGGTGTCAAAAACGGTGGATCTCGAGTAGGGGGTCCTGAACTGTGCATCTAGGGGCATGGTAACAGGAGACAAGGGAGACAATGTTTTACCCAGGTTCGGGCCCTCTTGATGGAGGTAAAACCCTATGTCCTGCTCGATTAATATTGATGATATGGGTAGTACAAGAGTAGATCTACCACGAGATCAAGGAGGCTAAACCCTAGAAGCTAGCCTATGGTATGATTGTTGTATGATGAAGTTGTCCTACGGACTAAAACCCTCCGGTTTATATAGACACCGGAGAGGGTTAGGGTTACACAAAGTCGGTTACAATGGTAGGAGATCTTGAATATCCGCATCGCCAAGCTTGCCTTCCACGCCAAGGAAAGTCCCATCCGGACACGGGACGAAGTCTTCAATCTTGTATCTTCATAGTCCTGGAGTCCGACCGAAGGTATAGTCCGGCTACCTGAACACCCCCTAATCCAGGACTCCCTCAGTAGCCCCTGAACCAGGCTTCAATGACGACGGGTCCGGCGCGCAGATTGTCTTCGGCATTGCAAGGCGGGTTCCTCCTCCAAATTCTTCATAAAAGTTTGTAAACACCAAGAGTAGTGTCCGGCACTGCAAAATAAGTTTCCACGTATTGCCACAGAGAGAATAATATTAACACAAATCTAATCTACTGACGTATTCCGCAGCGTGACATCGCACTACGGCCAAGCCTTTATCCGAATCGTTTTCATTTTTCCACCTCAGCGTGTTTCGCGAGGCGGTTTCCTTGGCACGTCTTGTCAAAGCAGAGATCGTGTCCCCTTTATTTACAGGATTCTCATTAATACGGACGTGGGTAACCCAATCGTGCCTATTAGCACGTCTTCTCGATTAAAGACGAGTCCCAAACGGTTACGGGGAGGGCTCCTGGTATTCAACCTCTTATAAAGATACCAGGGCCTTACTCCTTTTCCCCAATCTCAAAACAACTTCGCCCGTCGCCTCGAGTTCCAACACCCTAAGCTCTAGATTCCAGGCGCTTCGGACCTTCGACAATGTTCGGTTCCGACCTTCAAGGCCGATGGATGCCTTCCTCCATCACGAAGGAGGACGTGATAAAGTTGAGAGAGGCTAAGTTCTTGACCGCCGAAATTTCGCATAGGTTGCCTGCTCAAAGGCAGGCTATCCCCAGTCCCCAGCCCGGTGAGAGCGTAGTGTTCATGTCTCACTTCCTTCGGGGGTTAGGCTTCCTGATGGATCCCTTCGTGAGGGGGCTGATGTTCTTTTATGGGTTGGAATTTCATGACTTAGCTCTGGAGTCCATCCTCCACATTTCCTGATTCATCGTTGTGTGTGAAGCGTTCCTTCGTGTTACTCCTCACTTTGGATTATGGCTCAAGACTTTTGGAGTGGAGCCGAAGATGATCGAGGGACGGCACGCAGAGTGCAGAGGCGCTGTCATAAGCAAGAATGCTGATGCTCCATAGCCCGAGGGCTCCTTTCAAGAGGAGCTTGGCTTGTGGCAACGAGAGTGGTTCTATATCACCGCTCCCAGGAGCGCCAAGTGGGCGGCGCCTCCTGCCTTTCGCTCGGGTCCCCCACCACGGCTAGCGTCATGGGTCAACAAAGGATTAGATTGGGGGTTATCCAAAGACGTGCCTTTGTTGCAGGGCCGCATCAGGGATCTCTTAGAAAGAGACCTCAACCTGGTCAAGGTGACGCAGGTTATGCTGATTCGCCGAACACTACCCGGCAAATGTCGCTCCCTTCGTCTGTGGGAGTTTACTCCAGAGGGACCACAAGCTCTCCAGCATTTTATGGGCGCAACGCCCGCGGAGATGTATAAAATGTTCTTCAGATCACAAGCAATGTGTCCGGATTTGACCGAGGACGCAGGTTTAAGCTACAATCGCCCGGATACTCAAGTAAGTAACCTTGTGCCAGGACTCGCTATCCGTAAAATCGTCATAAATTCGCCCCTAAAAGAGCTGTCCTTTTAAACAGGAGTGGATAGCGAAGGCAAAGCTGATCGGTTGCCCGGCTCCCCTTCCTGAGACCAGCCTAGATCCCGTGCTAGTCAGGATGTTGAAGATCGTGCCTTTGGAGGGAAGTGAGGGGGAGGACAAGGAAACTATGGCCTCCTCGAAGGAGGCTGCTCCGAAGGGAGGAACCGACAATTCCTCTCCTAAGGGGAAGAAGAGGGCCGCCTCTGACAACCCGGAGACCACAGCCTCAAAGCGGGGGAAAAAGTCCTCGTCAGAGGGTCTGATGCCGGGGAGATCCTCGGCCAACTACGCCCTCAAAGGGATCAGCCCTCCAGCGAGCCGTAAGTAGAGAAAGATTTTCCTTTAGAGGAATGAGAGAAATCCTTGCTTTTTATCTGATAAGATTAACCGAAATTTTACTTTGTAGCTCGGACCTTAGCCCTTCTCAGCAGAGCTCGTCTTCGGGGGATCTTCTTCCGGAGATGATGGAGAGTGGAACGCCTCCCCCTGCCGTACTGCCTGGCAAGGTGGGCGACCCTGAGGTGTCGTCACGGAGGGTTTCTCCGAATCCGGCAGGGGTGGAAGGTAGCCATGTGGCCCCCCAAGGTTCTCCGCGTCCGGCCTTCGATGGAGGTCATAGGAAGAGTCCGGCACCGTCCGGTGCGCGGTCGGAGGAGCTGATGATTCTGCTGGGGCGAGCTTCTATCTCAGAGGAGCACCGTGCATTGATGGGTTTGGTGATTGGAAGGATTTCTTCCGCGGAAAGCGGATTGCATGAGGCCGTCAGAAGTTTGCTGACGGGTTTTGAGGTACGTTTGATAATGTACTTCTTTGTCAGTTGCGCATAAACAAGATGCACCCTGTGTAGATAGTAGCCCCTGAGACTCTGTGCATTGTCAAAATTGACGGCGCGCAGTGGATCATAACCCCAGGTCTAAAATGTCGCCTTTGTATACAGGTGGCGAAGCGTCCGGAATCGAGCCGAACTGATGATTTTGCCAAACTAAAGCGGCAACTTGACATGGCAGATGCCAACATCGCGCTCGTCAACGAGCGGCTTGATGAGGCTCAAGGTATGCAATTCCTCGGGCAGTGTTTGGTAAGAGGAGCGTTATGCCAGTATCTTACGATGTGTGTGCTTGACGCAGATGGTGCGGCCGCCGTGGAGAGTCTCCGGGCGGAACTTGCCCGAGCTAAGGAACAAGCCAGGAAAAGTGATGCGGCTGCCGAGAAGGCCCTTGAAGAGCTGAGAGCCGAACAGGCTGCTCACTGCCGGAGCAAGAAGGAGGTGGCTGAGATGGCCGTGAAGTTAAAAAGTGCTGCTGACCGTTGCAAGTTTCTTGAGAAAGAAGACCTGGCGAGACAGACAGACTTAGAGAAGGCCGTTGCTGATGCCAAGGATGCTCGCTCTGCGATGAGAGCTGCGAAGGAGGAGCTGCGTCAGGCCGGACAGATTGCGGCTGGAAATCCCTTTATGCTGTGGAGGAAGTTTTGTGATCCAAAGTTTGCTCCGTTGGATCGGATGTGGAGTGCGGAGGACACCTATCTGGATTTGGCAGCGAGTGCTGCTGATGCGACCGAACACGTTCGAGATCAAGAAGATCGCAAAGTGGAAAGGCTTTTCTGGTCGCAGTTTCACAATCCAGAGCGTCCGCTGGCAGTGGACGATCGTCTGGCTCAATGGGCCGAACTGAATAGATTGTCCGGACTCGCCATGAAGTACGTCATGGGTCATCTGTGGCCGGGGAGATCAGAGCCGAAGAGTTATTTCAGCTTGGTGCAGCAATTCCTTGGCGCGGTGCCATGTATCAATGCAATGAAGAGGTCAGCATGCATAGAGGGCGCACGGATGGCTCTTGCCCGTGTCAAGACATACTGGGCAGAGATGGAGACCACCGTTGTTGCATCCCGATATTCGGACAAAAGCCGAGTACCCTCCGAGCACTATTTTCAGGAAGTCCTTGAAGGCGCTCGTGTAATAGAGGCACAGTGCTCGAAGGATGCTATGTTCTGATAGCATATGTAATTATAAAGCAATATTTTGATGAATTGTAGTAGACTTTTATACTTGTGCCTGCAAGTATTTGGGACACCTCCTGTGTGGCCGTTTTAAGATATATATACAAAATCTGAAAGATTGCAGTCGTTGGCTTCAGCCCCCACGCACATAGTGCGGGGGTGCTCGCAGAAGGCGTATTTTCACACTTAATCCAACGTCTTGGTCCTACAAAGGAGGTGATAGCGCAGAGAGCTAGGAAACCGGACTATAATGCTTTAACACTTTCACTTAGCCATAGGATCTTGACAATGGGACTATTTAGGTAGCCCCTGGTGGCGACTGCGCTCGCCCGAATTCGGGGCGCGTATGTGCCTGGCCAGGAAACGGCCCTTCGTTAATGCGGAGGAATCCTACAGATTCTGGAGAGTCATCGAGTGGTTGACCGGTCTCACGCCATATCATGACAGTCGGTTTTCAGCTTTCTCTACTAAGGTGCTCGCCTGGCCGAACCAGGGCACAATCGCAGTAGTTCTCCTGGTGCCGCCTTAGCCGATAGAGCGGAACGTAAGGCGGCCGAACCCAGGAGCCGGGCAACCCAACATTTGACCAAAATCATGACTTGGAGCTGATGCATATAAGGCCAAACTCGCGACGCCGAACACTCCCTAAGGTATTTGGTCTTTGTGAGAGCGGGCGAGGTAACGCCCTGAGGTATAAGCCCCTAGTGTCCAGGTACGCGCAAGAATTCTGACGTGGCCACATGCCAAGACGCCAGCCTCCTCCTTGGTCATAGAACCAGGGGATGTGTATCAACAAGAGACAGTAAAAAAGGTTTACGCAGGGTCTTAATCTGAATAGAATCCTTGTAACGGGTCCCTACTGCACGTCTGCGCCTGTGTCTCCGTTGTGCCGTATCCTGGATGGGCGCGGCACGACGTTCATCTGTAAAAAGAGAGCAACTAAGTTGAAAAAGGGGCGTGCCGAACAAAAAGTTATATGAAATAAACAAAGTGTAAAGTAAAATAAGAAAAATTGAGCTTTATTGTCTCTTATTTTATACGTGTGAAGCCCCTAGTGCAGGGGTATATGGCCACTAAGCCTTTATCAACAACACGTTTGTGCCGGACTCGTCTATCCGTGTTCGTGGTCTTAATGACCTGTTCCGATGTTCTGGCTGGTGAAGTCGTTGTATTGTGGGGCTGTTAAAGTGGTCGTACAATCCTCCGCTTGGGGGAGGTGTTCTCACTGCTTCCCCTTTAAGGAGATGATGCCGCGTGGACCGGGCATCTTAAGCGTAAGAGATGCATAATGCGGTATTGCGTTAAAGCGGGCGAAAGCTTCGCGTCCCAGTAGTGCTTGGTAGAGACTTGAGAATGGGACGATGTGGAAAGTCAGCTTTTCGCGACGGAAGTTATCGGCAGAGCCGAAAATAACCTCGAGCCGGAGAAAACCCATGCAATGGGTGTCCGGACCTGGTGTTACTCCTTGAAAGGAGGTTTTGCTATGGAGAATTCTTTTTGGGTCGATCCCCATGTGGCGGATTGAGTCCTGATATATCAGGTTGAGTCTGCTGCCACCGTCCATAAGGACATTTGAAAACTGGAGTCCGCCAATTATTGGATCGAGTACCAGGGCAGTCCATCCTGGGTTCCTGATGCTTCTAGACTAATCCAGATGATCGAAGATGATTGGTTTTGACAACCAGTGGTGGGATTCCTTTGGGATAGGCCGTGGGGCACGTACCTTTATGGGCGCCGCATGTTTTGTTATGTGGAGTAAGTTTATTATTTTTACTTGTTGTGGAAAATTCTTTTGTTTCCTGGTACTCTGCTTTTGGGGTTCGTCCTCGTCTTCGCTTGGTGTGTCGAGCCCCTTGTGTTCGGCATTGAGTCTGCCGGATTGTTTGAAAACCCAACAATCTCTGTGGGTATGGTTAGCAGGCTTTCTGGGAGTGCTGTGTATTTGACATATCCTATCCAAGATTTTGTTTAGGTTGGTTAGGTCGTCCCTGTTATCTTGGAGGGGCGGCTTTTTCTGATTCTATCATGAGCTATTGAATCTGGCGTTGACTACCGTGCTCTTAGGACTTTTTTCCTTAGTCCGGCGATGGTCCTTATTGCGTCGCGGTTTTCCGTTTCCATCCCTAGTTTTGAATGTACTTGGGTCACTAGTGCTGCATCTTTCCAACCAGCTGTCCTCTCCTGCGCAAAAGCGGGTCATGAGGCTTGTTAGTGCGGCCATTGTTCTTGGCTTTTCTTGGCCGAGGTGTCTGGCGAGCCATTCGTCTCGGACATTATGCCTAAAAGCCACTAAGGCTTCAGCATCCGGACAGTCGACTATCTGATTCTTTTTAGTAAGAAATCTATTCCAGAATTGCCGAGCTGACTCTCCGGGCTGTTGAGTTATGTGACTAAGATCGTCTACATCTGGAGGGCGGACATAGGTTCCTTGAAAATTTGCTCGGAAAGCATCCTCGAGCTCTTCCCAGCTTCTGATTGTGTTTTCAGGAAGGCTTTTGAGCCAATGCCGGGTTGGCCCTTTAAGCTTGAGGGGTAAGTATTTTATGGCGTGGAGGTCGTCTCCTCTAGCCATATGTATGTGGAGGATATAATCCTCGATCCAGACTCCGGGGTCTGTTGTTCCATCATATGCCTCTGTGTTTACGGGTTTGAATCCCGCTGGAAATTCATAATCCAGGACCTCATCGGTGAAACATAGGGGGTGTGCGGCACCCCTGTATTTGGTTGTGCCGAATTCTGATAATGGCTTTATTGCATTGCTTACGAGAGCTTGCTTTCTTGGCCCGTAAATGGACCTGGCTGGGCCATGGTGCGAATCTTTAGGTGGGTCGCATGCCGGCTTAAGTGCGGCACTGCTTGCCGCTTTATGCTGGCCATGGGGTCGTCTATCCGACTGTGTGGCTTTCTCACTTTTGGAATGTGAGGGCTCCGAGGCTTCCTCGTCGAATTCAGGCAGTAGCTTTCTCTTCGGATAGCTTTTAGTGCGGCGACTGTCGCCGTATTTGTCCGCGGTATTGATTACTTGGCTCCATCTGATCCTGAGTGCATCTTCCGCAGTTTTTAGCTTCCGCTTCTGCTTTTTCAGGCTGCGTGCTGTTGCAACGCGCCGTTTGTGGAGGTTCTTCTGCTTTGTGGGCTTGTCCGGCATAGGGTCGTTCGGAATGCCATTTTCGCCGGGGGGGATGTTCGGTTTCTCTATCCGGGTTGTCCTATTGGGACAGTTGCTCTAAGGCATGCTCGTCATCTACCGGCTCATCCTGCTCTATGGCTGGGTCTTTATCGAGGCGGGGCTTGGGTCGGCATTTGCGCCGACGCTTTCATTGTTTTTCGAGAGATCGATCCCTCTTTCCATCCCCGTTTTCCTCATTGTTGCTTCCTTTAGGGGTATCCACCATGTACACATTGTGAGATGAGGTGGCTGTCTGATGCCCTATAGGCGTTGGTTCTTGGTTGTCTCCTGCATCGTCGTCCATACTGTCGATGTCTTCGGAGTCGAAGTCGAGCATGTCGGTAAGTCGTCGACAGTGGCTACGAAGTGGGTGGTGGGTGGGTTTTGAATTTCTTCATCATCCGAATCCCATTCTTGCTGACCGTAGTCCGGCCAGGGCTCTCCTGATAAAGAGAGAGACTTTAGCGAATTCAGGATGTCACCGAAGGGCGAGTGCTGAAAGATGTCTGCGGTGGTGAACTCCATTATCGGCGCCCAACCGGATTCGATCGGCAGGGGCGCGGGGGGCTCGGAGTTCGGAGAGGAATCCGGCTCCTCGGAGTCACGGGCCATGCGGAGTGCGGGGCTGGAGTTCGGCTCGATCGCCTCTGAGATCGCAGCCCCTAAGGCAGCATTCAACCGCTGATCCTCGATCGTGCAGTAGGCTCCGAATCAATGGTCGGAACCGACATGTGTGCGGCCTCCAAGGCGCTGTTCGGCGGCAGAGCTATATCGTGCCCATCGAGACAGTGTGGCGCGCTTGGCTGTGGCTCGAATCCGTCGAAGATCAAGTCCCCGCGGATGTCGGCCGTGTAGTTTAGGCTTCCAAACCTGACCTGAAGGCCAGGGGCATAGCTTTCGGTCTGCTCAAGGTGGCCAAGCGAATTGGCCCGTAGTGCGAAGCCGCCGAAGACGAAGATCTGTCCGGGGAGAAGAGTCTCACCCTGGACTACATCGTTGTTGATGATCGAAGGAGCCATCGGGCCTAAAAGCGACGACACAGAGGAACTCTCAATGAAAGCACCAATGTCGGTGTCAAAACTGGCGGATCTCGGGTAGGGGGTCCCGAACTGTGCGTCTAGGCGGATGGTAATAGGAAACAAGGGACACAATGTTTTACCCAGGTTCGGGCCCTCTTGATGGAGGTAAAACCCTACGTCCTGCTCGATTAATATTGATGATATGGGTAGTACAAGAGTAGATCTACCACGAGATCAAGGAGGCTAAACCCTAGAAGCTAGCCTATGGTATGATTGTTGTATGATGAAGTTGTCCTACGGACTAAAACCCTCCGGTTTATATAGACACCGGAGAGGGTTAGGGTTACACAAAGTCGGTTACAATGGTAGGAGATCTTGAATATCCGCATCGCCAACGCCAAGGAAAGTCCCATCCGGACACGGGACGAAGTCTTCAATCTTGTATCTTCATAGTCCTGGAGTCCGGCCAAAGGTATAGTCCGGCTACCCGAACACCCCCTAATCCAGGACTCCCTCAACAGGTATATTGTTTGGTTGGTTATCTAACCAACGCTCATCTCCTTTTTCAGATCGGATGATGTTATGTAAGATTGTCGCCGCTACTGGTAGCTTGACTTGGTTATCTATTCGATAATGCGTGCCCACTTTTAGGACTGGGAACCGCTTCTTCAAGACTCCTAATCCCTGTTCGACGTGACTTCGTAACACGGCATGCCGGAGATTGAATAGCCCCCTATGATTTTGGGGTCGATGACGACCGCATGCAAACTCCTTCAGATGGTATCAAACACCAGGATATGGTGCCAAGAAGTAAGGTGTGTTGGCATAACCACCATCAACTAGATAAAACTTGCCCAGAGGTACATGAAACCTGATGTTAAGTGTTGACCGAAGAACTTTAGCATCAGTAGCACATCCCTCCTAGCCACAAGAAATGAAGGTGAGGTTCTGATGTAGGGTGGAAACCCTCAGGCCGATCTTTCACGATTGGAGCGGATCCTACAAAGAACACGAGAGGGGGACGAGGGGAAATACAAGAGAAATCACTCAAACCAACAAGATTCGGTCACACATATGCTAGATTCTCGAAACACAAAGAGATACACAATCCAAATCCAACAAAGGATGATACATAGGGTCACTAGTTCTTCTCCGTGAGGAGGTATTGAGGTCTTCCCGTTAGGGGTCTTGAATCCAAGTGGATCTTCTCCGAGGAGGCGACGGTCTCTCTCGGTGGAGTAGATCCGGATGGATGAGCGACGCTCTATCTCACATATGAGCTATCACAATGCTAACCCTAGAAAGAGGGAGGAGGAGGTATATTTATAGTCTAGAGTCACGAAGTGGGCTTCGGCCCAACACGCGGGCGGCATATAGGCGTTGGACGCCCGACCATCATTGGTCGTCCAGTGGTTCGCAGGGGATCGGATGTCCGGCCAGGGTCGGTCGTCTGATGTTTTGGCTCTGTCGGCACTTGGTCGATCGTCCGGTCGGGGTCGGATGTCCGATGCTTCGGTCATCCGGAGGTCTCCATTCTTTCGATGTTTTGGCTCAGACCCGTAGGTGTCGGATTTCCGGAGGGCGTCGGTCATCCGGTGGCTAGAGGGTGTCAATCGTTCGGTAGCTGTCGGCCATCCGGGTGCTGGAGCCTCTTCTAGATGGGACATGGTCGGCTGGTTAATGCTCTAGGCATCGATCGTCCGGTCGGGGTCGGTCGTTTGACGGCTGGGGACTTTCAGGTTGCTTCTCTTCTCGCTCCTTCTACTTGGTGCCCTCGCCGTCTTGTCCCTTGAGTGTAGCTGCTCCGTGCCTGTCCTCTAGGTACCTGATCATGATTTGGGAGCCTCCCCATTGTGTTTTCTAGCCTTGTTTTGTTGATTTTGTCCCTAATTCGAAAATTCCCCACAAAAATAGCCCCCCAATTTTTTTGTGATTTGTTGGTGCGATGAAGTTTTGTTGGATTTGATCTGCGGATTTCATGTGTTGCAGGTAGATCTAGCTTTCCCCCATCTTTTCCCCAATTTCCATCCACAAAATCCCCCGAATTTTGCCCCGATATGCCACTTTCCTCGTGGAGTTCGACCATGGATCCAGAGCCCCGACATCCGGCCCGAACCCCTGGACATCTGGCCATCCAGCCCCTGGCAGCATCACTTCCATCCACCGCCCCGTTTTCCATCCAAATTTCGTCAAATTTTGTTCCGGTGCCCACATACACTTCCGCATACCACCACCACTTCCGCATAGCAGCCACCATATACCACATACACCACCAGCAGTTACCACTACCAACTCCGACAATTTTGTCCTGTTTTTTCTTGAGAAATTGAGTTGCGGTTCTGTGTCCTATTGTGTTTCGGCTCTTTAGGTATAGTTCGACATCAACATCACCGCCGCTCATCTTCGCCACGGATTCGTCATCGACAACAACCACTACACCATTTTGACACCATATCGTAAGCAAGCATCGGTAACCTCGTCTTGGTATAGTGATACATCATTCTTGCCATTGCATTGATAGCCATCATAGCCCAATTTTGCGTATCTTACCCATCGAGACTAGCCATTGAGTATTTCCGGCAACGTGACTTGTGCACATTAGTGATCATACTTCCCATAGCATACATACATATCATTGGTGCATATCTTGGTATCATCTTTTGTGTTACAAAGTTGTCATCGCATACACAATTGCTATCCTGGTTAGTGAAGCATTGCATGAGAAAAGAGCTCAAACAACAAAGAGCCAAACAAGCTTTTAAGCAAAAGGGAAAGATAAGCAAAGAGCTTTTAAGCAAGAACCATAGCATCATACAACATTAAGATTGTCATACTAGATCATCTTGGATCATATCATCGGAATACCATACATAGAGCATCCTTGGGATAGAAGCCGTTGCATTTTTGCTTAGTAGGTTGTGCACAAGTCTACGTATCTGCCTACTGTGCAATCGTGCTAGCGTCTCTCTAGTGTTGTGCAAAAAGAGCATTTTCGTGGATTCCACATTTTGGCTCATCCTTGGTTGCACGACCCCACTTATCTCTTTGCGTGTGTGTTTCCGTGTACCATATTTTGCTATTGGTCTACTTGTTGCATTGCAAACTTGCGAATCTTTTCCAACATTTTTGGAGCTCACTAACAATTGCATCAAATTTTGTGCCACCATCCTAACTGAGCTCCACCATAAGCTTTTACTTGTGTAGGTGTGAGAAATTGACAAGAATTGGTACCAATTGTGTTATTTCCTTGTCCCACATTGGAGTGATCATTGATCCATCTTCAACTTCGGTCAAGGTACATTTGGTATTGTTCTTCTCCTTCTACCACTCACAAATTGTTTGGAATAATGGATAGGCCAAGTACTTCTACCAACCCACTCTTCATCGAGCAAGACGACGACATGGACTCCTATGTCACAAAGAGCCACCTCTTTGGTGCACAACATGCTTTGCATCAAGAGCAACAAGCAATGAGCGAACGCATCGACAACCTCTCCACCGACTTGCGACTCTCCGAGCAACGTACAAGAGACTACTTTAACCACAAGCTCGACGACTACAAGCAAGAGAATGACACAAGAATGGATGAGATTCGTGCTTTGTTGCTAAACCATTCCTCTTCCACTTCGTCCTCGTCAAGACGGAGCCGCTCAAGTCGACACTCCGACTACACCATATCCATTTCAAGTACACCGACATCGAAAACTCTTCGTTGTGTCGTGCGCCAAGATAGGCAAGCAAACCACAATCTTCTACATGACAACAACTCTCAAGAGCAAGCTCATGCGCAAGAACATCGACATCGTCAAAACCAAGCTACTCTCGAGCAAGCACAAGAATAGCAACGACAACGCCAATGGGAAGAGGAAGAGGAAGAGCAACCGCACCTACATCAAGATGCACAAGATGCCGAGGCACAACTCCAAGAACAACAATTGCGAGAAGCTAGAGCACTTGAGGCGCAACGTGCACTCTACGACACAAATCACGTCGTTGCCCAATGCAACCGCCATAGCCACGAACAAGAAGAAGCACTTCACAAAGAAGTTCAAGAACGGATTTACCAATCACGGGTGCATCGTCAAGTTCCTCAAGCTCATCCACAACCTCACCAAGAACCTCAAGTTCAACAAGAGCAAGAAGACATTGGAAATCCTCCAAGACAAGAACAAGTTGTGAGAGACGATCCTCCTCGACAACGACGTCAGCATCCCCGACCCCAACACAATGAAGAGCAATGCTACGGCAAGCTAAAGTTCACCATGTCCAAGTTCAATGGAAGCAATGATCCTGAAGAGTACCTTTCATGGGCATTGAATGTTGAAAAAATCTTCCTCTTGCACAACTATGCAGAAGAGAAGAAGATCACGGACATCCCTTGAGTTCCAAGACTATGTCCTCATTTGGTGGGAACAAGTCATTGAGCGTCGAGAGGCAAGAGGTGAACCACCCATCACTACTTGGGTGCAAATGAAGGATGTCATGAGAGCATGCTTTGTGCATACCTACTACAATCGCGACCTCTTCAAGAAACTCCAACTACTCAAGCAAGGAACCAAGAGCGTTGAAGAATAATACAAGGAAATGGAGATTGCAATGATACGAGCTAATGTCACGGAAGATGATGAGAAAACTATGGCACGTTTCTTGAATGGACTCAATCATCCCATCAAGAAGATCGCTGACTTCCAACCATACTCGAACCTCATCGAGCTAGTGCATCAAGCTACCAAGGCGGAATGTCAAGTGCAAGATGACTTCAAGTATGCCAAGTTCTCATCCAAGTCCGATGGTTTATCCAACACCCAAGCTTCAACGACTCCAACACCTTCTACATCAAGCAAGCCTTCTACAAGCAACAACGACAAGTCGAGTTACAAGAAAGCTTCGACAACCTCAAGTCATCCTCCTACTTCAAGCAACTTCAAGCCGAAAGGTTCACCATCATCTACCCCAACCGATGAGACCGTCAAGACAAGTTCCTTCAAATGCTTCACATGCAGAGGCCGAGGCCACAAGTCCTTTGAGTGTACCAACAAGCGGACCATGATCCTCAACGATGATGGTACATACGACTCCATGAGCAAAGGAGAAATGGAAGACCTTGAGCAAGTGGCAATGCACTAGCAAGTGAATGAATATCAAGAGGATCAAGTCTTTTGTGATGAAGATTCAAGCCCCGCTCTCGTTGTCTCCAAGGTCTTGACTCTTCAACATCAACAAGAAGAAGACCAAAGATGCCATATCTTCCATACCAAGGCCGGCATCAATGGAGGATTCGTCAAGGTCATCATCGATGGAGGGAGTTGCCATAACTTAGCAAGTGAAGAACTTTCTTCCAAGCTCCAATTGGTTAAGACGAAGCTCCCACACCCCTACAAAGTTCAATGGCTAAGCGACACTGGCACAATCCAAGTCGAGCATAGAGTGGGAGTCTCCTTCAAAATCGGAGCTTACGAAGACACTTTGGAGTGTGATGTCGTTCCAATGGCCGTTTGACACCTTCTTCTCGGACGACCATGGCAATTTGATAGAGGTGTCATCCACAACGGCCGAACGAACCACCACATCTTCAAGATAAAAGGAAAGGAGTACGTACTTTGTCCTATGTCTCCAAGCCAAGTGATCACCGACAAGCAAGCCACCCATCATGGAGAGAATAGTGAGAGAGTGAACCACCAAAAAGAGAGTGAGCGCCACAAGCCCAAATAGAGTGCCTCCATGATGAGCGAAAAGAAGAACTTAGTTCTATTTGCCACCAAAAGTGAGATAAGAGAAGTGTGTGAGAACCCATCAAGTGTCCTACACTATGTCCTTTTCTGCAAGGACGAGGCACCAAAAGCTAACACCTCTCACACTCTACCTTTAGTGTTGTCTTCTCTTTTGCAGGAATTCCAAGATGTTTTCCCCGACGACCTACCTCCGGGTCTACCTCCACTACGAGGCATTGAGCACCGAATTGACCTCATCCCCGGAGCTCCTCTTCCTATCAAGGCCCCCTACCGCGTCAACCCCGAAGAAACAAAAGAAATACAAAGGCAAGTAAAACATCTCATAGACCATGGACATGTGCGTGAAAGTTTGAGTCCTTGTGCCGTTCTGGTCATTCTTGTGCCAAAAAGAGACGGTAGCTCTCGCATGTGCTCCGATTGTAGACCTATCAATGCTATCACCGTTCGATATAGGTGCCCCATTCCACGCCTTGATGATATGCTTGATGAACTTAGCGGTGCCACTATTTTCTCAAAAATTGATCTTAAAAGTGGTTACTATAAAATACGCATACAAGAGGGTGATGAATGGAAGACCACTTCCAAACAGAGTTTGGTTTGTATGAATGGTTAGTCATGCCTGTGGGTTTATCGGAAGCACTGGGTACTTTCATTCGTCTTATGAATTATGTGTTTCGCCCTTACATTGGTGAGTTTGTTGTGGTCTACTTCAACGATATCCTTGTTTATAGCAAATCTCTCAAAGATCATGTCACCCATGTTCGAACTATTTTGCAAACTCTTCGAAAAGAGCGTCTCTATACTAACATGGAAAAATTCCTTTTAGGCGTTGATAAGCTCGTTTTCTTAGGTTTTGTTGTGTCCTCTAAGGGTGTTCATGTTGATGACTCTAAGATCAATGCTATTAAAACTTGGCCACAACCAACCAACTTGCAACAAGTGCGTAGTTTCCTTGGTTTAGCTGGTTTCTACCGTAGATTTGTGAAGGACTTTAGCACCATTGCTTCACCTTTGCATGCTTTGAGTAAGAAGAATGCACCATTTGTTTGGGGACCATCCCAAGATACCACATTCAATGAGCTTAAGAATTGCTTACTCATGCTCCCGTGCTTGCTTTACCAAACTTTGACAAACCTTTTGATATTCATTGTTGAAAGGATCGAGAAGAGGTGTCTAGAGGGGGGTGATTAGACACTAAGTAGCAAAAGTTGCAGTTTTTAATTTCTTTAAGTTGAAGTGGAGTTTTGGCACAAGTTTAACAAACACAATACATTTCAAGCAAGCATGAAAAGAGTATATGAGTAGCGGAAAGTAAAGCATGCAACTTGCAAGAATGTAAAGGGAAGGGTTTGGAGAATTCCAACACAATTGGAGACACGGATGTTTTTTTCGTGGTTCCGATAGGTGGTGCTATCGTACATCCACGTTGATGGAGACTTCAACCCACGAAGGGTAACGGTTGCACAAGTCCACGGAGGGCTCCACCCACGAAGGGTCCACGAAGAAGCAACCTTGTCTATCCCATCATGGCCATCGCCCACGAAGGACTTGCCTCACTAGCGGTAGATCTTCACGAAGTAGGGGATCTCCTTGCCCTTAGAAACTCCTTGGTTCAACTCCACAATCTTGTCAGAGGCTCCCAAGTGACACCTAGCCAATCTAGGAGACACCACTCTTTGTCAGATTTCGGGTTCCGGCAGACCCTTGAGGTTCGAACACTGGGGTGCGCACGGAGATCTCTCCCCTACCGATCTACGTCCAATCTCCTCGCATGATCTAAGCTGGAAACAACGAACAACACAAGGGACACGAGGTTTATACTGGTTCGGGCCACTGTTGTGGTGTAATACCCTACTCTAGTGTGTGGTGTGGTGGATTGCCTTAGGGGCTGATGATGAATAGTACAAGGGAAGAACAGCCTCGCGAGAGGTGTTCTTGAGCTGGTGCGATGAACTGCTCGGGTGAGTTCAGTCGCCTCTCTCTCTCTCTCTCTGCTGGGGTTCTACCAGATCTCTAGCCGTCCCCCTCCTAGATCGCTCTCTGGATCCCTCTCTATCTTGTTCTCTCCCTCTATATTGTTATCTCCCTCTATATTGTTCTCTCCCTCTATATTGTTCTCTCCCTCCCCCTACTCTATGGTGGCTAGCTCTATTTATAGAGGCCCTGGGCCTCTTCCCAAATAATGAGCGGGAAGGGCGCCAACAATTGGCCATTTTGAAGGGGAACATCTAGTACAAGTTATCCTGACCAAAGGTGGTCTTCGGTTGCCAAAAGTACTGGTGATGACGCCGTCTTGGGCTCCATGGTGACCTCTGTCCTGCTGCTCTGTTGGTCTTGGTCTCGTTGCACCGGAATGGTAAACTTTGCCCGATGCCTTGGCCTGTGCTTGCCCCCTTTGCACCAAAGGGGAAACAAGGACACTGAGCAGGCCGGCACCCACCTGGCGCCCGCCTGGTCTCGAACATCATGGCTTGCGTCACGGGTTCCTCGCGAGGTACCCCTGCCTTGATCTCTCCGCCTCCTCGCGAGCCTGCCTGACGAGGCTGCCTCTGAGGAAGCTTACTGTCGTCCGCCCCGCGAGGCTTGGCCCCTCGCGAGGGTCTTGAGCTTGAGCTGATGAAGATGGGCCGCGTTGGGCCCCCACTTGAGCCACGCCGCAGGGTGCAGGCAGGCAAGTCTGGGGACCCCCGTTCCCAGAACGCCGTCAGTAGCCCCCGGGCCCAAGGCATGCCCGGGCTTGGCCTAGCAGGGAAGCGAAGGGGCAAGCGCAAAGCGCCGCGGGCCCTAACAGCCTGCGGCCTTGGGCGCCACGTGGCGATTGATTGGACGTGGGCGTATGCGCTTCCCCATGATGCCTCGGCAACTGTCCATCTGACAAAAGAGGTGCCCAGGCCAGACTTACTTGCTTTGTTCTCATTCACCTCGCTCCAGATCCCCTTTCTCGCTCTCGTCCTTCTTGCTTACGAAATCCTCCAGATCTGTCTCAATCCTTCTCGTCCGGCACGCCATGGCGCCTCGCAAGTCCCCGACCGAGGCCAAGTACTCGTCGGCTCTAGGTTCCCCAAACCTGCCGAAGAAGAACCTCACCCTCACGCGCCTGATGACAGTGGCGCAGGCAGCAAGGGGGCGACTGTGCTCAAGGCCGGCTCCGACCAACCTGAAGGTAGGGGGGCACCTCCTGTCTGCTCTTTGTGAGCGCCATCGTCGCCGTTCTGGTGCCTCCTTTCTCTGAGTTCTTCTTTGATGTTCTCCGCTAGTGCAACTTGCAGGCTCTGCATCTCCACCCCAACTCTGTTCTTCTCCTGGTGATTTTTGCTTACTACTGTGAGGCTCATGTCGGCGTAAAGCCCTCGGTGGCCTTGTTGCGTCACTATTTTTCCCTCCAGATTTCTGGTGACCATGTCTCCGCATGTGCGAGCTTCATCGCGTACTCCAATTACAATGCCATCTCGAAGCCTGGGAAGAGAATCGAAGGCTTCCGGAGCAAGTGGGTCATGGTGGACGTCGGGCGCCTCCACCCCCGTCTGGTGTTGCCTATGGGGCAGTCCAAGGTTGTCGACGCGTGGTCTCGCGCGGAGCTCGTTGACCCCCGTGCAAGGGCGGTGCTGAAGAGGATGAACGCGGACCTGAGGCCGAGCAACTTGGGGACGGCGAAGCTGACCGGGGCCACACTCCTGAGGGAGTTCTTGGAGCACCGGGTGGCTCCACTCCAGGAGCACTCGCTCCCGTTGTGGAGGCTTGGGGAAGCGGACGCTGCCTTGCACCTAAGCTCTAAGGCCCTGGCCAACGAGAATCTGGTCGCGGCCCTCCATTCCTTGGTTGGGGGAGACGTGGCGAAGCCGGTGGGCGCCCCCATCCCCCTGTTCCTTCGTGACGACTGGGAGCAGGTGGGAATGCCATGCCCACCTTCAATGGTGAGGGGCTGGTGCCCGCGGAAGCTCCCGAGGGTCTTGCGGCGCTGGCGATGGTGAACGTGTCCTCCGACAGCTCTAGCGGGAGCGATGGGGAAGAAGAGGCGGAGGAGGAAGAGGCTGACTCTAAGGCAACTGGTGAGGAGTCGAGGGAGTCTTTCCCTCGGTGCAGGTCCCAGGCCCTCCGCTCCATGCCGGACGACATCGAGGCCAGCGCTAGGTGAGAAGGGGAGGACTCCCCCTTTGTCACAAGGAAGGGCAGGTCAAGGCTGGTTCCCCCAGGGTCCGCTCTGGTCCCTAGGCGGTCTGAGGCCAGCTCCAGCCCTCCTGACGTGCCCTCTGCTTCCGGGCCTCCCGAGGCTGACCCCAGCTGCAGGCTCTCGGGCTTCAAGTTTGGCCAGAGGTTGCTCAGGTCCACGAGCAACGACCAGTAAGTGCTTGATTCGTGCTTTGCTTGGTTCCTGCCGCTGAGGCTTGACGTCCATATTCTTTTGTCAGGCTGGCGCCTGCGGCGAAGAGGTTGAAAGGGGCTTCTGCGGCCCCGCTTGGGGCGAGTCCACCTGCCGGGATGGCGCCTTCGTCCACTGAGGGGAAAGACGGCGCGGCTCGCGCTTCCCCTGCTCGGTCGTCCTCGAGAGTCCAACTGGGACGCCTCGGCGAGGAGTCAGCCCCCGTGGCCCCGCTGACCTTGGAGTCGACTGCGCTCGATGCTGCAGCCGGGGCAGCCAAGGCCCACGGGGTTCCTTCCTGCTAAGCCGTGATCACGCTGCCGTCTTCTTCACCTGCTCCGCCGGTTCCTGCTTCTTATGTTCCCTCTACCGCCATCCTGGACCAGGTCGCCAGAGAACTGAGTCAGTTGCGGGAGGATATTCTGAGCGCGGACCCTCGCCTAGCGGCCTGGCGCCTGGAGCTAGCTTCTGGCTGGGCCCGTTCCGCTGCTTCCGTCTGAGCGGCGCTGAGCCAGGCCGTGGCAGCCTCCAACAGGGAGAAGCAGGCCACCAACCAAACCAAGGCCGCTCGCGATGCTGCCCTGGGCGACGCTGAGGCTGCCAAGGCTCGCTGCGAGGCGCTGGATACCGAGCTGCAAGGCCTGCGCGACGAGCTCGCCAAGGAGGTCCATGGCCGCCAGGAGAAAGAGAAGGAGATGAAGGCTCGGGAGGCTACCGTCAAGGACTGGGACGTCAAGCTTGATGACCGCCATGGCCGGTTGGAGATGCTGGAGCGGTCGCTCAAGGCGGAGAGGACCGAGCTAGACGCCAAGGCGAAGGTCCTGGCGGAGGATTGGGTGGCCTTCGCGAAGATGGAGAAGAGGGCTCGTGCTGCGCTGAAAAAGACGCTTTACGAGAGCGGCTTGGAGGAGCCGCTGGCCGGTGCGGAGGACGGCCCCGCCAAGCTGCTTCCCTTCCTAGTTCGTGCGCTTGAAGATGTCGTGGACGTCCTTGGCCCCACGGCCGAGGCCGAGGCGCGTGCCCTGTCTTCTACGGCGCTGACGCATGTCCTCGGCCACGTCTACCTGCACGACCCCGACGTTGACTTCGACAGCTTGCTGGAACCCGTGAGCGGCGACCTTGCCGCCGCTGCCGCTGAGGCCGTGAAAGGCCGAGCCGAAGCTTTGCTGGGGAGGTTCCGCACCTTCAGCATCTTGCCCGGGTGCGGCGCTGCCAGCTCTGCGGCCCCGGGAGCCGGAGTCGTCCAGCGTGACTCCACCACAGGCGGCGGCGCCATTGGAGAGTAATCCCTTCACGGCTTCTGTCCTATTTTTATTCCTGCAACATGTACCATGCCTCGCGAAGGCGTTTAGACTTGTGTTTGGCATCATGAAACAATCTATGGCTTGTAATATTTGCTTTGAATTTCCTGGAATTTTCATTTTTCTCCCCTACTTGCTCACGCTCTACGTTGGTAGGGCCCGGCCCCGCGCATACCTCACCCAGCGTTAGCCCCGACCAGAAACTAGGACGGGACTAAGGAGCAAGGGGCTACGTGGCAAGTTAGGCTCCTGAGTCGCGATGCTCAGGAGTCCCCCTTGACACGCAAGCAACAAGTAGGAAAGGGGGGAACGAGGAGTGGATTGATCATTCTGCGTCGGCAGGGCCTGGCCCCACGCATACGTCACCCAGCGTTAGCCCCGACCAGAAATCAGGACGGGACTAAGGAGTGAGGGGCTACGGGGAAAGTTAGGCTCCTGAGTCACGATGCTCAGGAGTCCCCCTTGACGTTCAAATGGGTTTCCGTACCTTGGCTCCGCTCGGGGAGGGGCGCGTGACGACCAGGTCCGAGGGACCTGGCTGGGTGGCGTGCGCTCGAGCGAGGCCCGGGCGTAGCCCTTGTGTCCAGCCCCCTCGCGCGGCGCTCCCGAGGGGAGGCGTTGCGATGGTGCCGGACACTGAGCTCCGGGCTCCCTGAGGTTGGTACGGCCGTGGGCCGCCCTCAGTTGTTTATCACCAGCGCGGAGCATAGCGCTTCCGTATGTGTACGGGCATAGCCGCTCCTCGGCAGTGTCGTTAGCCAGCACGGAGCATGGTGCTTCCACTAGTACGTGGGAGGGGTTCCCCTCCGGGAGGAGCCCCCGGGGCATGTACAGCCCCGCCCTGAGACGTGGCCGGCATGGTAGGGCTAGGAGAGGTGTATCTGGGCACTCGTGAGCCAGCGCGGGACTCACGAGGCCCTACCTCGAGGCGGGGTGCGCCTGGCTCTGGGCCTTTATCAATGGTGTGTTCCTGAAGGGTGGTTAGAATGCAAATGCTCTACGTCCTCAGGTCCCGTCCCTCGAGCAAGCTCAGCCTCCGCTGGTATGATAGGTCGCGATGTCGTGGGTCAAGGCCAGGGGGTGAGGGCTGGAGAGCCAGTAGGAGCCCATGAGTCGCGATGCTCAGGTACCCCCCCTTTTAACGTGCAAGCGCTTTGCATGAAAGCGGAGAAGCCCGCGATAAGCAACAGGTGACAATTAAGCACGAAAGAGCAAATTCATTTTAAGTAGACGCGGGAAAAGCAAACGCCACCGGGCCTGGCCCGGGAAGCTCGGGGATGATGCAGCCCGAGGGGCGCCCCCAACAAGGTAAGTAAAGAGCATAAGCAAATGGATACATGCCGCAGGGACGGACCCACGTGACCTGGGAATGATGCGGCCCTGTAGGCGCTCCCAGCTAAAAACGGAACTTAGAAAGATGTCACCTGGTGCCGTTGAAGATGGAGTGATGTTGAAGAAGTGGGCGATGCGCGATGAAGGCGTCGACCCTCACGAGCCCCCAGGCCCAGGAGCCTCGGGAGGCTCCGGGGGCACAGGCGGGTCTCCCAGGGCCATCTCCATCTCCGCCAGGACCGCACAATGCCTGACCTCCTGAGCCTCTAGAATACTCCTCAGCAGGCGCTGATGAGCGGCGACCGCGTTTGGCAGGCCGAAAGGCATGCGAACGTAGCTGTGAGGTGGACCCTCACAACGCCCCGCGCGTGAAGGCCAGAGGCGCTCCAGAGACGCGGCTCGGTTGAGCCCTAGCACGTCAATGCAGACGCGCAGCCCACCATCCTCGCCTGGATGTGGGGCTATGGTGGGTAAACGGCGGCTGCCTCGCATGACTCTCGACTCCTGTAGCTCCTGGGTGTTTCTTGCGATGAACTCCTGAGGGTTTGGTCTTTCTTGCCTTGTACCTTCCTGAGGAAAACGTGCCTGGAAGCACCCCTCCAAGTGGTGCCTGAGCGCCTCCCTTGCGACCTCGGCAAGGTCGGTGGCTCTCCAAGAAAGAGCCCCTGAGCCCTGCCTGAGAAGGGCGTCGGGCGCGCCTTCCTATGCGAGAGAGGGTGGCGCTCCCTGATTGGGGGCAGATCCTGACCCAACACCTTCGGAGGCGCCTGCCTCCTGATGGCTTGGGCCATGCAAAACCTTCTTCTTCTTAAGGGTCGCCTCGGGAAGTCTTCCGTTTCCGTGGTCCGGGTCTTCAATTGTTGCGGCTTGGAACGCGCGCTCAAGTGAACACACTGCGTCCCTTTCTTCACAGGGTACGGTGATGACTCCACCGCTTCCTGGCATCTTGAGGACATTGTATCCATGGTGAGTCACTGCCATGAACTTGGCCAGGGCTGGGTACCCGAGGATGGCGTTGTATGGCAGACGGATGTGGGCGACGTCGAAGTCGATGAGCTCGGTGCGGTAGTTGTTGCGCTGCCCGAAGGTGACTGGAAGGCGAACCTGCCCTATCGGAATAGTGGAACCATCAGTGACTCCTGAGAAGGGCTTGGTTGGCTGAAGCTAATCGTATGGCACTTGGAGATTGTCGAACGTCTCGACGGACAGGACGTTGAGTCCTGCTCCACCGTCAGTGAGGGTCATGGTGACCTGCACGTTGCTGATGACTGGGAGCAAAGCATCCGGAGGACCCCGGCTGTTGCCGCGCACTTGATCTGATCTGCTGAGCTGAATGTGATAGCGCACGCGGACCACCTGAGAGGGCGCGTGGCCTCAAGCTTGGGGAGGACTACATTCACCTCGCGAGCAAACTGCTTGAAGATGCGCTGTGAGGCTGGGGCCTGCGCGCCACCCAAGATGCAAGCAATCGCGCGCGGGTCCTGGAAGCCCCCAGCTCCCTCGTCTTGATGTTGGTCTTCGTTCCTCCTTGGCGGTAGCGGCAGAGGAGGAAGGCATGCGTTGCCGTGCGGGTGATCCTCACGAGGCTGATCTCTCCAGCCTCCCACGCGAGGCTGGTCCTGCCAGCGATCCTCACGAGGTCGGTCACGCCACCCTTGGCGAGGGCCACAGTCCTCCCATCGTCCGCCACCTCTTCCTCCTCCTCGGCCATAGCCCCTGTCGTTGCGCTCAGGGCGTCGGCCAACACGCCCATCTCTCACGGCCTTGAGCTCTTGACATTCGTTGGTGTTGTGGGTGTGGAGGTCGTGGTACACGCAGTACCGGCTGCCCTTGGATGACTTAGGCTGATCCCTGCCTCGCTTGGTGTCTAGTTCCGCTGCAAGCACGGCAGCCCCCTTGCGCTTCACGTCCTTGGCCTTGGGCTTCTTCTCTTCTGGGTCGGTAGCCGAGAGTTCGAGGAGGGAAAGGCGCCCTTCCTCATCCTTGGCGCACTTGGTCGCCAAGTTGAACAGCTCCAGGGATGTGCACATGTCTTCATGGATTGCTAGCTCCTCCTTCATTTTGATGTCGCGTACGCCATCGGAGAAGGCCAAGATGATGGATTCTTCAGTCACCTTGGGGATCTTGAGGCGAGCGTTGTTGAAGCGTTGGATGTATTTTTGCAGGGTTTCCCCTTGCTGCTGCTTGATGCGGCGCAGATCGCTCACAGCGGGGGGCCGGTCGCGAGTGCCCTAGAAGTTGGCGATGAAGCGAGTGCGCATCTCGTCCCAGGAGGAGATCGTGCCAGGAGCCAGGTTCAGGAGCCAGGTGCGGGCCTCGTCCTTGAGCGCCATGGGGAACCAGTTCGCCATGACCCTTTCGTCTCCGTTGGCGGCTTCGAGGCATAGCTCGTAGAGCTGTAGGAACTCCGCGGGGTCCGCTATGCCATTGTAGCGAGGGGGCAGGTCGGGCTTGAACTTGCCTGGCCATGCGACGCCGCGTAGCTCGGGGGTGAGAGCGCGGCACCCTGCTGTGGCTACCGGTGCCTTTTGCTGGTACTGGGCTTGTTCCTGGGGATTACCGCGCGCCGCCGCTTGGAGCAGCGCGGGGTCCTGGCGTGGAGGTGCAGGGACGCGATCTTGGCGCGCCGGCGCTGGGAGCGCGCGAGCACCTTCTTGGGGACGAGGGATCTCTTGGCAGCTCCTTTCTTGCTGCGCAGGCGCCGGACGCGGAGGGTCTCGCCCTGGGGCTACGCGCCTTGGAGCCAGGGCGCCTTCTTGGGAAGGAGGTGGTGGAGGCACCTCCTGATCCTCGCCTCCCGCGCGGAATGGAGGGCGAGGCAGCGAGAAGGACGGCAAGGGGGAGCCCCCTGCGGCGCTTACGAGCTCGATGATGCGGGCGAGCCAATCCTCGTAGAGGTTGTCGACGGGGCGGTAGTCCAGGAGCTCTCTTGCCAGGAGCAGTGCGGCGTGCGCGTCCGTGGGGGCACGACGGGCGTGGGACGACAAAGCGGCTGGAGCTAGTGACGGTGTGGCGGTGCGGCCTTCCCGCCGTACCGAAGGATGTAGGGACGAGGCCTGCTGCTCATTCCCCGTCGGGCCGGTGGCGGCGTTGGCGGCAGGTGACGGGGAACGGCGAGGGCGTCCGCCGACGGGCGCCGTCTGGGCGACGCGGGTGGCAAGAGCAGCCCGGCGCTCAGCGCGAGCCCGACGAGCGTCAGCCATGGACACGACAAAAGATCACACGCGAATAGCGGAAGAAAGATTCCGGTGCACCCCTACCTGGAGTGCCAAATGTCGGATTTCGGGTTCCGGCAGACCCTTGAGGTTCGATCACTGGGGTGCGTGCGGAGATCTCTCCCCTGCCGATCTACGTCCAATCTCCTTGCATGATCTAAGCTGGAAACAATGAACAACACAAGGGACACGAGGTTTATACTGGTTCGGGCCACCGTTGTGGTGTAATACCCTACTCCAATGTGTGGTGTGGTGGATTGCCTCGGGGGCTGATGATGAACAGTACAAGGGAAGAACAGCCTCGCAAGAGGTGTTCTTGAGCTGGTGCGATGAACTGCTAGGGTGAGTTTAGTCGCCTCTCTCTCTCTGCTGGGGTTCTACCAGATCTCTAGCCGTCCCCCTCCTAGATCGCTCTCTGGATCCCTCTCTATCTTGTTCTCTCCCTCTATATTGTTCTCTCCTTCTATATTGTTCTCTCCCTCCCCCCCCCCTACTCTATGGTGGCTAGCTCTATTTATAGAGGCCCTGGGCCTCTTCCCAAAAAATGAGCGGGAAGGGCGCCAACAATTGGCCATTTTGAAGGGGAACATCTAGTACAAGTTATCCTGACCAAAGGTGGTCTTCGGCTGCCAAAAGTACTGGTGATGACGCTGTCTTGGGCTCCACAGTGACCTCCGTCCTGCCACTCTGTTGGTCTTCGTCTCATTGCACCGGAATGGTAACCTTTGCCCGATGCCTTGGCCTATGCTTGCCCCCTTTGCACCAAAGGGGAAACAAGGACACTGTGCAGGCCGGCGCCCGCCTGGCGCCCTCCTGGTCTCGAACGTCATGGCTTGCGTCACGGGTTCCTCACGAGTTACCCCTGCCTTGATCTCTCCGCCTCCTCGCGAGCCTGCCTGACGAGGCTGCCTCTAAGGAAGCTTCCTGTCGTCCGCCCCGCGAGGCTTGGCCCCTCGCGAGGGTCTTGAGCTTGAGCTGATGAAGATGGGTCGCACTGGGCCCCCACTTGAGCCACGCCACAGGCCGCAGGAAGGCAAGTCTGGGGACCCCCGTTACCAGAATGCCGGCACTCTCCAAGAAGTAACAAATGGTGTGTTGATGATGAACTCCTTGCTCTTGTGCTTCAAATGATAGTCTCCCCAACACTCAACTCTCTCTCACACAGGATATGGATTTGGTGGAAATAAGATTTGAGTGGAAAGCAACTTGGGGAAGCCTATAGATCAAGATTCATATGGTGGGAATGGAATATCTTAGCCTCAACACATGAGTAGGTGGTTCTCTCTCAGAAAATGTGTATTGGAAGTGTAGGTATGTTCTGATGGATCTCTCCATGAATGAAGAGTGGGTGGAGGGGTATATATAGCCTCCACACAAAATCTAACCGTTACACACAATTTACCAATCTCGGTGAGACCGAATTGAGAAACTCGGTCGGACCGATTTAGCAAACCTAGTGACCGTTAGGATTTTCGGTGGGACTGAGATGCAACTCGGTGGGACCGATATGGTTAGGGTTAGGGCATAACGTAATCTCGGTGTGACCGGTTACACAAACTCGGTGGGACCGATTTTGGTAATAAGCTAACCAGAGAGTTGGTCGGGTAAACTCGGTGAGACCGATTACACAAACTCGGTGGGACCGATTTTGGTAATAAGCTAACCAGAAAGTTTGCATTGTAATCTCAGTAGTACCAATTGCTCAATCTCGGTGGGACCGATTTTGGTAATGGACATACGCAGAGAGATTACAATCCCATCTCGGTGAGACCGAGATCCCTATCAGTGAAACCGATTTGCCTAGGGTTTTTGGCAGTGGCTATGACATCTGAACTCGGTGGCGCCGGATAGAAAGAATCGGTGGGGCCGAGTTTGACTTTTGGTTTAGGTCATATGTGGATGTGGGAACGTAGTTGAGGGTTTTGGAGCATATTACTAAGCACTTTGAAGCAAGAACCCCATCAAGCAACACCTCATCCCCTCTTGATAGTATTGGCTTTTCCTATAGACTCAATGTGATCTTGGATCACTAAAATAGAAAATGTAGAGTCTTGATCTTGAAGCTTGAGCTAATCCTTTGTCCTTAGCATCTTGAAGGGGTTCCACATCCTTTAGTCCATGCCACTTAATTTGTTGAACTTGTCTGAAACATACTAGGTAAAAGTATTAGTCCAACAAGAGATATGTTGTCATTAATTATCAAAATCACCCAGGGAGCACTTGTGCTTTCAATCTCCCCATTTTTGGTAATTGATGGCAACATACATTAAAGCTATAGATAAAGATATAGAGAATAGCAAGTAAAGCTTTGGAAAGACATGTAACAAACATAGGCTCCCCCTACATGTATGCAATCATGTGAATATGGAATATAGAAGCATGTGAGAGCATAATCATGACAGAGTAGCAAAGTGTTACATGTATCTTGGCTATATGCATCAAAGCAAATGATGAAAATATGAGAAATGTACCTTCATGCTCATGAGTCCTTCTTGCAAACAGTATGTACATCAGCAAGAAATTCTCATTCACATGACTATGATGCATATACTTACCTTGTGGTCTTGAGTTGGCTAGGATGGGATGAGCCTGCGTAAACAAGGTTAAATAACATAGATGCACCCACTGGCTAGAGTAAACAAAAGAAACCATAAGAGTACCAAGACTGGGATGACATGTAGAGTGAGTACAGAGTACCACGATAGATATTGACATGTCCCCAAAGAGAAAGATATGCAATGGATTTAATAAATTTCTTTCCCTTGAATGTCTTGCTCCCCCTGAATCTAGCATGGGATACTGGGAGAAGATAGGGAACAGGAAAACAGAGCTCAAAGAAACAAATGAACAGAGCTAATGCAAATGAGCACATATGAACATGTATTTCCCCCAAGAAGGCATGTGGCATATCTCCTCTTGAACATCAAGCATCTGGGATCCTTAAAGATTACTCTTTCCTGGAGTATTCCCTCCCCCTAGAGATCTCTCCCCCTAGAGATATGGTTAAGCTTTGATGTGATCTCTCTCTCCCCCTTTGACATCAATTTCCAAGAAGGGTCTTCTGGAATTTGTTGTGAATGGGTTCGGTCCTTGAATCACAGTACAAAGCATTAAGGTAAATGTGATTCTTGTAGAGGACATGATTCATTGAGTGGAGCTGGATCAAGAATAAAGCAGGAATAAATGGCAAAATGTTTTTCCTGTAGTGAAATCGGTGTCACCGAGTTGTATGCTTCGGTTGCTCCGAAAATCTTCGGCTAGACCGGAGACATGAAACCGGTGGAACCGAGTTCATCACAGAGAAAAACACTTGTCACCTCAGCTCATTGGACAGATAAGATCTCACAAAGATATGCAATGAATTGAATGCAGAAAATGCAGAACAAAAAGCAAAGAAAAGAAACTAAAAGATCTAGATGAAGTTTTTTTTGAAAGGGGAAACAAATATGCATGAGACAAATGCAAGAACACAGAAAAGAACACAAGAGAACTTCATCTAGAGTTGGGCGGTGACAAAGTCACCTATGTTAGAGTATATTGACTTAGGAGTCAAGTGAGATCACTTGATCATAGGTCGTACTCATCATTTAAGCTCAAAATGGGGTTACCATTTTTCGTTTAAGTATCTTGATGTATTCACATCTTGTCGAGTTGCTTTGACTCATGACTTGGAGTAAAGCTACTCTAAGATGGAATAACATACCTTGGGTGGCGGTGTTGATCTTGATCATGTAGTTGAACTTGTGTGGGTTGCTCAAGGTTGATGTAGCCCATCAAGAGTTGGGAGCACCCTTTGGATTTTGAGTTCATCTACCTACATGGGTTAGTTTTCTCAAGGAAGAGCACTTGTGTATCCAACATGACAATCATGAAGCTCAACATAGAATTTGTCAAAGGATATGTTTGAAAGGTTTTGTGCTTCCTTGTCATCAACCACCACTGTGTAGAGACTTGGAGATGTAGAGATTGCTCAAGATGTGAGTGAGTTGCAATCTCATAGAATTAGATTCATCCAAGTACCTACAAGGGTTAGATAACATGCAAGATGCAAATTTTCAAGACATAAGATAATCATCATAGGAGAAATATCAAGTGATTAGTCGTAAGCTCAAGTCTTGCATGTATCCAATGGAGTTCCTACTCCAAGTTTGAAGCATCAATGATGTTCAATTCACCTCTTAACCTGCAAAACACTTTCTCATCAAGTGGTTTAGTGAATATATCCGCTAATTGCTTATCGGTGCGAACATGCTTAAGGTTTATGTCACCATTAGCAACGTGATCTCGAATGAAATGATGACGAACTTCAATATGCTTAGTTCGAGAGTGTTGCACGGTATTGTGAGCAATCTTGATAGCACTTTCATTGTCACAAAGTAATGGAACATGTTTCACATATATCCCATAATCTTTAAGAGTTTGGGTCATCCAAAGTAATTGAGCACAACATGAACCAGCGGCAATGTATTCCGCTTCGGCGGTGGATAAGGATACAGAGTTTTGTTTCTTGGAAGACCAAGGCACAAGAGATCTACCAAGGAATTGACAAGTACCCGAAGTGGACTTTCTATCAACCTTGTCACCGGCATAGTCCGAGTCGGAGTAGCCAACAAGATCAAAGGAAGCCCCCTTTGGATACCAAATGCCAAAATTTTGTGTATGTATTAAGTATCTCACTATCCACTTCACGGCCTTAAGATGACATTCCTTAGGTGTAGCTTGATATCGTGCACACATGCACACACTTAGCATGATATTGGGACGTGAAGCACATACATATAACAATGAACCAATCATAGAGCGGTAAACTTTTTGATCAACCGGTTCACCATCTTTGGTCAAATCAAGATGTCCACTAGTAGGCATGGGTGTAGTCATACCATTGCATTCTTGCATATTGAACTTCTTGAATAAGTCCTTGGTGTACTTCGTTTGAGAGACAAAGGTGCCTTCCTTGGTTTGCTTGATTTGCAAACCAAGAAAGAATTTGAGTTCACTCATCATAGACATCTCAAACTTCTCTGACATTAGCTTCCCAAACGTTTCACTAAAATGAGGGTTAGTTGATCCAAATATAATATCATCGACATAAATTTGGCATACAAATAGTTCTACATTAACCCTTTTAGTAAAAAGAGTACAATATATTTTTCCAATTTCAAAGCCTTTTTCAATAAGGAACTTGGTCAAGCATTTATACCATGCTGTAGGAGCTTGTTTAAGACCATAAAGGGCTTTGTGAAGTTTGTAGACATGATTAGGTTTCTTAGGATTGACAAAGCCGGGAGGTTGCTTAACATAAACTTCCTCCTCAATTTCACCATTTAGAAAAGCACTTTTAATGTCCATTTGGTACAAAGTGATATCATGGTGATTAGCATAAGCAAGTAAGATGCGAATGGACTCAAGTCTAGCAATGGGAGCATATGTCTCACCATAGTCCATACCTTCGACTTGTGTGTAGCCTTGGGCGACGAGACGTGCTTTGTTGCGAACCACTTGTCCATCTTCATCTTGCTTGTTGTGAAACACCCATTTGGTACCGATGATGTTGTGGTTGTTGTCGGGCTTCTCGACCAATGTCCACACTTGATTTCTCTCAAAGTTGTGTAGCTCTTCATGCATAGCGTTTATCCAGTCCGGATCCTCCAATGCTTCTTCAACCTTCATAGGTTGAATGCTAGAGATGAATGATTAATGTTCACAAAAGTTAGCCAAACGAGTTTTAGAGCGAGTGATTCTCCCAGTTTGGATATCATTGTAGATTTGCTCCACGGGATGATCAATTCTTGCTCGAACTCATGAAAGCTTTTGCTTGGGTCTTGGTTGAACATCTTCTTCATCTTGTTCTTCTTCTTGGCCTTCTTCATTGTTAGCGTTGTCGTTCTCTTGTCGTGGTGGAGAAGGAGGTTGTTGACGTTCGTCTTGGTGCACTTCCTCGTTTTCTTCATCTTGGTGTGTCCCACTCGTGGATGCTTCCATATCAACTCTTGGTTCACCTTGTCGTGAGGTAGAAGCTTCCACTTGGACGGACGAGGTACTCTCCTTTATCTCCGTTGGACGAATCTTACCAATAGACAAGTCTTGGATTTCTTCCGAGGGATCTTTATCTCCTACATCAATTGGCAATTGCTCTACTTGCGAGCTGTTAGATTCATCAAACTTCACATCTACTGTTTCTTCAACCTTTCGGGTGAAATTGTTGTAGACACGGTATGTGTAAGAGTTTGAGCCATAACCAAGTAGGAAACCTTCATGAGACTTAGGAGCAAATTTAGAACGAAGATGCTTATCAAGAATGTAGCACTTTGAGCCGAATACTCGAAAGTATCCAACTTGGGGTTTGTTACCGGTGAGGAGCTCGTATGCCGTCTTGCCGAGTAGCTTGTGAAGATACAAGCGATTTGTTGCATGACAAGCTGTCTCAACCGCTTCCGCCCAAAAGTGTTTTGGCGTCTTGTACTCATCAAGCATCGTTCTTGCCATCTCGATAAGAGTCCAGTTCTTCCTCTCAACGACTCCATTTTGTTGAGGTGTGTACGTAGCCGAGAACTCATGTGTAATCCCTTCTTCGTCAAGAAAGGTGTCCACATTTGCGTTCTTAAACTCCGTTCCGTTGTCGCTCCGAACCTTCTTGATCTTCACGTCAAATTGATTTTGGGCCTTCCTAGCAAAGTTTTTGAAGATCTTTTGGACCTGCGATTTGTCATCAAGAAAGAATACCAACGTAAATCTTGAAAAATTATCAACTATGACTAGACCAAATGAGTTACCATCGAGAATCTTGTAGGCATTTGGACCAAAGAGATCCATGTGAAGTAGCTCGAGTGGTCTTCTTGTGGTCATGATGTTCTTAGCGCGATGACTTCCTCCAACTTGTTTCCCTGCTTGACAAGGACTACAAAGTCTATCCCTGTCAAATATGACATCGTTAACGCCAAGGATATGATTTCCTTTAATGAGTTTGTCAAGGTTTCGCATGCCCACATGGCCTAGCCTTCTATGCCACAACCAGCCTTTAGAAGATTTAGCAATTAAGCAAGTTCTAGGTTGAGCCTTTTTAGTGAAATCAACAATGTAAAGATCTCCTCTACGTATACCGGTAAAGACCATTTTATGATTATCTCTAAGAAACACTTGGCAGTCTACTTCAGTAAATAGGACATTGAAACCCAAGTCAGCAAGTCTAGATACTGAAAGTAAGTTGTAGCCAAGAGATTCTATGAGCATGACATTTTGAATGGAGCTATCATGTGAGATGGCCACCTTACCAAGGCCAACCACCTTACCCTTTGAGTTGTCACCAAAGGTGACATATTTTCGAGGGTCGTCGTTTTCAGCAAGCTCACGAAACATGTCTTTATCTTCGGTCATATGATCAGTACATCCACTATCAAGGACCCATTCCTTTCCTCCAGCCATGTAGCCGCGAAGATTTGCCATAAGACCAAAGTGTCTCATCGCATCATCAAGATCATAGTCACTATCATCATCCTCATCATAGTATCCATTTTCAACATCATTTTGTGATTGATCAATTCCTAGAGAGGGTAATTCATTAGATAAATGATCATTTCTATAGTTATCTTTATGAATTCTAATAGCTCTGGAAATGATATTGCTAATGATTCCAACATCTCCTTTGGCACTCGTAAGATTAGTAAGCTCAAATAAGCAGTCACCAAATTTGGGATCATTGGAACTCATCTTAATCAAGGCAATATACTTATGGAGGATTTCATCTAGATCTTTCAAGGAATAATTTGGAAAGAGTTCCTCAAGAAATTTCCATATGGTGTAGGCACACTTAAGAGTAAGCAAACATCCAATCAAGTTTCTAGGCAAGCCTCTAGTGATAAGATTAACAGTTCTAAGATTGCGAATCATGTCAATTGACTCATCAAGGGTAGGATGCATGGGATCAACATGAGGTGCACAAGGGCTAGCAATATACTTGCTCAAATGATATTCATTGAAAATCTCAAGCATTTCATTTTTCCAATCATGAAAATATTCTCCATCAAGAATAGGCACTCTACGTCTAAGACTCCCCAAAGTAGACTCATCCATCTTCCTCCAATGGTGTTTAAACCAAGGCAATGGAGACCAAAGCTCTGATACCAATTGCAAGGATCGAGAAGAGGTGTCTGGAGGGGGGGTGATTAGACACTAAGTAGCAAAAGTTGTAGTTTTTAATTTCTTTAAGTAGAAGTGGAGTTTTGGCACAAGTTTAACAAACACAATACATTTCAAGCAAGCATGCAAAGAGTATATGAGCAGCGGAAAGTAAAGCATGCAACTTGCAAGAATGTAAAGGGAAGGGTTTGGAGAATTCAAACGCAATTGGAGACACGGACGTTTTTGTCGTGGTTCCGATAGGTGGTGCTATCGTACATCCACGTTGATGGAGACTTCAACTCACGAAGGGTAACGGTTGCGCGAGTCCACGGAGGGCTCCACCCATGAAGGGTCCATGAAGAAGCAACCATGTCTATCCCATCATGGCCATCGCCCACGAAGGACTTGCCTCACTAACGGTAGATCTTCACGAACTAGGCGATCTCCTTGCCCTTACAAACTCCTTGGTTCAACTCCACAATCTTGTCGGAGGCTCCCAAGTGACACCTAGCCAATCTAGGAGACACCACTCTCCAAGAAGTAACAAATGGTGTGTTGATGATGAACTCCTTGCTCTTGTGCTTAAAATGATAGTCTCCCCAACACTCAACTCTCTCTCACGGGATATGGATTTGGTGGAAAGAAGATTTGAGTGGAAAGCAACTTGGGGAAGGCTAGAGATCAAGATTCATATGGTGTGAATGGAATATCTTGGCCTCAACACATGAGTAGGTGGTTCTCTCTCAGAAAATTTGTATTGGAAGTGTAGGTATATTCTGATGGCTCTCTCCATGAATGAAGAGTGGGTGGAGGGGTATATATAGCCTCCACACAAAATCTAACCGTTACACACAATTTACCAATCTCGGTGAGACCGAATTGAGAAACTCGGTCGGACCGACTTAGCAAACCTAGTGACCGTTAGGATTTTCGGTGGGACTGAGATGCAACTCGGTGGGACCGATATGGTTAGGGTTAGGGCATAACGTAATCTCGCTGTGACCGATTACACAAACTCGGTGGGACCGATTTTGGTAATAAGCTAACCAGAGAGTTGGTCAGGTAAACTCGGTGAGACCGATTACACAAACTCGGTGGGACCGATTTTGGTAATAAGCTAACCAGAAAGTTTGCATTGTAATCTCGGTAGTACCGATTGCTCAATCTCGGTGGGACCGATTTTGGTAATGGAAATACACAGAGAGATTACAATCCCATCTCGGTGAGACCGAGATCCCTATCGGTGAAACCGATTTGCCTAGGGTTTTTGGCAGTGGCTATGACATCTGAACTCGGCGGCGTCGGATAGAAAGAATCGGTGGGGCCGAGTTTGACTTTTGGTTTAGGTAATATGTGGATGTGGGAAGGTAGTTGAGGGTTTTGGAGCATATCACTAAGAACTTTGAAGCAAGAACCTCATCAAGCAACACCTCATCCCCTCTTGATAGTATTGGCTTTTCCTATAGACTCAATGTGATCTTGGATCACTAAAATAGAAAATGTAGAGTCTTGATCTTGAAGCTTGAGCTAATCCTTTGTCCTTAGCATCTTGAAGGGGTTCCACATCCTTTAGTCCATGCCACTTAATTTGTTGAACTTGTCTGAAACATACTAGGTAAAAGTATTAGTCCAATAAGAGATATGTTGTCATTAATTATCAAAATCACCCAGGGAGCACTTGTGCTTTCAATTGTGGTGCTATTGGTAATGGCATAGGAGGTGTGTTAACGCAAGAGAAGCGCCCCATAGCTTACTTTAGTGAGAAACTTTCCGGAGCACAACTCAATTACCCCATCTATGACAAAGAGTTATATGCTTTAGTGCGAGTTTTGCATGAATGGGAACATTATCTTCGCCCTCATGAATTTATCATTCATACCGATCATGAAACGCTTAAATACCTTAAGGGTCAAACTAAGTTGAACAAGCGTCATGCTAAATGGAGTGAATTCATTGAGTCTTTTCCTTATGTCATCAAGTACATTAAAGGTAACGAAAATGATGTGGCAGACGCTCTTTCCCGCATATGCATGCTTGTTACTCAACTTGAATTGGATGTCATTGGCTTTGAGCACATAAAAGACTTCTATGAGCATGATCCTTCTTTTGCTATTCCTTATGCCAAATGTTTGACGCATACATCTTGGGAATGCTATTACATCTAAGATGGTTATCTTATGAGATCTAACAAACTATGCATCCCCAAGTCTTCTTTTCGTTTGTTGCTTTTGCAAGAATCTCATGGAGCACTAATGGGACATTTTGGACGCGAGAAGACTTTTGCTATGCTCTCCAAGAACTATTTTTGGCCAAAGATGTTCCGCGATGTCAACCGCTTCACTAATCGATGCTATACATGCCGCAAAGCTAAGTCTAAAGCTCAATCTCATGGTCTCTATATGCCCCTTCCAATACCGTGTCAACCATGGGAAGATATTAGCATGGATTTTGTACTTGGATTGCCTAGAACTAGAAATGGAAAGGATTTGGTATTTGTTGTTGCTGTCTTGTCATTGGTCCAAGTGTTGTCATGGGAGACGTAGGTAGGTCCATGGGGATGACCTTGGGATGCTCCGCATCATCTCCCCACCCCTTGGGAAAGATCCAACCTCGGATCAAATTCTTCATCACCATGGTAGGGCGAGAGATCTTTGACGTTGAAGACGTCGCTCATGTTGTACTTGTCGCGTGGAAGATCGATGTTGTAAGCATTGTTGTTGTAGCGCTCGAGCACCTTGAATGGTCCATCAGCTCGTGGTAGAAGTTTGGACTTTCGTTCATTGGGGAAGCGGTCCTTGCGAAGGTGTAGCTAGACGAGATCACCAACATTGAATATCATGGGTTGCTTGTTGAAGTGGAGCTTGGTCGCGAGTCATTGTGTTTGGCGCTCGATGGTGTGCCTTGGATCTTCATGCATCTTCTTGAGGTAGTTGACTCGTGCACTTGCGTCCATGTTGATGCGCTCTTGTAGTGGTAGAGGAAGAATGTCCAATGCGGACAACGGGTTGTAACCGTAGACGACCTCAAAAGGGGACTTGCCAGTAGTCGAATGTCTTGCCCGGTTGTAGGCGTACTCGGCGATGGGTAGGCACTCTTCCCACTCCTTGATGTTCTTCTTGATCAACACGCGTAGGATACTGGAGAGCGTTCGGTTCGTCACCTCCGTTTGGTCGTCCGTTTGAGGATGGTATGCTGAAGAGAACAAGATCTTGATTTCGAGCTTGACGCATAAGGTTTTCCAAAAGTAACTCAAGAACTTGATGTCGCGGTCCGAGACAATTGTCTTTGGCACTCCATGTAGGCACAAGATTTCCCTACAAAAAGATTTGCAACATGTGAAGCATCGTCTATCTTGTTGCATGGTATGAAATGTGCCATTTTAGAAAATCGGTCCACAACAACAAACATGAAATCCTTTCCATTTCTAGTTCTAGGCAAACCAAGCACAAAAGCCATGCTAATATCTTCCCGTGGGTGATATGGAATTGGAAGGGGCATATAAAGACCATGAGATTGATCTTTAGACTTAGCTTTGCAACATGTAGAGCATCGGTTGGTGAAGCGTGAGACGTCGCGGAACATCTTGCACTACAAGAATCAGGCACTTTGCCGTCTACCATGGATGACAGCAAAGGCATGCCTGGCTGACGGCAAAGGCCTTTGTCATTCGCCAGCAGACGGCAACAGGTCCGGCTGAATAGGCTACGGCGAAGGGCTCTTTGCCGTCTGCTGGCGGACGGCAAAGATGAAATGGTCTTTGCCATCCGCTAGCGGGCGGCAAAGAACCTGGACGTCACACGTGGTAGGTTACGTCCGTTAGGGGGTTAACAGCGTGCTTTGTCATCCGCTAGCAGATGGCAAAGACCATTGCACCTTTGTCGTCTGCCAGCAGACGACAAAGTAACCAAATAGCCCAGCCCCCAGGTGCTGCCACGTGGTGTGCTATGTCATCCGCTGGCAGACGGCAAAGGTGCAACGGTCTTTGCCGTCTGCTAGCTGACGGCAAAGTAACAAAATAGGCCAGCCAGTGCCTCAGGTTGCACAGATAGCTGCCACGTGGCAGCTTTGCCGTCTGCTGGCAGACGACAAAGAGCCTGTATAGCCCATTTTTTCTATTTTTTTCTTAAATTCATTCAATTTCAACAAACAAATTTCACAGAAGACATATGACATATCCAACACACAAGTTTCATCATACATACATAACCAACACATATTTCCATCCATACATATTACAATAGTTTCACATTGTTCATCCAACACCTATCCATCCATCCATATAAAAAGTTCCACATTGTTCATAGATACAAAATAAAAGCAGAAAGGGGAAAGAAGCACTCCATTCATGCAAGCTTCCGTGGAGTAAATGAAATCTGCAAAATGGGAAACAAGAAAGTTAGAAGAAGACTAGAAGAAGAAGAAGAAGAAGAAGAAGAAGCAAGCAAGCAAGCATACTTAGGTAAAATAGAGCTAACCTAGCTAATTATGCCATTTTTGAGTGAACTAAGCATATTATGCCATTTTTGATATAAATCAGCTAAGTATAGGTCATTATTGAGCTAACCTAGGTAACTAAGCATATTAGAGCTAACTTAGGTCATTTTGGAGAAGAAGAAGATGACTAGAAGAAGAAGAAGAAGAAGAAGAAGACTAGAAGAAGAAGAAGAAGAAGACTAGAAGAAGAAGAAGAAGAAGAAGGTTTTTACCCTTTTCCTTCTCATTCTTCTTCTTTTATTCTTTCTTTTTCTTATCTTTCTTCTTCTATTCTTCTTTTTCTCCTCCTCCTTGTTTTTCTTCTTCCTATTCCTTATTTGTGTCATTTTAGAGGTTACATAGGCAATTATGCCATTTTTAGCTAACTAAGCTTATTATGTCAATTTGGAGGAAAATAAGGTAAGTATAGGTCATTTTTGTGCTAACATAAGTAATTATGCCATTTTTGAGCTAACATAGGTAAAATGGATCATCTTTGGAGCTAACCTAGCTAAAATGGATCATATTGGAGCTAACCTAGGTAAACTTGGTCATTTTGGAGCTAACCTAGGTAAACTTGGTCATTTTGGAGCTAAGTAAGATAATTATGTCATTTTGGAGGAAGAGCTAAGTCTAGGTCGTTACGGTAAGCATTTTGGAGGAAATAAAGCTAAGTCTAGGTCTTTATGCATTTGGTAGGCAAAACACTAGAGAAAACTTACCGTCATCATGGAGGTGAAGGACCGGTCGGGTTTACACCAGTGCCAGACAAAGAAGGACCGGTCGTGGTCGGGGTTGCGCCAGTGCGAGACGGAGAAGGATCGGTCGATGCTTGTCGGGAGGCATGCTGCACCAAAGATCATTTGCAATGTCTCATTAGCATGATGCAACTGAAATGTGAATACTAGTAACTAATTACCATTCAAATGAAACTCACCGTGTCCGCTATACCAATCTGAGGCATCGGCAGAGGGGTCTGACCGTTTTTCTCGCACACAGACTGCACATTTTGTTTTCACAAGTCAGTCATATTAGTTAGTAATGAAACAAACATAAATGCATGATTTGGCTAATAAGCAGGAAAACTTACCACGAGGAGCTCGTATAGGGCCCATTGAGATGCGTCGTTCCGGTTCCTCACCTCCTCCAGCATCTTAGTCGTCCTGTAACGCCCGGATAATAAAGCTACAGTAAAACTCTGCTAATGATGCCACATCACCTCTGTCACAGTTGCTAATCTCTCGTTAGTTCAAAAAACCAATTCAAAATATCGCAAACAACAAATGTTTCCAAAACATTGAAACAAAAATGTTCGGTGGGTGCCAAATTTCGCACTTGTAATTATTATGGAGAAAACTCATTTTTAGAAAAGGCCTAAATATTTTACATTGAATTAAAACAGAAAAGAAAATAAAAATCAATAAAAAACATAAACAAACCTAAAAATAAAAAAGTCCCCTGGCCAACTGGGCCAGATGGCCCAGCTCACAGGCCAGGCCGGCCCACCTGGCCCAGCCAGCCGACGCACTGTAACACCCCGTATGTAACCTTGCCATATTTGTATTCCAACTCTTGCCTTTCCGGCACTAAGTTATTTTATTTCCTTGTTGTCGGGTTTTTGTCTCGTGTTGTTTTGTATTTGTCATGCATCTCATATCATGTCATCATGTGCATCGCATTTGCATACGTGTTCGTCTCATGCATCCGAGCATTTTCCCCATTGTCCGTTTTGCATTCCGGTGCTCCTATGTCCTCCGGTGTCCCCTTTTACCTCTTTTCGTGTGTGGGTATTAAACATTCTCGGATTGGACCGAGACTTTCCAAGCGGCCTTGGTTTACTACCGGTAGACCACCTGTCAAGTTTCGTGCCATTTGGACTTTGTTTGATACTCCAACGGTTAACCGAGGGACCGAGAAGGCCTCGTGTGTGTTGCAGCCGAACACCTCTCCAAAGTGGCCCAAAACCCACCTAAACCTCCTCCATCATCTAGGCCGTTCGATCACGATCGCATGGCCACAAACCGTGCTCAATTTGGAGCCCCCTAGCTCCTCCTACCTATAAAAAGGTCCTTCCCCTCCAAATTCCGGATCATTTCTCACCCTAACCTAGTCCCCCTCGTCTCTCCGCGCGCCGGACGTGTCTGGTCCGCGCAGGACAGCCCGCGCTGCCGCCTCCCGGCCAATCCTGAGGTGCCAAGTGGCACCGCAGCCGCCGCCGCCGCCAAGGCTCGCCGAGCCCAGGGCGGGCCCTCGGAGCCCATCGCGCCCGCGCCCCGCCGCCTAGGTACCCCGCTGCCCGCGGGATCGAGCCGCGCCGCCTCCCCGCCTCCTCTTGCCAGATCGCCGCTGCCGCGCTGTCGCCGGCCGGAGCAAAGCTCCGTCGTGGCGAGCCCCCCCCGGCGTCCGCCGCCTCGCCGCTTCCTCGAGCGTCGCGCGCCCTGCTGTCCTCCTCCACACCGGCGACCCGCAGCCCCGCCGTCCTCCTCCTCGACGCTGGTGCCAACTCCGGCGAGCCCAAGTCCGGCGACGACTCCGACCAGCCTCGACTTCCACACCACCCAGATCCAGATCTGGATCTGAAAATCCCGAGGGTTGACTTTTTCCCTGGCCCTAATATTTTTGCATATCTTCATCGCATCATATCTCATCATACGTGGCTCCGTTTCGGGCGTGTAGCATATCGAATTGTTTGTCTTGACGAGTACTTCATTTCATATCATTGCATCATGTTCATTTGAGCTCATCTTGATGTCCTAAATGTTATTGGAAGAGTGCTAGTTTCTGTTAGTTTCATATTATTATCAGTAATTGGAAATTTGTCATTTTTGCCATGATTGATGTGTGCCTCCTATGATATTGAGCCCTACATGTGTTTTGAAGTATGCCATGCCATCTTTACAGGGGTGTATGCCATGTATTTTTGAGCATGATCAGTAAGGATGTTTTGTAGATATTGTTGTGCTCTATCCATCCATGTCTTTGTTTTCAATTATGGAGCACCCTAGCTTGAGTCAATCGAGCTCTACTTTTGCTATAAAATGTTCCTGGCAGAATGTTTACGTGTTAAGCATTTTTGCCGAGGTTGTTGTAGTTGATCCATGCATGCTATGATGTTGTTCTTGCCATGTTTAGCTTCTATGCCATGTCTACTTGCTGGGTGTATGCTTAGTTTGTCATGAAATGCTTTGTGGTGAGTGCATCGAGCTCGTAAACATGCCTACTTGATATCTGTTTTGCCATGTTCCGGTTTTCTGCTAAGTCTGAATCTGTTAACGATAATTGCTATGTTCACATGGTTGCCATTGTATTTTTCTTATCCCTTTTGGCTTATGGTCAGTAAGGGATTTTTGTTGTATGCTTTGAGTAGCTTCATGCCATGCCTTGATTTGCCATGATATGTTCCTGTAGCATGTAGTTATCTTGCTCTAAACATTGCTTCCTGATGTTAAATTCCTGACATGTTATTTTCACTAAGTCTGTAACCTGGTATCTTTTGCACGTTTGCCATGCTTGTTTGAACCTGCTATTGAGTGAATTAGCCGTAGCTCAGTGTTCATCTTTTGTCAAGCATCTTGAGTGGATCCCTGCCATGTATTTTGTTGCTATGTTAGAGTGATGTAGCTTGTTCTTCTTGATGCATTTAGATGGACTCGTGTTATTAATCGCAGATCGGTGCCATATTTGTTTTGCTTGCCATTTGCAAACCGTGCATCCGATTCCGGTCATCTTTATATCGATTTCGACCAAAATCAACTCCTCTTTCCAGTGGCACTCTTGGTTTTCCAAGTTGAGGCCAGGTTCAATCTTTCCTTTCTGAAACATGCATATGCATCGCATACCGCATCCCGCAAATCATGCCATGTTTTGCATCATGTTGCTTGTGCATTGCACGTGGTTGATTGTGTTCCCCTTTGCTTGTGTTCTTGCTTGGGTAGAGCCGGGAGACGAGTACGTGATCGAGGAGCTCGTTGAGTACGTTTACGAGGATCAAGCTAACGTCAACTCAGAGAACTTTGCAGGCAAGATGACCATACCCTCGAAATCACTTCTATCTTTGCTTGCTAGATGCTCGCTCTATTGCTATGCATATGCTACGATACATACCACTTGCTTATCATGCCTCCCATATTGCCATGTCAAACCTCTAACCCTCCTTGTCCTAGCAAACCGTTGTTTGGCTATGTTACCGCTTTGCTCAGCCCCTCTTATAGCGTTGCTAGTTGCAGGTGAAGATTGGAGTTTGTTCCTTGTTCGGAACATGTTTATTTTTGGGATATCACTATTATATCTTGTCTACTTTAATGCACCTATATACTTGGTGAAGGGTGGAAGGCTCAGCCTTATGCCTGGTGTTTTGTTCCACTCTTTCCGCCCTAGTTTCCGTCATACCGGTGTTATGTTCCTTGATTTTACGTTCCTTACACTGTTGGGTTATAATGGGAACCCCTTGACAGTTCTCCTTGAATAAAACTCCTCCAGCAATGCCCAACATTGGTTTTACCATTTGCCACCTAGCCTCTTTTTCCCTTGGGTTCCTTGGAATCAAGGGTCATCTTTATTTTAAACCCCCGGCCAGTGCTCCTCTGAGTGTTGGTCCAAACTGAGCTGCCTGCGGGGCCACCTCGGGGAAACTTGAGGGTTGGTTTTACTCATAGCTAGTCTCATCCATTGTGCCCTGAGAATGAGATATGTGCAGCTCCTATCAGGATTTGTCGGCACATTCGGGTGGCTTTGTTGGTTTAGTTTTACCATTGTTGATATGTCTTGTAACCGGGATGCCGAGTCTGATCGGATTGTCTTGGGAGAAGGAATATCCTTTGTTGACCGTGAGAGCTTGTGATGGGCTAAGTTGGGACACCCCTGCAGGGATTTGAACTTTCGAAAGTCGTGCCCGCGGTTATGGGCAGATGGGAATTTGTTAATGTCCAGTTGTAGAAAACCTTAAACTTAACTTAATTAAAATGAATCAACAGAGTGTGTAGCCGTGATGGTCTCTTTTTGGCGGAGTCCGGGAAGAGAACACGGTCTCGGGTTATGCTTGAATGTAGGTTGTTCTAGGATCACTTCTTGATCATAGTGTCTCGACCGTGCCTTCGCCTTCTCTTCTCGCTCTCATTTGCGTATGTTAGTCACCATATATGCCAGTGCTTGCTGCAGCTCCACCTCATACATTTACCCTACCTATAAGCTTAAATAGTCTTGATCATGAGGGTGTGAGATTGCTGAGTCCCCATGACTCACAGATTCCTTCCAAAACCAGATGCAGGGACCGATGATACCGCTCTAGGAGATTCGACTGAGCTCAAGTGGGAGTTCGATGAGGACTCGGGATGATACTATGTTTCCTTTCCAGACGATCAGTAGTGGTGCCCAGTTGGGGCGATCGGGGACTTTGTCGCATTTGGGGTTGTTCTTTATTTTGGTTCCGTAGTCGGACCTTGAGTGTATCTGGATGAATGCACTACTAGGAAAAGGGCTATAGATGGAAATGACACTAATGGCGCACCAGACATGTGGTGCGCCATTAGTATATACTAATGGCGCACCACCTTCTGATGCGCCATTAGTGTTGAAACTACTAATGGCGCACCCTGCCTACGGTGCGCCATTAGTACCAATTTTTTTTTGAACTAGTGCGCCTGTCCAAACATACTAATGGCGCACCGTGGGTGTGGTGCGCCATTACTAGTTAAACTAGTAATGGCGCACCATGCCACGGTGCGCCATTAGTAACCTTGGCCACCACTTCCACCGAATGCACCCCCCCCTGTGGATCGCCTTTTCAGTTTTAAAAAAAATAAAACAAAATGATAAAAATGTCAAAAAAATAAAAGAAAATAAGTTTCCCATGTGATATGTGGCCTAGTTGTTGG
>NC_041382.1:311084222-311085105 GCF_002162155.2 Triticum dicoccoides | reverse complement strand
AGTGCGCCTGTCCAAACATACTAATGGCGCACCGTGGGTGTGGTGCGCCATTACTAGTTAAACTAGTAATGGCGCACCATGCCAAGGTGCGCCATTAGTAACCTTGGCCACCACTTCCACCGAATGCACCCCCCCCCCCCCGTGGATCGCCTTTTCAGTTTTAAAAAAAATAAAAGAAAATGATAAAAATGTCAAAAAAATAAAAGAAAATAAGTTTCCCATGTGATATGTGGCCTAGTTGTTGGGAAAATTTGCAAATATGAATTTTGACTTCATTTGCAAAATCTCGCGAGAATTTGTAAAAATGGGCATAAATTTTGCATACTAACTCGGATGAAAAAGTTTTTTATATGAAAAATCATCTACTCGAAAAGTTACATCCAAATTTAACGGGGGGTGCCCCGTTAAACATTTCCAAAATCCTCAAAAACCTAACAGAAAAAAAAGATACGGGGCTTTTAAGATCTAGAGAGGCAAAAAAAATCAAAAAAATTCAAACTTACTAATGGCGCACCTGCCCATGGTGCGCCATTAGTATCTTCCCTCCTTCAAAATTCAAAATAAGTCAAAAAAATATAAAAAAATACTAATGGCGCACCTGACCATGGTGCGCCATTAGTATCTTCCCGCCTTCAAAATTCAAAATAAATCAAAAAAATAAAAAAAATACTAATGGCGCACCTGCCCGCGGTGCGCCATTAGTATGCCGTATATATGGCTGGTCCTCTCCTCCTCTCTTCATTTCATCTTCCCTTCTCTCCTCCACCATACTTCTCCTCTCCGGTGACCTCCTCCTCCTCTCCGGCGACCTCCTCCTCCCTCCTCCCTCCTCCCTCCTCCCCTCCCCTCCCCTCCCCTCCCCTCATGGTTTCTTCTCCCTCCT
>NC_041382.1:311073003-311084002 GCF_002162155.2 Triticum dicoccoides | reverse complement strand
CTCCGATGAGGCAAAAAATCCCCTCCTCTCCGGTGAGCTCCTCCTCCCTCCTCTCCGGTGAACTCCTCCTCCCTCCTCTCCAGCGACCTCCTCCTCCTCCTCTCCGGCGAACTCCTCTCCGGCAAAAGACCATGGCAACAAGATCCAAAAACAGGAACAAAATTTGAGAATATTGTCGTGCCAAAAAACAAGCAAAAAACGAGCAGAAAATGGGCAAAAAATCATGATCCTGATCTAGATTCAAAATGGCGCATCACTAATGGCGCATCACAGGAAAGTGCGCCATTAGTATGCCGCGGTTACTAATGGCGCATCCAGTTGTGGTGCGCCATTAGTATCCAAAGCACCTGGCCCCTGGGAGGCATACTAATGACGCACTGTGGCCTATACTAATGGCGCACCAGTGGTGCGCCATTAGTATACCAGATACTAATGGCGCACCACTGGTGCGCCATTAGTAAAAATTACTAATGGCGTGCTGTTAGTGGCGCACCACAGATGCGCCATTAATGGCCATACTAGGTGCGCCATTAGTAGGGGTTTTTCTAGTAGTGATGTAATGATATTTATACTATTGTGTGACGTGGCGAGTGTAAGCCAACTATGTATCTCTTTCCCTTATTTATTACATGGGTTGTGTGAAGATTACCTCACTTGCGACATTCCTTACAATGCGGTTATGCCTCTAAGTTGTGCTTCGACACGTGGAGATATAGCCGCATCATGGGCATTACAAGTTGGTATTCAGAGCCTTCCCCGACTTTAGGAGCCCCTGCTTGATCGAATTGCTAGCGCTGTTGAGTCTAGAAAAATGTTTTGAGTCATTTAGGATTATATATATCGGAGAGTAGGATTCTTTTTACTCCTCAGTCCCTTCGTCGCTCTGGTGAGGCATCCTGACGTAGAGTTTTGACTCTTCTCTTCTCAAATTTCACTAAAAAAATTAGGATCACACGGGTATCTTGGAATCGTTCCGATGGTTTTGTGACGAGAACATCTTTCTTGGTGCCTCCTGACATTTAGGGGTTGTGGCAGTGTCCCGGGGAGTTGAGCTCTGAGGTGTTGTCGTCACAATTTTATTGTTGCAATTCTGGAATACATGAGTTTCGCCGACATCGAAAATCTCTTTTATGCTGTTGTTGGTGAGATAACCTCGACGCCACCCAGTACTGGGGCGGGAGTTTGGGAGTATCGCCATAACTCGTATAACGGATGCTTTTCGAAGGTTGAGGTAAATGATTTCCGAAGGTTTCTTGGTTATGTGTTGAAGGATGGATACAGCTGGATGTAGGATTTGCTAGCTTTGGGTGAGATATTATGCTTCCCCTGTATCCCCAACACCTGATTGCATAACCGAAAAATTTTGGGAGTTTCATAGGTGGGAATTCTTGTAGCTCTAGTATTTCTTCCGCAAATATTTGGTTTGTGATTGGGTAATCCTCACCAAGTATTCGTTCATATCCGTACCTTGTTGTTTTATTCTTCTACCTCTATCTAAGTGGCTTCTCAATTTATGGAAGTGTGACCATTTCAACTGGAATGCATTCGTTAATTTTGTTCGGATGTTAAGACTATATGTTGCAATTTCGATCCTTTTCATTCAGCTTGAATATATGTCTGTCAAGATGCTAATGGATGTCACCCTCTTCAGGATGGCTCCTCCAATGCGTCAGAATCCTGAACCGCCACCACCACCTCCGGAGGCGTGGCAAGCTGTGATGGGCGCTACCAATGCAAACACGCAGCTGATCAGGCAACTCTTGCAAGAGCACAACCAAGGGAATCAAGGCCATGGCAACAATCAGAATCAGTTTGCTACACTCAACCAGTTCCTCGCTAACCAGCCAAAGACCTTCAGTAATTGTGTCAAGGCAACAGACGCTGATGATTGGCTCGTGGATATCTGCAAGCATTTCGAGGGCAGCAACATCAAGCCCGAGGACTTTGTCAAATTTTCCTCATTCCAACTCAAAGACCAAGCTGCAGAATGGTATCAGCAATACAAAGATTCCAGAGGAGGTCATGTGATTACCTGGGATGAATTCCATCAAGACTTCAAAGCTCACCACATTCCTCAGAGTGTTGTTGAGAGCAAGCATGACGAGTTCCGCAATCTGAAGCAAGGCAGCTTGTCTGTTTACCAGTATAACATCATGTTCCAGAAGCTCGCTCGTTTCGCTAAGCAAGACGTCCCTGACGAGAAGAGCATGATTTATCAGTTCAGAGGTGGCCTCAGAGAAGATCTCCAACTAGCTCTTGTGCTTTTTGAGCCGCAGAAGTACGATGAGTTTTACAACATGGCACTGAAACAAGAGGCTGCTCAACTCAAGTGCGATGCTTCCAAGAAACGAGTCAGGGATGCAACTCCTTCTTCCTCAACTCAAGTGGCAACTAAGCAGCAAAAGTATTGGTTGCCTCCTCCTCCTCCATTCTGTCAGCCTTATCAGCAAAAGAGCAAAGGTGGCAATGGATTTTCCCACCCACCCAACCCAGGCTTTCAGAACAAGACTTCGTCTAATGCTCCAAGATCAAGTGCTCAGTATCATCGTCCGCTCTTGGAGGTCACGTGCAACAAGTGTCAGCAGAAGGGTCACTATGCCAACAAATGCTTCAATCAGAGGCGTCTTCCTCCTCCTCCTGTGAGATCTGCCAGTACCGCAGTGGTCAAGCATAGTCCCAAGCATGCCAAGGTCAACTTGATGAACGCAGCTCAGGCAGAGGACTCGTCAGATGTGATTATGGGTAACCTTCCTGTTAATGATATCCCTGCAAAAGTTCTTTTTGACTTTGGTGCATCGCATTCTTTCATGTCATTCCCATTTGCATCGGAGCACAACTTTGGCACTAAGGCATTACCTAAGCATTGCAAGTTGTCTCTCCGGCTAAGCATTTGAGTTCTAGCATGATGGTCTCGGATATTTCTATCATGATGGGCGACTTCAAGTTTCTGGCTTCTCCAATGGTCCTTGGTAACTCGGATATTGATCTTATTCTCGGAATGGAGTGGCTTTCTAAGCACAAGGCTCAGCTTGATTGTGCTGCCAGACAGATTCAATTGACACATTCGTCTGAGGATGCAATCGTCTTTGCCGCTCGTGATAATACCATTCGACTGTTTTCTCTCAACGAGAAGGGAGAGTTGGATGCCATATCTCAGATTCCAGTCGTTTGCGAATATCAAGACGTCTTTCCAGAAGAGCTTCCAGGAATGCCTCCTCATCAGCCAGTTGAATTCGTCATCGATCTTGAGCTTGGCACGGAACCTATTTGCAAACGTCCTTACAAGCTTGGACCCGAAGAGTTGAAGGAGCTGAAGAAGCAACTCGATATTCAAGACAGTATGGGTCTCATCCGACCAAGTTCTTCTCCATGGGGTTGTGGTGTTCTCTTCATCAAGAAGAAGGATGGAACGGACCGACTTTGTGTCGACTACCGTCCATTGAACAAGAAGACCATAAAGAACAAGTACCCACTTCCCAACATCAATGAGCTTTTCGAACAACTCAAAGGTGCTCAAGTATTCTCCAAGCTTGATCTCCGTATGGGCTATCATCAGGTTCGCATTCGTGAAGAAGATATCCCTAAGACAGCGTTCAGAACAAGCTATGGTTCATATGAATACATTGTCATGTCTTTCGGCCTTCTCAATGCTCCTACAACATTCTCTCGCATGATGAACTTCATCTTCAACGCCTACACAAATGACTTCGTCTTGGTCTACCTCGATGACATTTTGGTCTTTTCCAAGAACAAGGAGGATCATGCCAAGCACTTGATATTGGTGCTGGATAAACTCAGAGAACATCAGTTCTATGCGAAGTTTTCTAAGTGCGAGTTTTGGCTCGATGAGGTTCTCTACCTTGGGCATATCATCTCTGCCAAGGGCATAGCTGTTAATCCTGAGAAGGTGTCTGCAATTGTGAATTGGGAACCACCTCAGAATGTGAAGCAACTCTGCAGCTTCCTTGGGCTCACAAGCTATTGTCGAAGGTTCATTGAGAACTTCTCAAAGATCACGAAGCCTCTTTCCAACCTCCTGCAGAAGCATGTGAAGTATGTCTGGTTGCCTGAATGTGACATCGCCTTCAACACCCTCAAAGAGAAGTTAGTCACTACTCCAGTTCTGACTCCTCTTGATGAATCCAAACCGTTCGAGGTCTTCTGTGATGCTTCCCTTCAAGGTCTTGGTGCATTGTTGATGCAAGAGAAGAAAGTTGTGGCCTATACCTCTCGCCAGTTGAAGCCCAACGAAAAGAACTACCCCACTCATGACCTAGAGTTGGCGGCAGTTGTCCATGCTCTTTTAACATGGAGACATCTCTTATTGGGAAGGAAAGTGGACATCTTCACTGATCAAAATAGTCTCAAGTACATCTTCACTCAGCCAAACCTCAACCTCAGGCAGACTCGTTGGGTCGAAATGATTCAAGAGTATAATCCGAGTATCGAATATACTCCAGGCAAGGCCAATGTAATTGCTGACGCATTGAGTAGGAAGGCTTACTGCAACAGTTTGATTCTCAAGCCTTACCAACCAGAGCTTTGTGAAGCTTTCCGCAAACTCAATCTCCAAGTTGTTCCTCAAGGATTCCTTGCCAACCTCCAAGTCTCTCCTACTTTGGAAGATCAGATTCGCAAAGCTCAACTTCTTGATGCTATGGTGAAGAAGGTGAAGATTGGGATTGCCAAGAGTCAACCCAAGTACAAGTGCTATCGTCTTGATGACAAGGATACTCTATTCTTCGAGGATTGCATTATTGTTCCTAAATGTGACCTTCGTAAAGTCATTATGAACGAAGCTCACAATTTACTCCTCTCTATTCACCCTGGAAGTACAAAGATGTACCACGACCTCAAGCAGTCGTATTGGTGGACTCGAATGAAGCGCGAGATTGCTCAGTTCGTGAATGAATGTGATGTCTGCAGAAGAGTGAAAGCAGAACACCAACGACCAGCTGGTCTCCTCCAACCTCTTGCCATTCCAGAATGGAAGTTTGACCATATTGAGATGGACTTTGTGACTGGATTTCCAAAGTCCAAGCGTGGCAATGATGCTATCTTCGTTGTCATTGACAAACTCACTAAAGTGGCTCATTTTCTTCCTATCAAAGAATCTATCACAGCAGCTCAGTTGGTAGAGCTATATACCTCCAGGATTGTCTCTCTGCATGGCATTCCATAGTTGATATCTTCAGATCGTGGTAGCATCTTCACCTCTAAGTTCTGGGACTCCTTTCAGAAGGCCATGGGCACCAACATTCGCTTCAGCATAGCTTTTCATCCTCAAACCAGTGGCCAAGTCGAGCGAGTCAATCAAATTCTTGAAGATATGCTCAGGGCTTGTGTCATTTCTTTTGGTATGAAGTGGGAAGATTGTCTTCCATATGCCGAGTTCTCCTACAACAACAGCTTCCAAGCGAGTTCGGGCAAGGCCCCATTCGAGATTCTCTATGGCAGGAAGTGTCGTACTCCTCTTAACTAGTCAGAGACTGGTGAACGCCAACTTCTTGTTAATGACTTGATCACAGAGGCTGAAGAAATGTGCAAAGTCATTCATGATAATCTCAAAGCCGCGCAATCGCACCAGAAGAGTTACTATGATAGCAAGCATCGTGACTTGGCTTTCGAGATCGGATACCATGTCTACCTCTGCGTCTCTCCAATGAAAGGTACTCGTTGCTTCAGTATCAAAGGGAAGCTTGCCCCTAGATACGTGGGTCCTTTCAAGATCTTTGGCAAAAGAGGTGATCTCGCCTATCGACTTGAGCTTCCTTCAAACTTTGCAAATGTGCATGACGTGTTTCACGTGTCTCAACTCCGCAAGTGTTTCAAGACTCCTGAACACACCATCAACTTTGAAGAGATTGATCTCCAGGAAGACGTGTCTTATCATGAGCACCCCGTTGCTATAATTGAAGAAACTGAGCGCAAGACTCGCAACAAGTCTATCAAATTCTTGAAAGTCAAGTGGTCACATCATTCCAACCATGAAGCCACCTGGGAATGCAAGGACCACCTGTGTTCTGAGTACCCGGAGTTTTTCCAGTCCTAGATCTCAGGACGAGATCCTTTCATAGTGGTGGAGTGTTGTAACACCCCGTATGTAACCTTGCCATATTTGTATTCCAACTCTTGCCTTTTCCGGCACTAAGTTATTTTATTTCCTTGTTGTCTGGTTTTTGTCTCGTGTTGTTTTTTCTTTGTCATGCATCTCATATCATGTCATCATGTGCATCGCATTTGCATACGTGTTCGTCTCATGCATCCAAGCATTTTCCCCGTTGTCCGTTTTGCATTCCGGCGCTCCTATGTCCTCTGGTGTCCCCTTTTACCTCTTTTTGCGTGCAGGTATTAAACGTTCTCGGATTGGACCGAGACTTGCCAAGCGGCCTTGGTTTACTATCCTTAGACCACCTGTCAAGTTTTGTGCCATTTGGACTTCGTTTGATACTCCAACGGTTAATCGAGGGACCGAGAAGGCCTCGTGTGTGTTGCAGCCCAACACCTCTCCAAAGTGGTCCAAAACCCACCTAAACCTCCTCCATCGTCTAGGCCGTTCGATCACAATCGCGTGGCCTCAAACCATGCTCAATTTGGAGCCCCCTAGCTCCTCCTACCTATAAAAAGGTCCTTCCCCTCCAAATTCCGGATCATTTCGCACCCTAACCTAGTCCCCCTCGTCTCTCCGCGCTCCGGACGTGTCCGGTCCGTGCCGGACGTGTCCGGTCCGTGCCGGACAGCCCGCGCCGCCGCCTCCCGGCCAATCCTGAGGCGCCAAGTGGCACCGCAGCCGCCGCCGCCGCCGACGCCCGCCGAGCCCAGGGCGGGCCCTCGGAGCCCATCGCACCCGCGCCCCGCCGCCTGGGTACCCCGCCGCCCGCGGGATCGTGCCGTGCCGCCTCCCCGCCTCCTCTTGCCAGATCGCCGCTGTCGCGCCATCGCCGGCCGAAGCAAAGCTCCGCCGCGGCGAGCCCCCCCTCGGCGTCCGCTGCCTCGCCGCTTCCTCGAGCGTCGCGCGCCCCGCCGTCCTCCTCCACGCCGACGACCCGCAGCCATGCCGTCCTCCTCCTCGACGCCGGTGCCAACTCCGGCAAGCCCAAGTCCGGCAACGACTCCGGCCAGCCTCGGCTTCTGCGCCACCCAAATCCAGATCTGGATATGAAAATCTCGAGGGTTGACTTTTGCCCTAACCCTAATATTTTTGTATATCTTCATCGCATCATATCTCATCATCCGTGGCTCCGTTTCGGGCATGTAGCATATCGAATTGTTCGTCTCAACGAGTACTTCATTTCATCTCATTGCATCATGTTCATTTGAGCTCATCTTGATGTCCTAAATGCTGTTGGAAGAGTGCTAGTTTCTGTTAGTTTCAGATTATTATCAGTAATTGGACATTTGTCATTTTTGCCATGATTGATGTGTGCCTCCTATGATATTGAGCCCTACATGTGTTTTGAAGTATGCCATGCCATATTTACAGGGGTGTATGCCATGTATTTTTGTGATCTCTGTGGTGACTAGCACAAGCATGCAAAGTAGCTCTCGTAATGTTGCTGATTTCAGGGACTTAGAAATCTTCTAAGTCTTTGCCCTGTCATTATTTTTATGCCATGTGTTCTTGTTGCTACAGAGTGATCCATGCCTCTTCTGAGCATGATCAGTAAGGATGTTTTGTAGATATTGTTGTGCTCTACCCATCCATTTCTTTGTTCGCAATTGTGGAGCACCCTAGCTTGAGTCAATCGAGCTCTACTTTTGCTCTAAAATGTTCCTGGCAGAATGTTTACGTGTTAAGCATTTTTGCCAAGGTTGTTGTAGTTGATCCATGCATGCTATGATGTTGTTCTTGCCATGTCTAGCTTCTATGCCATGTCTACTTGTTGGATGTATGCTTAGTTTGTCATGCAATGCCTCGTAGTGAGTGCATCGAGCTCGTAAACATGCCTACTCGTTATCTGTTTTGCCAAGCTCCAGTTTTTCACTAAGTCTGAATCTGTTTTCGTTAATTGCTATGTTCACATGCTTGCAATTGTATTTTCTGATCCCTTTTGGCTCATGGTCAGTAAGGGACTTTTGTTGTATGCTTTGAGTGGCTTCATGCCATGCCTTTCTTTGCCATGTTATGTTCCTGTAGCATGTAGTTATCGTGCTCTAATGATTGCTTCCTGATGATAAATTCCTGACTTGTGGTTAATTTCACTAAGTCTGAAACCTGTTATCTTTTGCATTTTTGCCATGCTTGTTTGAACCTGCTATGGAGTGAATTAGCCGTAGCTCAGTGTTCATCTTTTGTCAAGCATCTTGGGTGGATCCCAGCCATGTATTTTTTTGCTATGTTAGAGTGTTGTAGCTTGTTGTTCTTGATGCATTTAGATGGCCTCGTGCTATTAATCGCAGATCGGTGCCATATTTGTTTTGCTTGCCATTTGCAAACCGTGCATCCGATTCCGGTGATCTTTATATTGATTTCGACCGAAATCAACTCCTCTTTCTAGTGGCACTCTTGGTTTTACAAGTTGAGGCCAGGTTCAATCTTTCCTTTCCGAAACATGCATATGCATCGCATACCGCATCCCGCATATCATGCCATGTTTTCCATCATGTTGCTTGTGCATTGCACGTGGTTGATTGTGTTCCCTTTTGCTTGTGTTCTTGCTTGGGTAGAGCCGGGAGACGAGTACATGATCGAGGAGCCCGTTGAGTATGTTTACGAGGATCAAGCTAATGTTAACTCAGAGAACTTTGCAGGCAAGATGACCATACCCTCAAAATCACTTCTATCTTTGCTTGCTAGATGCTCGCTCTATTGCTATGCCTATGCTACGATACCTACCACTTGCTTATCATGCCTCCCATATTGCCATGTCAAACCTCTAACCCTCCTTGTCCTAGCAAACCGTTGTTTGGCTATGTTACCTCTTTGCTCAGCCCCTCTTACAGTGTTGCTAGTTGCAGGTGAAGGTTGGAGTTTGTTCCTTGTTTGGAACATGTTTATTGTTGGAATATCACTATTATATCTTGTCTATTTTAATGCACATATATACTTGGTGAAGGGTGGAAGGCTCGGCCTTATGCCTGGTGTTTTGTTCCACTCTTGCCGCCCTAGTTTCCGTCATACCGGTGTTATGTTCCTTGATTTTGCGTTCCTTACACGGTTGGGTTATAATGGGAACCCCTTGATAGTTCGCCTTGAATAAAACTCCTCCAGCAATGCCCAACATTGGTTTTACCATTTTCCACCTAGCCTCTTTTTCCCTTGGGTTCCATGGACTCAAGGGTCATCTTTATTTAAAACCCCCGGCCAGTGCTCCTCTGAGTGTTGGTCCAAACTGAGCTGCCTGCGGGGCCACCTCGGGGAAACTTGAGGGTTGGTTTTACTCGTAGCTAGTCTCATCTGTTGTGCCCTGAGAACGAGATATGTGCAGCTCCTATCGGGATTTGTCGGCACATTCGGGTGGCTTTGCTGGTTTAGTTTTACCATTGTCGAGATGTCTTGTAACCGGGATGCCGAGTCTGATCGGATTGTCTTGGGAGAAGGAATATCCTTTGTTGACCGTGAGAGCTTGTGATGGGCTAAGTTGGGACACCCCTGCAGGGATTTGAACTTTCAAAAGTCGTGCCCGCGGTTATGGGCAGATGGGAATTTGTTAATGTCCGATTGTAGAAAACCTTAAACTTAACTTAATTAAAATGAATCAACAGAGTGTGTGGCCGTGATGCTCTCTTTTCAGCGAAGTCCGGGAAGAGAACACGGTCTCGGGTTATGCTTGAACGTAAGTTGTTCTAGGATCACTTCTTGATCATAGTGTCTCGACCATGCCTTTGCCTTCTCTTCTCGCTCTCATTTGCGTATGTTAGCCACCATATATGCTAGTGCTTGCTGCAGCTCCACCTCATACATTTACCCTACCTATAAGCTTAAATAGTCTTGATCGCGAGGGTGTGAGATTGCTGACTCCCCGTGACTCACAGATTCCTTCCAAAACCAGATGCAGGGACCGATGATACCGCTCTAGGAGATTCGACTGAGCTCAAGTTGGAGTTCGATGAGGACTCAGGACGATACTATGTTTCCTTTCCAAATGATCAGTAGTGGTGCCCAGTTGGGGCGATCGGGGACTTTGTCGCATTTGGGGTTGTTCTTTATTGTGGTTCCGTAGTCGGGCCTTGAGTGTATCTGGATGAATGTAATGATATTTATACTATTGTGTGACGTGGCGAGTGTAAGCCAACTATGTATCTCTTTCCCTTATTTATTACATGGGTTGTGTGAAGATTACCTCACTTGTGACATTGCTTACAATGCGGTTCTACCTCTAAGTCGTGCTTCGGCACGTGGGAGATATAGCCGCATGGTGAGCGTTACATGCACCCCCCTCCATATCCCCACCAGGGAAACCCTAACCCACTACCGCTCTCCCACTCCCTCCCCCCATGACGCCACTCCCACTCCCCCCTCTCCTCTTGATCCCATCTAGATCGGGGAGGGGGCCGACCCCGACGCCGCCCGGATCGAGCGTGCACAACGCCGCCAGGAACGCCACTCGACGCCGGAACCACTTCGCCGGCATGCACCTCGTCACCGCGTCGTCGTCCTCTTCGTCTCCTCCCCGCGCCCCACTGCCCCGTACCCTACGCCCCACGGTGAGGCCACGACCTCCACTCCCTCCTCTCTGTCTCCCTTGCGCGCCCGCTGCAACCTGTTGCGTTGCTGGTCGCCGCGGTCGGCGCCTCCCCTGGACGCACTCCCCATGTCCCCGCATCATTCGTGCCTCCCTCGATGCGCCACCGCACGCACACGCCCACGCTCGAATGCGCTTGCCCGCGCCAGCCGCCGCGCCCCGGCGCCCCTGCAGCTGCTCCTCTGTCGCCTGCTCGTCGACCCCACAAGCTCCCGCGCCCGCGGCCCCCTCCTTGCGCTCGCTCGTGCCACTCGTGCGCCCATGGCCGCGCGCGCTGGCGCCGTTTGCAGCCGCTGCTGCCCGTCCCCATCCCC
>NC_041382.1:311064077-311072993 GCF_002162155.2 Triticum dicoccoides | reverse complement strand
CCGCCGGCACCACCGCCGCAACCACCTCGCTCGTCTCCGCCTCTGGCTTCCGCCACTCCGGCCACTCGTCGTGGCCTCGCCACTGCCGCCGAAGGCGGACAACCTTCGTCTCTGCGGGCGGGCATCCTGGCGCCCCGCGCCCGTTTGGCCCTATGGGCCACTGCCTAGTGGGGCCTCGCCGGCCCCAGAATGTTTAATAAAAAAGGAATTAAAATAAAATAAAATAAAAATAATTAATTAATTAACTTAATTAATTTTGATTAATTAAACTAATCAATTAACTAAACTAATTAAACTTGTTTAGTTAGTCTTAGTCAATGACAGTGGGACCCACATGTTAGTTTGACTTAGTCAACTGACTGTTTGACTGCTGACGTCAATGCTGACGTCAGCAAGCACTATTATGGATAATGTTGAATTAAATAATTATAAATGCTAAAAATGATTTAAATCTTTTAAAATCAATATAAAATAAATCGTAGCTCGGATGGAAAAACTGTGTACATGAAAGTTGCTCAGAACAACGAGACGAATCCGGATATGCAGCCCGTTTGTCCGCCACACATCCCTAGCATCGTGAACACGCAACTTTCCCCCTCTGGTTCATTTCTCCGAAAACGAGAAACACTGAGGATATTTTCCTGGATGTTTCCCCCCTTCACCGGTATCACCTCCTACTGCGTTAGGGCACACCTAGCACTATTACTTGTCATGTCATGCATCGATATGCATCTATGTGCATTGTATTCATTGTTTCTTCCCCCCTTCTCTCCGGTAGACTACGAGATTGACGCCGCTGCTGGTGCCCTGGTCGACTACGTTGTTGATGACCCCTACTTGCTAGAGAAACCAGGCAAGCCCCCTCCCCCCCCCCTTGATCACCAGATATCGCCTATTCTACTCTTTACTGCTTGCATTAGAGTAGTGTAGCATGTTACTGCTTTCCGTTAATCCTATTCTGATGCATAGCCTATCATTGTTGTTACAGTTGTTGATACCTTACCTGCAATCCTAAATGCTTAGTATAGGATGCTAGTTTATCATCAATAGCTCTACATTCTTGTCAGTTTGCCATGCTATACTATTGGGCCGTGATCACGTCGGGTGTTGATCACGGGTATATACTATACATATTACACATGATACATGTTGTGACTAAAGTCGGGTCGGCTCGTTGAGTACCCGCGGTTGATTCACGAATTGGGGGCTGAGAGGACATACTTTCCCGATTGCCCTCTGTGTGGATCTTTGTGGCGGAGCGACAGGGCAGGTTGAGACCACCCAGGTGAGAGGTGGGCCTGGCCCTGGTCGGCGTTCGCGGTTACTTCAAGATAACACGCTTAATGAGATCTTGGTATTTGATCTAAGTCTGGCCACTGGCCTATACGCACTAACCAACTACGCGGGAACAGTTATGGGCACTCGATGTCGTGGTATCAGCCGAAGCCTTCATGACGTCAGCGACTAAGCGACGCGCGCCGGGTTGGACCGTGTAACGCAACTTCCTTTGTAATGGAGGTTGCTAGGTCTGCTCACCGGCCGCGTACGCAACGTGCAGGTGTGCAATGGGCGATGGGCCCAGACCCCTGCGCCATAGGATTTATACCGGTGTGCTGACCTCTCTGTTGTGCCTAGGTAGGGCTGCGATGTGTTGATCTTCCGAGGTCGGGCATGACCCAGGAAAGTGTGTCCAACCAAAGGGGATCGAGCGTGTTGGGAAATGTGGTGCGCCCCTGCAGGGAAGTTGATCTATTCGAATAGTCGTGTCCCTCGGTAAAAGGATGACCCGGAGTTGTACCTTGACCTTATGACAACTAGAACCGGATACTTAATAAAACACACCCTTCCAAGTGCCAGATACAACTGGTGATCACTCTCTCACAGGGCGATGAGGGGAGGATCACCGGGTAGGGTTATGCTATGCGATGTTACTTGGTGAACTTACCATCTACTCTCTTCTACATGCTGCAAGATGGAGGCGGCCAGAAGCGTAGTCTTCGATAGGACTAGCTATCCCCCTCTTATTCCGGCATTCTGTAGTTCAGTCCACATATACTACCCCCTTTCATTGATACCAATCCATATGTAGTGTAGCTCCTTGCTTGCGAGTACTTTAGATGAGTACTCACGGTTGCTTTGCTCCCCTTTTTCCCCCTTTCTATATCTGATTGTTGCGACCGGACGTTGGAGTCCAGGAGCCAGACGCCACCGTCGATGACGACTGCTACTACTCGGGAGGTGCCTACTACTACGTGCAGGCCGCTGACGACGACCAGGAGTAGTTTAGGAGGATCCCAGGCAAGAGACCTGTGCCTCTTTCGACCTGTATCCCAGTTTGTGCTAGCCTTCTTAAGGAAAACTTGTTTAACTTATGTCTGTACTTAGATATTGTTGCTTTCGCTGACTCGTCTATGATCGAGCTCTTGTATTCGAGCCCTCGAGGCCCCTGGCTTGTAATATGATGCTTGTATGACTTCTTTTATTTGTAGAGTTGTGTTGTGATATCTTCCCGTGAGTCCCTGATCTTGATCGTACATGTTTGCGTGTATGATTAGTGTACGATTGAATCGAGGGCGTCATAAGTTGGTATAAGAGCCAACTGCCTGTAGGAATCCCCCTTCCACACTCCTTGGCCGAAGTCAAGTCTAGACATTGCAAAACTTTTTACTAAATGGCTATGTGTCTTACGGGCCCATGTCGCCATTTGGGTGGTATTAGGATCTTTTACTCCTCGATCTTTACTCTGGGACTCTGAACTCTCTTCTACTCGGGTAAAACGAATTTACTAACTCTAACATTAGGATCCCGTGACCACGTTCACCCCAAAGTTAGATAAGCTCTAGTTATTTCTTAGAGTAGTATATTGAACAATATCCACACTGTCATTTTACTCCTTTGAAACCTCTTTGTTTTCAGATGGAACCCACGAGGTAGGTCGTGCACCATACGACGGACATTGGTGTCTCAGGATCACCTGCTATGTTAGCTAAGATGATGACCTATCTGGTTTATCGCTGGCACCCTGAGTACACCGTCTATAAGGAGTACCAGGACTTTAACCAGGAGCAGTACCGTGCCATCGTCCACCTCTACTCTCGGGAGTATGACTCCACTACCGTGCTGCACACTGCTCATGGTGTTGGAGTGACTATCGACATGGCACTCCACGATGTTGCTTATGCTACTCTGACACGTCTTCGTAGAGAGTATCGGGAGTTGGATACCTCCCCTTTCAGGAACATTGCTATCGCATTCGATGTTGGTGCGGAGGGATACTACACTGCTGCCAACTCCACTGTCACCCGAGAGCCCTTCTACCATCAGAACCTGGTTCTGCATGCTGATGGGCTGGATAGAGCTAACTAAGCTCTTCGCCACGAGTTGTACACCACCCGTCAGCACCTGTACTATGCTCTGACGCTGTTGCACCCCCTTGTCCGATCTGGTGATCTGCCGCGTTCTATGATCTACCCAGCTAGGACCGTGATGCCCCAGGGTGTCGGCTAGCCAGATGTGGGAGGCTACTCTCTCGCACTTGGTCCTCTTCTGCCTCCTGCGCGCCGGGTTCTGCACCAGAGTATCCATGGACCCCAGTCTACTAACGTGGAGGACTTCCCGTCGCGTCACTACCAGCTGTCAGGCTACACCTACCTCCACAGTTCCTCCTGGGACTGATGTAGGCTTGCTTGTTAATGATAGATGCATTCGCCGCGAGCCTGCGTGCCGCCTATGATGTTCTTAGTCTATGTACTGAACTCTGTTTACCGAACTCTATGCATGATCCCTTTTGTAAGATATGTCGACTGCTATGTAGTATCTATCATGCTCCTTGTCATTATGCATGTTTCATCGTGAATGCTTTTGTCTTTGCAAATTTTCCAATACTAAACTACTCTGTTATATATTAGCAGGATGGTTAGAGCAGGTGGTCGTGATCGTGGTGGCCATCCCCCACCACCGCCTGAGTACATGGCTGGTATGATGCAATAGTTCGAGCTGAATCGCCAGTTCATGAAGAATATTATGGCTCAGTTTCCTCGACCCAATATGAACCAGCAACCAGCCCAAGTGACTCTGCAGGATTTCATGCGCCTCAACCCAACTGTGTACCGCAGCTCAACTCAGCCTCTGGATGCTGATGACTAGCTCCGTGACATCACCTATGAGATGGAGTCTGCTGATGTAGCCCCTGCCAGCTATGTCACCTTTGCTTCCTTCTTCTTGAAGGGACCCGCTACTCAATGGTGGGACAGCCACGGGCGTACTCTGCCGGTTGGAACAATCATCACCTGGCCAGACTTCCAAGCTGCTTTCCGTGCCCGCTTCATTCCTCAGGGAGTCATGGACCGGAAGAAGTGTGAGTTCCGTAGCCTCACCCAGGGCAACAAAATTGTCGAAGCTTATCAGCGGGAGTTTCTGGACTTATCCCGCTATGTTGAAGAAGACATTGCAACTGATGCACGCAGACAGGAGAAGTTCTGTGATGGCCTTCAAGCTGACATCAAGCTCGCACTTCTAGTGCATGACTTTGCTGATTTCGCCACCTTGGTGAAAAAGGCCATCAATGTCGAAACTGGTCTGCAGGAACACCAGAGCTCTCACAGGCGCAATCGTGACACGGGCTCATCTTCGGGCCCATCCTCGCAGAAGCGTAGGATATGGATTCCCAACAGTATGTACCAGCCAACTGCACCTGCTCCAAGACAGTCCTATGTTGCACCGCGTCTGCCTCCCCCACCAACTAGGCAGCCAAGACTTCCAGCTCCACCACCACGAGCTCCTGTTCCCACTCCCAATAATGGTCGGTGCTACAAGTGTGGTCAACCAGGTCACCTCGCCAGGAACTGCTTTCAGAACCAGAATCAACTGGCCCTTCCCGCAGTTGGACATGGAAGCAACCATCCCCGCAACACCAATGTCAGGTCTTATGGTCGTGTTCATGCCAACCACTTTGATCTCAATGAAGCTCAAGACCAGCCAGCTACTGTGATGGGTATACCCCTCATAAATTCAGTACCTACATCTATTTTATTCTATTCAAGAGCATCGCATTCATTCATGTCAGAATATTTTGCATACAAGCACGACGTTAGATGTGAGGAGATGAACACTTCGGTAGTGGTAAAAAACCCTGTGGGACAATGTCAAACCTCCATGGTTGGCATCGACGTCCCCGTGGAAATCGAAGGGCTGGAATTCTATGCCTCTCCCATTATCCTGAAGTCGTCTAACATCGACCTCATTCTGGGGATGGATTGGTTGAAAGCGCATACTGCTTCTATAGTTTGTGCCACTAAGACCGTCCATCTGCTACACCCTTCTGATGAAATAGTTACTTACCAGGCACATCTGGTTCAAAATGCCGAGGCATGGCTTTATGCCTTGAATGCATTGAACGCTGCACCACTCGAGGGCATTGAAAACATTCCCATCGTTCATGAATTCCAAGACGTCTTTCCGGAAGAACTTCCAGGGATTCCCCCTACTAGAGCTGTTGAATTCATCATCGACTTGAAACCAGGCACCACCCCTATAGCCAAACGACCCTACAAGATGCCGCTGCATGAACTCATTGAGCTTAAGGAGGAAATCGAAAAATCTCTTCACAAAGGTTTCATTCGCCCTAGTTGCTCTCCTTGGGGAGCACCTTCTCTCTTTGTTAAGAAGAAGGATGGGACAAACTGATTAGTCCAAGATTATCGTCCTATTAACCAAGCCACCATCCAGAACAAATATCCCCTCCCTCGGATCAATGGTCTTTATGATCAACTGGCTGGTTCATCAGTGTTATCCAAACTCGACTTGAGGTTGGGTTACCACCAGATCCGTGTTCGTGAAGAGGATATCCCAAAGACCGCCTTCGTGACTCGATATGGATAATACGAGTACACCGTCATGTCATTCGGCTTAACGAATGCTCCAGCCACCTTCTCTCGTCTGATGAACTATATATTCATGGATTACCTCGACAAGTTCGTCGTGGTTTATCTGGATGATATCCTTGTATTTTCCAAGAACATGTTGAACATCTTCGCCTTGTGTTGGAAAAGCTTCGAGAGCATCAACTCTACGCTAAGTATTCCAAGTGTGAATTCTGGCTCCCCGAAGTAACCTATCTTGGGCATGTCATATCCAAGGATGGTATTTCCGTCAACTCTGAACGAGTCCAGGCTATTCTCGATTGGACTCCTCTGAAGAATGTCAAGCAAGTCTAAAGTTTTCTCGGTCTCGCCAGCTATTGTCATTGATTCGTCGAGAACTTCTTCAAGATTGCCAGGCCCCTGACTAACCTGTTGCATAAGGGCGTCAAGTTCCAATGGACACACAAGTGTCAGGAAAGTTTCCGGGCACTCAAAGACAAGTTGACTTCTGCCCCAGTGCTTGCTCCACCTGATACTAAGAAGGACTTCGTCATTTATAGCGACGCTTCTCGTCAAGGATTAGGCTGTGTCCTAATGCAAGAGCGTGGAGTGATTGCTTATGCCTCTCATCAACTGCGCCCTCACGAAGAAAACTACCCAGTTCACGACCTCGAGCTTGCTGCTGTCATCCATGCTCTGAAGCAGTGGCGACATTACCTTCTCGGTAATCGTCGCAAGATCTTCACCGACCACCAAAGTCTGAAGTATCTGTTTACTCAGCCAGACCTGAACCTCCGTCAGCAGAGATGGATGTAGACTGTTGTGGACTTTGACTTGGGCATCTCCTATACTCCAGGAAAGGCTAATGTAATGGTTGATGCCTTGAGCCGCAAGTCTTACTATAACCACCTCCAGGTTCGAAAAGTTCAGCCCTCGCTCGTCGAAGAGTTTAGAAAGTTGAACCTTCATATTGTCCCTCCTGGTGCACTTGATCCCCCTCCCCCAGAGTTCCAAAAGATGAATCTTCGTGTTGTTACCAGGGGTTCTCTAAATACCCTAGCTATCGTACCAGATCTCGTAGACGGTATAAAGACTATTCAAGGTTATGACTCTGAAGTCCAGAAGATTAAATGCCATCTCGCAGAAGGAAAGCCCTCATTCTTCACTATCGCCGATGATGGCGCCTTGTACTTCAAAGGACGCCTAGTGGTACCATGTTCGAGGAAAAACCTGGATAAGACTAAAAAGGTTATGAAAGAAGCTCATGATACGCCTCTGTCCATCCATCCTGGTAGTACAAAGTTGTACCAGGATATTCGTCAGAGATTCTGGTGGTCTAATATGAAGCAAGACATTGCTCGATATGTTGCTAAGTGTCACGTTTGCTGCTGTATCAAAGCAGAGCATCAAAGTCCTGCTGGAACTCTGCAACCTATCACTATTCCTGAATGGAAATGGGACCGTGTTGAGATGGACTTCGTCACTGGGTTTCCCAAATCGCAGAAAGGTAATGATGTTATTCTTGTCGTCATTGACCGGCTTTCTAAAGTTGCACATTTTCTGGCGGTCAAAGAAACAATCACTACTAGTCAGCTTGCAACTCTCTACATGTCCAGAATTGTTTCACTTCATGGTATTCCACTGGTTATCAGTTCAAACCGTGGCAGCTTGTTTACTTCAAGATTCTGGGAAAGTTTCCAAGAAGCTATGAGAACTCATTTGTCGTTCAGTACTGTGTTTCATCCTCAGTCGCAAGGGCAAGTTGAACGTGTCAACCAAGTTCTCGAAGACATGCTTCGAGCTTGTGTAATTTCCTTCGGCAAGAAATGGGAGGAATCGCTTCCATATGCCGAGTTATCTTAAAATAATACTCCCTCCGTCCGAAAATACTTGTCATCAAAATGAATAAAAGGGGATGTATCTAGATGTATTTTAGTTCTAGATACACTCCTTTTTGTCCATTTTGATGACAAGTTTTTCCGGACGGAGGGAGTAGCTATCAAGCTAGTCTGAAGATGGCCCCCCTTTGAAGTGTTATATGGACGAAAGTGTCGAACCCCTCTGAACTGGTCAGAAACTGGGGAACGTCCACTCTTTGGTCCGGATATTATCCAACAGGCCGAAGAACAAGTCTGCATTATTCGTGAGAATCTCAAGACTGCTCAGTCACGTCAGAAAAGTCAGTATGACCGTCATCACAAAGACATGGTCTATCAACCTGGCGAAAAGGCTTATCTTCGAGTTACACCAATGAAGGGTGCTCACCGCTTCGGGATCAAGGGCAAGCTAGCTCCATGCTATATTGGCCCATTCACTATTCTCGAAAGGCGTGCAAAAGTGGCATATCAATTGGAGCTTCCATCAAACCTTTCTCAGGTTCACGATGTGTTCCATGTGTCCTAGCTCCGCCGTTGCTTCGAGGACCCAATCCGAGCAGTGAATCATGAAGTGCTCGAATTGCAATAGGACCTCTCCTATAAAGGGCATCTGGTCCGCATTCTCGACCAAGCTGAACGCCGCACACGTCAGAAGGCGATCAAATTCCTCAAGGTCCAGTGGTCGCACCATTCTGAAGATGAAGCCACTTGGGAACGCGAGGACCGCGTGCGTGATGAATACCCCGCACTGTTTCCTTCTACCTCCTAAATCTCGGGACGAGATTTCTTGTAGTGGAGGAGTTTTGTAACATTCGGATAATAAAGCGACAGTAAAACTCTGCTAATGATGCCACGTCACCTCCGTCATTGTTGCTAATCTCTCGTTAGTTCAAAAAACCAATTCAAAAATCAAGTCAAAATATCGCAAACAAAAAATGTTTCCAAAACATTGAAACAAAAATGTTCGGTGGGTGCCAAATTTTGCACTGGTAATTATTATGGAGAAAACTCATTTTTAGAACCTAAATATTTTACATTGAACTAAAACAGAAAAGAAAATCAAAATCAATAACAAAAAACAGAAACAAACCTAAAAAGAAAAAAAGGCCCCCTGGCCAACTAGGCTAGACGGCCCAGCTCACAGGCCAGGCCAGGCCCACCTGGCCCAGCCAGCCGAC
>NC_041382.1:311063292-311063790 GCF_002162155.2 Triticum dicoccoides | reverse complement strand
GGATCGACCATGCCCAACGCCGCCAGGAACGCCGCTCGACGCCGGAACCACCTCGCTGGCCTGCACCTCGTCACTGTGTCGCCGTCGTCTTCGTCTCCTCCCCGCGACCCACTGCCCCGTACCCTACGCCCCACGGTGAGGCCACGGCCTCCACTCCCTCCTCTCTATCTTCCTCGTGCGCCCGTTGCCCCCGTGCGATGTTGCCTGCTGCGTTGCTGCTTGCCGCGGCCGGGCCTCCCCTGGACGCACCCCCTGTCCCCGCATCGTTCGTGCCTCCCTCGGTGTGCCACCGCGCGTGCACGCGCCCGTGCTCGGTTGCGCTTGCCTGCGCCCGCCGCCGCGCCCCGGCGCCCCTGCGGCTGCTCCTCTGCCTCCCGCTCGTCGACCCCACAAGCTCCCATGCCCGCAGCCCCCTCCTCGCGCTCGCCCGCGCCCCTCGCGCGCCCATGGCTGTGCGCGCTGGCGCCGTCCGCAGCGGCTGCTGCCCTTCCCCATCCC
>NC_041382.1:311057090-311062883 GCF_002162155.2 Triticum dicoccoides | reverse complement strand
GCAGCCACCTCGGTCGTCTCCGCCTCTAGCTTCCGCCGCTCCGGCCACTCATCGTGGCCTCGCCACTGCCGCCAGAGGCGGATAACCTTCGTCTCTGCGGGCGGGCGTCCTCGCGGCCCGCGCCCGCGCCCGATCCATCGCCCGCGCCCGTTTGGCCCTATGGGCCACTGCCCAGTGGGGCCCCGTCGGCCCTAGAACGTTTAATAAAAAAGGAATTGAAAATAAAAACAAAAATAATTAATTAATTAATTAAAGAATTAATTAACTTAATTAATTTTGATTAAATAAACTAGTCAATTAACTAAACTAATTAAACTTGTTTAATTAGTCTTAGTCAATGACAGTGGGACCCATATGTCAGTTTGACTTAGTCAACTAATTGTTTGACTGATGATGTCATGCTGATGTCAGCAAGCACTATTCTGGATAATGTTGAATTAAAATAATTAAATAAATGCTAAAAATGATTTAAATCTTTTAAAATCAATATAAAATAAACCGTAGCTCGGATGGAAAAACTTTGTACATGAAAGTAGCTTAGAACGACGAGACGAATCCGGATATGCAGCCCATTTGTCCGCCACACATCCCTAGCATAGCGAACACGCAACTTTCCCCTCTGGTTCAACTATCCGAAAACACGAAACACCAGGGATATTTTCCCGGATGTTTCCCCCCTTCATCGGTATCACCTCCTACTGTGTTAGGGCACACCTAGCACCATTACTTGTCATGTCATGTTCGATATGCATCTGTTTCCCCCCTATTCTCTCTGATAGACTACAAGACTAATGCTGCTGCTGGTGCCTCGGTCGACTACGTTGTTGACGACCCCTACTTGCCAGAGCAAACAGGAAAGCGCCCCCCTGATCACTAGATATCACCTATTCTACTCTCTACTGCTTGCATTAGAGTAGTGTAGCATGTTACTGCTTTCCGTTAATCCTATTCTGATGTATAGCCTGTCATTGTTGCTACAGTTGTTGATACCTTACCTGCAATCCTAAATGCTTAGTATAGGATGCTAGTTTATCATCAGTAGCCCTACATTCTTGTCAGTCTGCCATGCTATACTATCGGGCCGTGATCACGTCGGGTGTTGATCACGGGTATATACTATACATATTACACATGATACATGTTGTGACTAAAGTCGGGTCGGCTCGTTAAGTATCCACAGTTGATTCACGAATTGGGGGTTGAAAGGACATACTTCCCTGACGGCCCTCTGTGTAGATATTTGTGGCGGAGCGACAGGGCAGGTTGAGACCACCCAGGTGAGAGGTGGGCCTGGCCCTGGTCGGCGTTCACAGTTACTTCAAGATAACACGCTTAATGAGATCTTGGTATTTGATCTAATTCTGGCCACTAGCCTATACGCACTAACCAACTACGCGGGAACAATTATGGGCACTTGGCGTTGTGGTATCAGCCGAAGCCTTCGTGACGTCAGCGACTGAGCGGCGCGCGCCGGGTTGGACCACGTAACGCAACTTCCTTTGTAATGGAGGTTGTTAGGTCTGCTCACCGGCCGCGTACGCAATGTGCAGGTGTCAATGGGCGATGGGCCCAGACCCCTGCGCCATAGGATTTAGACCGGCGTGCTGACCTCTCTGTTGTGCCTAGGTAGGGCTGTGTTGATCTTCCGAGGCCAGGCATGACCCAGGAAAGTGTATCCGACCAAAGGGGATCGAGCGTGTTGGGAAATGTGGTGCACTCCTGCAGGGAAGTTGATCTATTCGAATAGCCGTGTCCCTTGGTAAAAGGATGACCCGGAGTTGCACCTTGACCTTACGACAACTAGAACCGGATACTTAATAAAACACACCCTTCCACGTGCCAGATACAACCGGTGATCGCTCTCTCACAGGGCGACGAGGGGAGGATCACCGGCTAGGGTTATGTAATGCGATGTTACTTGGTGAATTACCATCTACTCTCTTCTACATGATGTAAGATGGAGGCGGCTAGAAGCGTAGTCATCAACGGGACTAGCTATCCCCCTCTTATTCCGGCATTCTACAGTTCAGTCCACATATACTACCCCCTTTCATTGATACCAATGCATATGTAGTGTAGCTCCTTTCTTGCGAGTACTTTGGATGAGTACTCACGGTTGCTTTGCTCCCCCTTTTCCCCCTTTCTATATCTGATTGTTGCGACCACACGTTGGAGTCCAGGAGCCAGACGCCACCATCGATGATGACTGCTTCTACTCGGGAGGTGTCTACTAGTACGTGCAGGCCACTGACGATGACCAGGAGTAGTTTAGGAAGATCCCACGCAGGAGGCATGCGTCTCTTTCGATCTGTATCCCAGTTTGTTCTATCCTTCTTAAGGCAAACTTGTTTAACTTATGTATGTACTTAGATATTGTTGCTTTTGCTGACTCTTCTATGATTGAGCTCTTGTATTCGAGCCCTCGAGGCCCCTGGCTTGTAATATGATGCTTTTATAACTTATTTTATTTGTAGAGTTGTGTCGTGATATCTTTCCGTGAGTCCCTGATCTTGGTCGTACACGTTTGCGTGTATGATTAGTGTACAATTGAATCAGGGGCATCACACGTCCTCTCCTCCAGCTCGATCTCCCTCCGCTTGGCCTGTCTATTTGCCTCCGCTAGAAGCTCCTGGGCCCTAGACTCCATGGTGAGCTCCACTGGCCGTGGTCGAGGCGGTATCTCAGGAAGAGACCTCGTGTGGCGCTTCTTGATCTCCGGGAGACTTCTAGGACAACGTATCAGTCCATCCCCAATGGCTACCGAGCCATGTTTCCTCCCATCACCAGATAGCATCACGAGCTCTGTATCAAAAGGACTCTGGCTAGGGTCGAAGTCATCCCCTTTCATCGCCTTCCCAAAGTCTCTGTACCTCACGAGCTTGTTGTGGGAGGAGATGTTGGTGAAGCTCTCTGGATGATCGAGGTCATCCTCAGAGAATGTCTTGGCCTTCTTGAACGGGGCCATATGGGCCATGGCATAGAGGTCGTATAATGGTGGCACCTCCTTCTTGTTGTGTTTTGCCTAAAAGAGAGGAAGAACATATTAGTTAAGGGCTGAAGCTAGCATGAAGAATGAAATTGCATGACTCGTTAAGGGCTGAAACCACATACCCAGTGATCCCCGTACTCAAACAGGTTGGATCTCCCTTGATGGTGTGGCACACCTCGCATTTGGGCACGCTTATCCCTGGCCTTGTTGTGTTTGGCTAGCCATTGGGGAGAGCACCACTCATCCACCAACTCCTCCCAACAGTCCATCATATCCGCACACCATCTCGGGGGCACCTAAGTTTGGCAAAGAGAAATTTCAGCGCTACGCCTACGAATGAAATCAAGGAAACTAAGTACAAGGCCTTAAGAATAGGTAATTACCTTCATGTACTTCTCCTTACTCAGATACTTACAGCGGCACTTCTTCTTGTCACTCCTAATGTTAGTCGAGGCGTAGTAGTCTCGAACAGCCTGCACCCTAGCCTCGTGTCGTAAGTTCTGAAGTAGGCGCTTGCACTCAGCTTCGAGAACCCTAGCCGCCTCTGCCTCATGTTCCTCAGCAACCCTGTAGAAGGTCTGCAATTGAACAAGACAACACTGATTAGTACAATCACTAGGTAATGTTGATTTCTAATTCTGTAAAAGAGATATTACCCAAAACCGCCGCCTCACAATGTCGGCCACCATCTCGCACAAGACACCGTCGACCCTCTCCTCTGGCGGGGCCTAGGCAGCCATGTACAGCTCCCAGCTCAGTGCTAGCTGTGGAACCTGGCCCTCACCAGCAACATGACCCACCTCGGGAAATGGTGCCGGCAAAGCACACCAAGGACCTGGTTGGGCCTACGGACACCATCGGCGTATATCCAACCCTGCAGTATGACAAGACCAACACATTAGATATTAATTTTGAAGAAACATGAAGGACAAAGGTTAAAAAAGAGTAAATGCACTTACTTCTCCCCGCTAGGCTCAATCAAAGACCTCTGATCGTGGGTCGCCGGCACGGCCGGGTGCTTCGTATCACCATGCTGGTAGACCTTCTTGCCCTGCTCAACCAGCTCGCCCTCGCTAAAACTATCGTCAGACCAGCTGGTCTCCTCGCTGTTAGCATGGCCACTAGTCTCTAGAGTAACGTGGGACGAAGACTCCGTGGCCCGAGTCTCCTGGGACGAAGACTCTGGGGCCCGAGTCTCCTGGGACGAAGGCTCAGAAACCCGAGGCTCGTCGGCCCGAGGCTCGTGGACCAGAGTCCAAGATGGGTCCAAGTATGACCGGTCCACCTGAGATGGAGCACTCCGGTGGTCCGGAGAAACAGCTGGGGGTGGCGGCGAGGAAGGCACAGCAGGCTTCCTACCTCTCCCACCGCCACATCCACCTCTAGGTGCACCACCCCTCTTCGTCTTCCCCCGACTTCTCCCCGCCGAAGAAGAAGCGCCCACCGGTGTGTGCATGTTGTCTACCAGCGCTCTCCGAAGGTGCTGGGGTGCAATAACAACACCCCTCCCAGCACGCGCCGAGGAAGAAGGAGGCTCGGAGCGCTCTCGGCCCGTGCCCACCCTGTGTCAACACCTGCAATGAGAAAGAGTAAACGAAATTAGTACAACATAAGCATAATAAAAAATTTAAGTGGGTGGAAACAACACCTAAAAAATTAACTAACTAATTAACTAACTAACTAAGTAATTAACCTAAAAATAACTAACTAACTAATTAAAGGCTTTTTCTTAAGGCAAGAAATGGTCTTTAATAGGTTAAAATTTTTTTAGTGTTTCAAAAATATTTGAGAAAAATTAGGGAAGCTCATTGGACATATATTTTCCATATATAAGAGTTTCAACACACGGTCATGTTCAAAATATTGGTCAAATCCATCAAAACCCCTTTTTTGATATTTCAAGCTTTTGGAATATTTACATAGGAAATATTCTCTATAAATTCCAAGAAAATTCTAGCATGTAAAAAATGCCATATTTGGTTATCTTGCCAAGTATCATCTCTTGGAGAACAAGATGACATCACCAAAACCACTCAAACTAATTAACCTAACTAACCTAGTCTAAATATAACTAACCTAGAAAATCAAACTAACCTAGAAAACCAAACTAACCTAACTAACAGTACTAACTAAGCTAATTCCTCTTTTCTTCTCATCTTCTCCTCTTTTTATTCGTCTTCTTCTTCTCCTCCTCCTCCTCCTCTTCTTCTTCTTCTTCTTCCTCCTCTTTTTCTTCTTCTTCTTCCCCCTTCTACTTATTCTACTTTTCCTCTTCTTGTTTCATCTTTTTTCACTTCCTTTAATTATGACTATTTAACTAAAACCTAACACTAATCTAATATAATATAATCTAATCTAGCTAACTGTATATCTAATATGTCTATTATCTAAAACAAAAAATAAAAAACAGAACTCCTCCTCCTCTTCTTCTTCTTATTTTTCTTCTTCCTTCTTTTACTTTTTCCTCTTTTATTATCATCTTCTCCTCTTTTTCTTCTCCTCCTCCTCCTCCTCCTCCTCCTCTTCTTCTTCTTCTTCCCCCTTCTACTTATTCTACTTTTCTTCTTCTTTTTTCATCTTTTTTACTTCCTTTAATTATGACTATTTAACTAAAACATAACACTAATCTAATCTAAACTAATCTAATCTAGCTAACTATATAACCTAAACTAATTAAACCTAAACCTAAACTAAATAACCTAAACTAATTAAACTAAATAACCTAAACTAATTAAACCTAAACTAACTAAACTGAAAAAACTAAAACTAAAAAAACCTAAACTAAACAGAAAAGAAAACGGGGG
>NC_041382.1:311010267-311056536 GCF_002162155.2 Triticum dicoccoides | reverse complement strand
ACCCGCGGCTACGACGGGGAGGCGGCGGGGGGAGGCTCGAGAGGGGGTGGGGAGGCAGGGAGGGGGCGGCCACGGGGCGGGGAGGGGCGACGACGGTGTGGGGAGGGTGCGGCAGCGGCGCGGGGAGGGTGCGGCGGCGACGGCGCTGGGTGACATGAGAGGGAGGAAGCAAGAAGAGAGAAGACAGAGAGAGAGGGCGACAGCGGGGGCGCGACCGTTAAGTCAATTTCGAAGCTTTGCCGTCCACCCCACCTTTGTCGTCTACTAGTGAACTGCAAAGAAAGCTTTGTCGTCTGCTAGCGGATGGCAAAGAGGGGATTTGGACCCTCTTCGCCGTCCGCTAGCAAATGACAAAGCTTCTTTGTTGTCTGTTAGTGGATGGCAAAGAGATGGCTCATGGCAAAGCCAGCCTCTGCCGTCCGCTGCATCTTTGTCGTCCGCTTTCTGGCGCCTGATGACAAAGCCTTCCTTTGTCGTCCGCTAGCTGACGGCAAAGAGTCGGCAGACGGCAAATCTGCCGATTCGAGTAGTGTTGGGCCAAAAATAGTTCTTGGAGAGCATAGCAAATGTCTTGTCGCGTCCAAAGTGTCCCATTAGTCCTCCTCCATGAGATTCTTGCAAAAGTAACAAACGAAGAAAAGACTCGGGAATGCAAAGTTTGTTAGCTCTCATAAGATAATCATCCTTGATGTAATAGCGTTCCCAAGATGTATGCATCAAACACTTTGCATGAGGAATAGCAAAAGTAGGATCATGCGCATACAAGTCTTTTATGTGCTCAAAACCAATGACATTCAATTCAAGTCGGGTAACAAGCATGCATATGCGGGAAAGCGCATCCGCCACAACATTTTCCTTACCTTTGATATACTTGATGACATAAGGAAATAACTTAGTAAATTCACTCCTTAGCACAACACTTGTTAAACTTAGTTTGACCCTTAAGGTACTTAAGTGTTTCATGATCCGTGTGAAGAATGAACTCATGAGGACGGAGATAATGTTCCCAAACATGCAAGACTCTCACTAAAGCATATAGATCTTTATCATAGATGGGATAATTGAGTTGCGCTCCGGAGAGTTTTTCACTAAAGAAAGCAATGGGGCGCTTCTCTTGCATTAACACACCTCCTATTCCATAACCACTAGCATCGCAATGAATCTCAAATGGTTGGTCGAAGTTGGATAATGCAAGCAAAGGAGCATGTGTAAGCAAATTCTTAAGCTCATTGAATGTGGTATCTTGGGATGGTCCCCAAACAAATGACGCATTTTTCTTACTCAAAGCATACAAAGGTGAAGCAATGGTGCTAAAATCCTTCACAAATCTACGATAGAAACCGGCTAAACCAAGGAAGCTACGCACTTGTTGCAAGTTGGTTGGTTGGGGACAAGTTTTAATAGCATTGATCTTAGATTCATCTACATGAACACCCTTAGAAGACACAACAAAACCCAAGAAAACAAGCTTATCAACACCAAAAAGGCATTTGTCCATATTAGCAATAAAGGCACTCTTTCCTAAGGGTTTGCAACACGGTTCTAAGATGGGTGACATGATCTTTGGTAGATTTGCTAAACACAAGAATATCGTCAAAATAGACAACAACAAATACACCAATATAGGGCCTAAGAACAAAGTGCATGACTCGCATGAAAGTACCGGGTGCTTCGGATAAACCCATTGGCATAACAAGCCATTCATATAAGCCAAACTTGGTCTTAAATGCGGTTTTCCATTCATCACCTTCTTGGATGTGTATTTGATAGTAGCTACTTTTAAGATCAGTTTTAGAGAAAATGGTGGCTCTGCTAAGTTCATCTAGCATATCATCTAGGCGTGGAATCGGGTAACGATAATGCATGGTAATAGCATTGATAGGACGACAGTCGGAACACATGCGATATGTACCATCTTTCTTGGGAACAAGGATTACCGGGACGGCACAAGGACTCAAACTTTCTCGAACATGGCCGTTGTCGATGAGTTGTTGTACTTGTCATTGGATCTCCTTAGTTTCCTCGGGGTTGACGCGGTAGGGAGCCGTGTTAGGAAGCGTGCTCCGGGGATGAGGTCGATTCGGTGTTCGATGCCTCGTAGTGGGGGTAGACCCGGAGGTAGCTCATCGGGGAATACATCTTGGAATTCCTGCAATAGAGAAGATAACACTAAAGGTAGATTGTGAGAGGTGTTAGCTTTTGGTACCTCATCCTTGCACAGAAGGACATTGTGCATGACACTTGATGGGTTCTCACACACTTCTCGCATCTCTCTTTTGGTGGCAAATAGGACTAAGTTCTTCTTGTCGCTCATCGTGGAGACACTCAATTTGGGCTTGTGGCGCTCACTCTCTTTATGGTGGTTCACTCTCTCACTATTCTCTCCATGATGGGTGGCTTGCTTGTCGGTGATCACTTGGCCTGGAGACATAGGTCAAAGTATGTACTCCTTTCCTTTTGTCTTGAAGCTATAATGATTCATTCTCCCGTTGTGGATGATGCCACGGTCAAATTGCCATGGTCGACCAAGAAGTAGGTGGCAAACGGACATTGGAACGACATCACACTCCAAAGTGTCTTTGTAAGCTCCGATCTTGAAGGAAACTTGTACCATATGCTCGACTTGGATAGTGCCGGAGTCACTTAGCCATTGAACTTTGTAGAGATGTGGGTGCTTCATCTTGGCCAATTGGAGCTTGGAGCATAGTTCTTCACTTGCTAGGTTATGGCAACTCCCTCCATCGATGATGACCTTGATGGACCTTCCATTGATGTCAGCCTTGGTATGGAAGATATGGTATCTTTGGTCTTCTTCTTGTTGATGATGAAGTGTCAAGACCTTGGAGACAAGAAGAGCGGGGCTCGAATCTTCGTCACAAAAGACTTGATTATCTTCATCTTCGTTCACTTGTAGGTGCATGGCCACTTGCTCAAGGGCTTCCATTTCCTCTTCACTCATGGAGTCATAGGTTCCTTCATTGTTGAGGATCATGGTGCGCTTGTTGGTACACTTGAAGGACTTGTGGCCTCGGCCGCCGCATGTGAAGCATTTAAAGGAACTTGTCTTGATGGTCTCATCGTTTGGAGTAGATGATGATGAAGCTCTTGGCTTGAAGTTGCTTGTAGCAGGAAGATGACTTGAGGTTGTCAAAGTTTTCTTGTAAGTTGACTTATCGTCGTTGGTTATAGATGGCTTGGTTGATGTAGAAGGTGTTGGAGTCGTTGAAGCTTGGTTGTTGGAGAAACCATAGCTCTTGGAAGAGTACTTGGCATACTTGAAGTCATCTTGCACTTGGCATTCCGCCTTGGTAGCTTGATGTACTAGCTCGATGAGGTTCGAGTAAGGTTGGAAGTCGGCGATCTTCTTGATAGGATGGTTGAGCCCATTCAAGAAATGTGCCATAGTTTGCCCATCATCTTCCGTTACATTGGCTCTTATCATGGTAATCTTCATTTCTTTGTAGTATTCTTCAACGATCTTTGTTCCTTGCTTGAGGAGTTGGAGTTTCTTGAAGAGGTCGCGATTGTAGTAGGTTGGCACGAAGCGTGCTCTCATGACATCCTTCATTTGATCCCAAGTGGTGATGGGTGGTTCACCTCTTGCTTCTCGACGCTCAATGACTTGTTCCTAGCAAATGTGATGCGGAGCATCCCACGTTCATCCCCATGTACACTCCAACTACTCTCCAAGCCCCAAGTGAACATAAGATGAGACCTCAAGTATACGCCATTGGACACAAGGTGGCCATTGGACACAAGGTGAACTCGCTCCTCTCTGAATCGTCACTTTCCACATGTGAGACATGGCTACTACCTCAAACATGTGTGCTATGCATGACCAAGAACCAAGAGGAAGCCCATGGACAAGAAGGCGAGGACACCAAGTGCGAGGAACAAGAAGAAGAGCTGCGGAATAAGCTCCAGCCACCAGACGATCGGTCGGGACCGGACGTCCGATGCCTGAACACCCACCGGACGGCCGGCCCTGACCGAACGACCGGCGATCCCGCACCCGAGCCAAACGAGTGGACGTCCGACGCCAGCGGACGACCGGCGACCGGACGACCGGCCACCTCCGGAAATCTGACACTCCAGCGTCCGAGCCAGATCGAGCGGATGTTCGACGTCTACCGGACATCCGGCCGCACGTGAGCCACCGGACGACCGGTCCTCAACAGACATTCGGTACCTGTCGGCGCACAGTGTTCGGGCCCGAGGCCCATGTACCCCTTCGCCCCTCACTTACCCCTTTGTGGCCCTAGACTATATATACTCCTCCACCTCCACCATTTGAGGGTCAGCAAAGTAGTAGCTCATTAGAGATAGAGCTTTGCTCATCCATTACGGATCTACTCCACGAGAGAGACCGCGGCCCCTCTTCATAGAAGATCCATCTTGGATTCAAGACCCCTCACGGGAAGATCCCTCGTGGATTCAAGACCTCCTTATGAAGAAGAACCGGTTACCCCATGTATTGTCCTTTGTTGGATTTGGATCATGTATCTCTTTGTGTTTCGAGGATCTAGCACATGTGTGACTAAATCTTGTTGGTTTGAGTGATTCTGTCGTGTTTCCCCTTTTGGTTCCCCTCGTGATTCCCCTCATGTTCTTCGTGTTCTTCGCGGGATCCGCTCCTTTCATGAAAGATCGGCCACTTAGGGTTCCACCCTACATCATCTTCATATCAGAGCCACGTTGATCATGATTTTGGAGTCTCCCCGTTGTGTTTTCTAGCCTAATTTGTTGTGTTCTTCCCTAAATTCAAAAATCCCTACAAAAAATAGCCCCAATTTTTTGTGATTTGTTGGTTTGATGAAGTTTTGTTGGATTTGCTCCATGGATTTGCTTGGTTTCGAATGGATCTAGCATCTCCCCAAGTTTCCCCATCTTTCATCCATGAAATCTCATCATTTTGACCCCAAAATCCTCAAATTTCGCCCAAAATCGCGTCCCAAATCACGGATCTCGAGTTGACCCCGATACACCGGACGACCGTTACTTTACCGGACGTCCGGAGCCGCAGGAACCACCGGACGTCCGACCTTACCGGACGACCGGAACCCCTAACCCGATCTGTAATTAGTGGATTTCCGACCCGACCGGGCGTCCAGCGACCGGACATCCGTCCATTTCCGGACGTCCGCTACGTGTAAAAACTGACTTCGCTCAAATTTTGTTTCAGCCATAACTAATTCATCCGAACTCCGATTTTGACGTTCTTTAGCTCATTTTGAAGCTCTTGACATCCCCCTTCCCACAAATACCAACAACATCATTTTGACTCCATAAATTTTTTGGAACTTTGGCATCTTTGCCTAGGGCTTCCACCACATCATCCGCTACACCACCACCGACTTCTGCAACCTAACCAATTGTGTTCCCCTTCGCATTAGTGGTTGTTTGAGTTGTGATTTGAGTCTCCTAAGCTGTCTAGGCTACTAAGGGACGGTTGCTTCTTCATCAACCACCACCACTTCCGCATAGCCTTACCAACCATACACTTCTTCCACACCGACTTAACCCAATTTTGTTTGTGTTGTGAGTTGTGTCTCCTAAGGTGTTTCGGCTACTTAGGGACCGTGCTTCCAATTCTGACACCGTGTATAGTCCACCACCTTACCCTCCATTTCCGCAGTGCGTACTCAACAACCCATCATTGCCATTCCGCAATTCCATTGCGTTTCCACAAAACCACCACCACATCCCGCTATCACCATTTGACATTTGACATTTGAGATTTTGAGTTCGCGGTTTTTCCGTTTCCTAAGGTGTTTCGGCTACTTAGGGACGAGTCTCCATCATCTTGGTATCTCCATCAAGATCACCGCCACTCATCATCGACACGGACGGTAACCTCCATATCATCTTGGTATCGTGGTATCCCTCCATTGTATATTCCCGTGCCATTGCATTGATAACTCCTAGCCCATTTTGCGTCACTTGCCTATCGAGACTAGACATTTGAGTATTGCCGACAATGCTACATGTGCACATTAGTGATCTACACCATACAATGCATACATACCATATCATATTGGTATCATATCATCCCTTGTGCCTCAAGTTTGTTCCCACATATACACAATTACTATCTTGGTTTGTGCATTTCGCAAAGTGGCCATACACAAAAAAAGAATAAGCTTTTAAGCAAAAGAGAAAGAGCAAAGAAGCTTGTAAGCAAGTGCCATAGCATCATACCTTTGCATATAAGATTGTCACATCCGATCATCTTGGATCATACCACCGGAACATCATACACATAGCATACTTGGGATAGAAAGCTCATCCATTTTTGCATCTTATAGGTTGTGCACAAGTGTCGTATCCGCCTATAGAGAAATCATGCTAGCGTCTCTCTTGAGTTGTGCAACATGAGCGTTTTCCATGGATTCCACATTTTGTGCTCATTCCTTGGTTGCACGACCCCATTTATCTATCCATGTGTGTGTGTGTGTGTTTCCGTGTGCCACATATTGCTATTGGTCTACTTGTTTCACTTGCGAATTTGTGAATCTCTTTCAACATTATTGACTCTTGCTAACACTTTGCATTAAATTTTTTGTGCCACTATCCTCACCGAGCTCCACCATAAGCCTTATTCGTGTAGGTGTGAGAAATCGACAAGATCGGTACCAATTGTGCTATTTCCTTGTTACATCATTGAGTGATCATTGATCCATCTTCAACATCGGTCAAGGTACATTTGGTATAGTTCTTCTCCTTTCTCCACTCATATTTGCTCAAGTATTGTGATGGATAGGCAAGGCATTTCATCTCCGGTCTTCAAGAACAACGACGGCGTGAACAACTACATCACCAAAGCGTCAATCTTCGATCTACAACGACAAATGCAAGGCGCACAATCAAGATTGCGAGAGTGCATCGAGAACCTCTCCATCGACAGTTGTCACTCCGAAGCAAGGAAAAGGGACTACATCGACAACAAGCTTTCCGCGCACAAGGAGGAGCAAGATGCAAGGATGGAGGAGATTCGGACTCTGTTGCCCAAATGTTCTTCCCCTTCATCATCCTCAAGGCGAAGACGAGCAAGTCAATCATCTTCGGAGCGCCCAAGCGATGCAAGCGCAAGTCGTCCACGTCCACATCTCCATGGCGACCACCATCACATTCGTGATACACATCGTCATGAAGGGAAAGTAACCCCCAAGCATCATGTGCACGACGGCAACGAACGACATCGAGCTCAAGCCCGACAACGACACCATCATCATGAAGATGCTCGCCAAGCGCAAATGCACAAGTCCCAACAAGCCCTACTTCACGCCAAGGCCAACCTTCATGAGCATAGGAGAAGACAGCAAGACTAGCACCACCAATACGGAGCTACGGCTACAACAACCACTTCGGCATCTTCGCCAAGTGCTATCAAGGCATCTTCGCCTTTGGACGTACGGCATCTTCGCCTACTTCCCGTGAGTTTGCCTATATCGACATCATCAAGTACAAGGCGACCACCTACGAGCAAGGGCGACACTTCCATCTTCGGAAGCCCCTCAAGGAAGATGGTCGAGCATGGGAAATTCCCTTCGGTCATGGAGACGAGCTACGAGGTGCCACATCAAATGGGCCTCCAACAAAAAGACGGTGACAAGAAGGTCGAGCAAGGGCCATCCCCTTTGACCACGGCGACGAGCACGAACCTCTTCAACAACATGAAGATGGCGCCCATATTGGAGTCATACTCCGAGTCAAGCTACGAGACCGCACATGAGACCTTATCTTTGGTCTTATAGGAGAGTGATGATGTGCCATATTCGGCCTTCATGCACGGCTACGACTACGACATGATTGAGGATGGAGACGTTTTCACCTACATCTCCCCGACACCCACGTATCATGAGATGACCCAATTGCCATGAGTGAGATGAGTGACTCCACCATATATGACATTGAGTGCATTTCCTATGAGAGGATGAGTGTGACCACCACTACCCCCACACATGAGAGCATGCCACACATCCTATGTGAGGTTGAGAGCCATTTGAGTGACTCCACCAACCATATGAGTGAGAGCATCCAAGAGGGAGTGAGTGAGCCACAACACTTAGTGAGTGAGGTCGTTGACATGGCATGTGAGGCCACTATGATTTCTAACGACTTAACCTCTACTTCGAGTGTGTTTTATTCTTTGGTGCTAGGTCTCCTACATGACGACATGCCTACCCTCGACGAGTACATACCTCCAACGACGACAATGGCCATGGTGGACGATGATGCACCCCCCACATGGTTCCATCAAGATGAAGATGACCACGACTCGGTCTTCGACACCTCACCTACAACACATGGGAGCGATGCTCCAAAGGTAACATAGGTGATGGTGCTTCTCTCGTCCCACTAGTGGACTATCTTACCAATGATTGCTTGCATGATGTTGATCCACCTATTCCCATGCTTCATGCTAGTGCGACTTCTTCATGTCATGACTTACCTATTTATGATGAATATGATGATGAGCATGTTGATTTGCCTAGTTGTGATGCTATGCTCCATATGATATCATGTAAAAACTCTATTGGTCACATCATGTTTGACAATCCATTGAACTTGTCATATGTTATGAGTGAGATCTCCCATATTGCATCATTTCAATCTCAACATAGTAGCTATGCATGTCCCATTAACATAAATCCCATTTGCACTTATGGCATAGATGACGAGATGATGGTCATTGGCTTTTTTTTCATGTGATGATATTGCCATGCTTCCTTTACATGATTTGCGCAATTCATCTACTATTCCATGCCATGATCACAATGTTCCAACTATGCTTTGTTTTGGATGTTGTCAATATTCTCCGTGTGATGTTTCCATTAATGCTCATGAGGAGACCCCCATAGTTTCCTCATACATATTAGGAGATTTTGATGCATTCCATACATTGCATGATTCTCATAATTGCTTGCACCGTATGCACTCCATGAATAACAATGCTCTACATATTTCTTGTGATGCATTACACAATTTGAGTCTCCATTATGCTATACATAACAACAAACCTATCATGATGGATGACATGTTTCTATATCACGCATCTCATTTATTTGAGCATTGGATATTTTGTGCTAACCATCACAAGCACGTGTGCATCATGATGGATGATGTGTACATATACCATGCACACACAATTTTTCCTTTGTCTTTGTTTTGTGTAGGTACTCATGTATACTCGTCAACCTTTCAATCCCAAGAGTTGACGAAACGAGCTCTTGAGAGCAAAGATGACTTGGGGTCCCGTGGATTGTCCTTCCCACCATTCCCTTCGCGCCACAACTTCGCGCATTCCTTTTACTTGGCTCTCACACGGCTTTGGGCTATATATCACTTGTTATGTTATGCCCACTCTCTCGTGTTCACTTTGCATGCTATGCATCTTTCTATGTCTTTGCCATGCAATTGTGACCCTTGCTTGCATATACCCATGATTCACCATTTTACTACTCATATGTGTATTTGCATGCTTGGTGGAGATCCTTGTTGCTCTTGCCATGTTTATCATGTGCTTCATGCTATTGATACTTGTTGTGTTGGGAGTGTCATGATGTCCCATTGCTATTTACATATGGCCTCTCACCAATATATTGATGATATTTTGCTCATATCTTGCCTTCATACTTGTGATATGTCTTGTGCATTATTCATGACTACCATTTACACACATGACATACTTGACATGATTCCTTCTAGTACATTGCATCTTTGCACTACTAGCTTGCTTGCCTTGATTCATATGATTGCTTGCTTTGTCGCATCACCCATGTTCCATTATTACTTGCTTTCTTGGGTTGATGACGTATATGTTCATGCCTCTCACATGATATATTTTGTTCATTGTCGCTTGCCTCCAATTATTGCGTCTATGCTTATTGATCGTGGAGACTTGGACACTTACTTGTGATGCATGATTGCTTGCTTGAGCCTATTGTATTTGGTTGTTCTCGCATCATATGTCTCCATACTATGAAATGCTCCCTTGTCCTTTCTTATGATGAGCATGATGCATACACTTGTTAGGTATCTTACCACATGAATGATAGGTTTTGCACTTTCGCTAACCTCATTTGTTTTTCCAAGTGGTTGTCATGTTCTTTCATTTTGGAAGATTCACAAGGCGGTGCTGTTATGCGACAACTTGGTCATGCGAAGGCATACACGATGTGCAAAACCAACATTTGCGAGAATCTCCTAAAGGTGAACTCCTTCCCTTTGAGCCATCCTCAAATATGCATATTGGATGGGTCACTCTTTCATTGTTGTTTCCTTCTTGTTGTCTACATGGTACATCTCGCAAACGGAGGAGCGACATTGAAGATTGGCTCTATGGACTTTCACATTGAGGAGCGCTCAGACTTATTGGAAGCACCTTCGAACCTCCACCCATGCCATGACATCGAGCATTGGTACACCAACACCTCCATACTTGTTGATTGTGCTCACACATGTCAAGCTCATTGGAAATTTCACACACATGACAAATTTGCATCTTATGCATGGATTGAGTCATATTATGATTGCCTTGTTGCCTCTTGTATTCCCATGTCATCCATGATATATGAGCTTGTGCATTTCCTTAGCAAATTTTTTGTGATCTTTCTTGATGGCATATTCATACATCATGATCATATTGCCCATTATCGATTGCATGATAACATCATAACATTGAGCACAAATTACCATGTTCATGCTTTTGATACACCGTTCCGTTATGACATCATTTTGCACAATGGTTGCATTGATCACATTCACCACACCTTTGTGCATACTACAAATCATATTGTTCCCATGAATGCTTTGCATATCATCCTATATCATCTTGATAAGCTTCATGCGCTTTGTCACAAACAATATTGCCGAACGGACTCATTCTTACATGATGGACACTTCGTGTGTTCTAACCATTGTATTTCTGAGTGTCGTTTGTGTTTGCTCTTTTTGCATGTATACCACTCCGGCGACACCTTGGAGTACTTGGATTGTGCAACGTCTTCCACTCCGTACAACTACAAGTCCGTCCACGACTACCGTTTCCATGGTGATGAGGATCATGATCCGAGGTCGGATCTTTCCCAAGGAGGGGGAGATGATGCGGAGCATCCCATGTTCATCCCCATGTACACTCCAACTACTCTCCAAGCTCCAAGTGAACATAAGACGAGACCTCAAGTATATGCCATTGGACACAAGGTGAACTTGCTCCTCTCTGAATCGTCACTTTCCACATGTGAGACATGGCTACTACCTCTAACATGTGTGCTATGCATGACCAGGAACCAAGAGGAAGCCCATGGACAAGAAGGCGAGGACACCAAGCGCGAGGAACAAGAAGAAGAGCTGTGGAAGAAGCTCCAGCCACCGGACGACCGGTCGGGACCGGACGTCTGATGCCTGAAGACCCATCGGACGACCAGCCCGGACCGGACGACCGGTGATCCCGCACCCAAGCCAAACGAGCGGACGTCCGACGCCAGCGGAGGACCGGCCACCTCCGGAAATCCGGCACTCCAGCGTCCGAGCCAGATCGAGCGAACGTCCGACGTCTACCGGACGTCCGGCCGCCCGTGAGCCACCGGATGATCGGTCCTCAACGGATGTCTGGTACCTATCTGCGCACAGTGTTCGGGCCCGAGGCCCATGTACCCCTTCGCCCCTCACTTACCCCTTCGTGGCCCTAGACTATATATACTCCTCTACCTCCACCATTTGAGGGTCAGCAAAGTAGTATCTCATTAGAGATAGAGCTTTGCTCATCCATTACAGATCTACTCCACGAGAGAGACTGCAGCCCCTCTTCGGAGAAGATCCATCTTGGATTCAAGACCCCTCATGGGAAGATCCTCGTGGATTCAAGACCTCCTTACGGAGAAGATCCGGTTACCCCATGTATCGTCCTTTGTTGGATTTGGATCGTGTATCTCTTTGTGTTTCGAGGATCTAGCAGATGTGTGACTAAATCTTGTTGGTTTGAGTGATTCTCTCGTGTTTCCCTTGTGTTTCCCCTCGTGATTCCCCTCGTGTTCTTCGTGTTCTTCGTGGGATCCTCTCCTTTCGTGAAATATCAGCCACTTAGGGTTCCACCCTACATCAAAATGAAGACGTAGTCTTGGAACTCAAGGGATGCCATATCGATCTTCTTCTCTTCTTCATAATTATGCAAACGAAAGATCTTGTAGACCTTCAATGCCCATGAAAGGTACTCTTCAGGATCATTCCTTCCAGAAAACTTGGGCATGGTGAACTTTAGCTTGCCGTAACGTTGCTCTTCATTGTGTTGGGGGCGAGGGAGATGACGCCCTTGACGAGGAGGATTATCTCCCTCAACTTGCTCTTGTCTTGGAGGATTTCCATTGTCTTCTTGTTCTTGGTGAACTTGAGGTTCTTGTCAAACTTGTGGATGATCTTGTCGAGCTTGTAGAGGAGCTTGAGGAACTTGACGATGCACTCGTGATTGATAAATACTTTCTTGAACTTCATCGCGAAGTGCTTCTTCTTGTGTGCGCCTATTGCGGTTGCGTGCGGCAACGACACGACTTGTGTCATGGAGTGCATGTTGCGCCTCAAGTGCTTGCGCTTTCTCGCCGTAGTTTTTCTTGACGTTGTGCCTTGACATCTTGCTCGTCTTGGTGTTGTCGTGCTCACTCTTCCTCTTGTTGTCGGAGACGTTGCCGTTCTTGTGCTTGTGCAAGGGTAGCTTGGTTTTGACGATGTCGATGCTCTTGCGCTCGAAGTTGCTCTTGAGAATTGGCTCCATGTAGAGGATTGCAGTTTTCTTGACGGTCTTGGCGTGTGGCTCGTCGAAGGGTGTTTGATGTCGGAGTACTTGAGCCGGAGATGGTGTCGTCGGAGTGTCGACTCGAGCGGCTCCATATTGAATAGGACGAATAGGTAGAAGAACGGTTGACCAACAAGGCACGAATCTCGTCCATTCTTGTGTTGCTCTCTTGTTTTTGTTCATTGAGCTTGTTGTCGAAGTAGTCTCTGGTACGTTGCTCGGAGAGTCGCAATTCGGTGGAGAGATGGTCGATGCGGTCGCTCATTGCTTGTTTGTAACACCCACGATGCGGCTATATCTCCCACGTGTTGGAGCACGACTTAGTGGCATAACCACATAGTAGGCATGTCGCAAGAGGGGTAATTTTACACATCCCATGTACTGAATAAGAGAGGGATAAAGAGTTGTCTTACAATCGCCACTTCACACAATACATAAATATAGCATTACATCATCCAGAATACAATCAAGGTGCGACTACAGAATCAAAATAAAAGAAGACCACCCCTAATGCTAGATCCCTGATCGCCCCGACTGGGCTCCACTACTGATCGAAAGGAAACAAAACAACACAACGAACACGATCTTCATCGAGCTCCCAAATGAGCTGGATTGCGTCACCTGCACTGGTATCATCGACACCTGCAACTGTTTGGAAGTATCTGTGAGTCACGAGGACTCAGCAATCTCACACCCGCGAGATCAAGACTATTTAAGCTTATAGGTAGTTAAAGGTAGTGAGGTGGAGCTGCAGCAAGCACTAGTATATATAGTGGCTAACATACGCAAATAAGAGCGAGAAGAGAAGCAATGCACGGTCGTGAACTAGAAGTGATCAAGAAGTGATCCTAAAACTACTTACGATCAAACATAACTCCAAAGCCATGTTCACTTCCCGAACTCCGCCGAAAAGAGACCGTCACGGCTACACATGCGGTTGATGCATTTTAATTAAGTTAAGTTTCAAGTTCTCTACAACTGGACATTAACAAATTCCCATCTGCCCATAACCGCGGGCACGACTTTCGAAAGTTCAAAACCCTGCAGGGGTGTCCCAACTTAGCCCATCACAAGCTCTCATGGTCAACGAAGGATATTCCTTCTCCCAGGAAGACCCGATCAGACTCGGAATCCCAGTTACAAGACATTTCGACAATGGTAAAACAAGACCAGCAAAGCCGCCCGAATGTGCCGACAAATCCCGATAGGAGCTGCACATATCTCATTCTCAGGGCACACCGGATTGTCCAAGATTCCGGTAGGCTAACCCAGAGTTGCCCCTGGTGGTCACCGGCTGCTGACAGGTTAGACCAACACTCAGAGGAGCACTGGCCCGGGGGTTTAAAATAAAGATGACCCTTGAGTCTGCAGAACCCAAGGGAAAAAGGCTTAGGTGGCAAATGGTAAAACCAAGGTTGGGCCTTGCTGGAGGAGTTTTATTCAAAGCGAACTGTCAAGGGGTTCCCATTATAACCCAACCGCGTAAGGAACGCAAAATCAAGGAACATAACACCGGTATGACGGAAACTAGGGCGGCAAGAGTGGAACAAAACACCAGGCATAAGGCCGAGCCTTCCACCCTTTACCAAGTATATAGATGCATTAATTAAATAAGAGATATTGTGATATCCCAAACATATCCATGTTCCAACATGGAACAAACTTCATCTTCACCTGCAACTATCAACGCTATAAGAGGGGCTGAGCAAAAGCGGTAACATAGCCAAACAACGGTTTGTTAGGAAAGGTGGGTTAGAGGCTTGACATGGCAATATGGGAGGCATGATATAGCAAGTAGTAGGTATCGCGACATAGCAATAGAGCAAGCAACTAGCAAGCAAATATAGAAGTGATTTCGAGGGTATGGTCATCTTGCCTGAGATCTCGCAAGGAAGAAGAACGAGTCAATGAAGAAGACAAACGGACGAAGTCGAACGAATCCTCACAAACACGACGTTATCGGAACTAACCCGAAGAAGCAACACCGGAAAGAAGCAAACAACATGGTAAACAATCATCACATAAACATGGCATGATGCACAACCAAGTATGATGCATGTCCGATTTAAAGAAGCATGGCATGGCAAAGTGCACAAGCAATCCTACAAATTAAGTGGAGCTCAATATGCAACTCTGTTGCATATTGACGAAACACCACTTCAAGTTATTTAGTTCGATCTCATTTATGTACCCAACAATATTAAATGTTGATTAACATGGCAAGAGGTGAAGCATATGGAAACTACCTATCTAGGCAAGTTTAAATGAGGCCGGAAATAACAAACAACAATTCCGGTAAATCCCCACATGCAATATTTGAATTTGGTACTGATCTTCCCTAAACACAATTTTAGAGTTATTAAACATGCAAAGTAATGCCACCATGTCAAACTAGGCATTTTTCTACCCCATTTACATATAATGTTTATTAAATTTGGAGCTACGGTTATTTAGTTATGAAATAAAGCATTTTAACATGGCATATGAGCAAATTAACGCAAACAACAGTTTAAACATTTTAAACATAGATGAAAGTTGCAAATTATTAATCTACACAAAATTCTAAGCATTTTACATATATAATTTGTTTTAATATGATGCACCGTTTGTGAGTTATTAATTTCATAAACAACAAGGGGTTTTCTGTAAAACCGGTCTCTCTGGAATAATAACTAAAATCGTAGGCATGAAAAAAAAAGATATGGGCCACATCCGGCTAGCCCAACAGAGGAAAGGACAGGGGCTGCTCACATTGGGTTGAGGCCCAGTACGATGAAGAGGCTAGGCAGAGGCGAGCCGGCCGGTGCTGGGCCTGGGAGGCCGAGGCCCATGCGGTTACCCACGCAGGCGAGAGGGCTCGTCTCCCCCGCGCGAGACTGAGCGAGGCCATGGTGTGGCCGGCGGCAGCTTGCAGCCGGCGGGGCGAGGGAGGTCCGGCGCGACGCGGGACAAGGCGGATCCGGGCATGGGGCCTCCGGATCCGGCCGTGGTGGGGGGAGGCGGCGGCCGGCAGAGATCCAGGGCGGCGGCGGCGATCGCTGCGGGGAGAAGAAAGAGAGAGCGAGGTTAGACAGAGATCGGGCCAGAGGAGGAAGAAGAGAGGAAGGAGGGAGAGACAGGCACGACAACCTGGGTCCTGGGGCGACTGAAGGAGGTCGCCGGCAGGGCGAGGTGAACGGCAGCGGGGTCGGGCGGCGCTGGGGCAGAGGAGCTCAGCTCCTCCGAACCATATCGGGGGCGAGGGAGCATGAGGCGACATGTTCGGGCCCCGATGGGCTCGCGCGGGCCGCGCGCGGGCTCGGGCATGCCGCGGCTTGCTGAGGCGCTGGGGTGTGAGGTGGCGCTACGGGATTGGCCGGGGTGACGCTGCAGGGTGAGGTGGCGCGCGCTGGTTGGTCCGGGCGCGGTAGCGGCGGCGCCAAGTGGCGGGGAGGGGTTTGGCCAGCGCAGAATTCGAGGTGGCGGTGGCTAGGAGGTTAGGGAAGGCTAGGGGGTAGGTTTTAGGCTAGGAATGGCCACAATTGGAAGGAGGGGTCTATAAATAGCAAGGGGGCTAGGATTTTGGGGGTTATCATCCGTTTTCGGGCATCGGATCTCGATCCGACGGTCCGAAGCGGAGGGGGTTTTAGGTGGGCTGCAGGTGGGCTGTGCAGAAGGCCATTGGCTTAGAAGAGAGGGAAGATGGAAGCTCGACAAGGGTTTTCGGAGACCGAAAACGTCCAACGATTTGACCAACTATAATGCCGCTATAGTTATGCGTTGGGGCGTCAAACAGACTCCGAATGCGATGAAACTTGGCAGGCGGCCTATCTACACTATAACAACACCGCATGCCAACTTTCAACCCATTCTGAGAACCTTTCCTGGCCACTTATAAAATATTATTTCGGAGGTGCCGCGGGTGCGTGCAAGTGTGTCTGGGCTCAGAGCGGACAACGGAAGGAACGAGGAGACCGGGACGGATGCAAGTTTTGAAAACATGATGATGCAATGCACATGATGACATGATAAGATGCAACACACAAGCAAATGACATGGCAACGTCGGCGAATAACTGGAAGACACCTGGCGCGTTGGACTCGGGGCCTCACATTGTTGCTCTTAATGCAAAGCTCGTTGTGCACCAAAGAGTGTTGGGGAACGTAGCAGAAATTCAAAATTTTCCTACGTGTCACCAAGATCTATCTATGGAGAGACCAGCAACGAGTAGAAAGGAGAGTGCATCTACATACCCTTGTAGATCGCTAAGCGGAAGCGTTCAAGTGAACGGGGTTGATGGAGTCGTACTCGTCGTGATTCAGATCACCGATGATCTAGTGCCGAACGGACGGCACCTCCGCGTTCAACACAGTACAGCTCGACGATGTCTCCCACGCCTTGATCCAGCAAGGAGAGAGGGAGAGGTTGAGGAAGACTCCATCCAGCAGCAGCACAACGGCGTGGTGGTGATGGAGGAGCGTGGCAATCCTGCAGGGCTTCGCCAAGCACCTACGGGAGAGGAGGAGGTGTCACGGGAGGGAGGAAGGCGCCAAGGGCTCAGGTATGGATGCCCTCCCTCCCCTCCACTATATATAGGGGCAGGGGAGAGGGGGGAGGCGCAGCCTTGCCCCTTCCTCCAAGGAAAGGGTGCGGCTAAGAGGGGGGGAGGAGTCCATCCTCCCCAAGGCACCTCGGAGGTGCCTTCCCCCTTTAGGACTCTCCCCTTTTTCCTATATCTTGGCGCATGGGCCTCTAGGGGCTGGTGCCCTTGGCCCATGTAGTCCAAGGCGCACCCCCTACAGCCCATGTGGCCCCCGGGGCAGGTGGCCCCACCCGGTGGGCCCCCGGGACCCTTCCGGTGGTCCCGGTACAATACCGATGGCCCCGAAACTTGTCCCGATGGCCGAAACAGGACTTTCTATATATAAATCTTTACCTCCGGACCATTCCGGAACTCCTCGTGACGTCCGGGATCTCATCCGGGACTCCGAACAACATTCGGTAACCACATACAAACTTCCTTTATAACCCTAGCGTCATCGAACCTTAAGTGTGTAGACCCTACGGGTTCGAGAGACATGCAGACATGACCGAGACGTTCTCCGGTCAATAACCAACAGCGGGATCTGGATACCCATGTTGGCTCCCACATGTTCCACGATGATCTCATCGGATGAACCACGATGTCAAGGACTCAATCAATCCCGTATACAATTCCCTTTGTCTAGCGGTATGGTACTTGCCCGAGATTCGATCGTCGGTATACCGATACCTTGTTCAATCTCGTTACTGGCAAGTCTCTTTACTCGTTCCGTAACACATCATCCCGTGATCAACCCCTTGGTCACATTGTGCACATTATGATGATGTCCTACCGAGTGGGCCCAGAGATACCTCTCCGTTTACACGGAGTGACAAAATCCCAATCTCGATTCGTGCCAACCCAACAGACACTTTCAGAGATACCCGTAGTGTACCTTTATAGCCACCCAGTTACGTTGTGACGTTTGGCACACCCAAAGCACTCCTAAGGTATCCGGGAGTTGCACAATCTCATGGTCTAAGGAAATGATACTTGACATTAGAAAAGCTTTAGCATACGAACTACATGATCTTGTGCTAGGCTTAGGATTGGGTCTTGTCCATCACATCATTCTCCTAATGATGTGATCCCGTTATCAACGACATCCAATGTCCATGGTCAGGAAACCGTAACCATCTATTGATTAACGAGCTAGTCAACTAGAGGCTTACTAGGGACATGGTGTTGTCTATGTATCCACACATGTATCTGAGTTTCCTATCAATACAATTCTAGCATGGATAATAAACGATTATCATGAACAAGGAAATATAATAATAATCAATTTATTATTGCCTCTAGAGCATATTTCCAACAGTCTCCCACTTGCACTAGAGTCAATAATCTAGTTCACATCGATATGTGATTAACACTCAAGGTCACATCCCCATGTGACTAACACCCAAAGAGTTTACTAGAGTCAATAATCTAGTTCACATTTACCATGTGATTAACACTCGATGAGTTCTGGGTTTGATCATGTTATGCTTGTGAGAGAGGTTATAGTCAACGGGTCTGAACCTTTCAGATCCGTGTGTGCTTTACAAATCTCTATGTCATCTCCTAGATGCAGCTACCACGTTCTATTTGGAGCTATTCCAAATAACTGTTCTACTTGGAGCTATTCTAAATTGTTGCTTCATTATACGTATCCGGTATCTCTATTCAGAGCTATCCGGATAGGTGTTAAGCTTGCATCGACGTAACCCTTTACGACGAACTCTTTTACCACCTCCATAATTGAGAAAATTCCTTAGTCCACTAGTTACTAAGGATAACTTTGACCGCTGTCCTGTGATCCATTCTTGGATCACTCTTGTACCCCTTGACTGACTCATGGCAAGGCACACTTCAGGTGCGGTACACAGCATAGCATACTGTAGAGCCTACGTCTTAAGCATAGGGGACGACCTTCATCCTTTCTCTCTATTCTGCCGTGGTCGAGCTTTAAGTCTTAACTTCATACCTTACAACTCAGGCAAGAACTCCTTCTTTGACTGATCCATCTTGAACACCTTCAAGATCACGTCAAGGCATGTGCTCATTTGAAAGTACTATTAAGCGTTTTGATCTATCCTTATAGATCTTGATGCTCAATGTTCAAGTAGCTTAATCCAGGTTTTCCATTGAAAACACTTTCCAAATAACCCTATATGCTTTCCAGAAATTCTACATCATTTCTGATCAACAATATGTCAACAACATATACTCATCAGAAATTCTATAGTGCTCCCACTCACTTCTTTGGAAATACAAGTTTCTCATAAACTTTGTATAGACCCAAAATCTTTGATCATCTTATCAAAGCGTACATTCCAACTCCGAGATGCCTACTCCAGTCCTTAGAAGGATCGCTGGAGCCAGCATACCTTTTAGCATCCTTAGGATCGACAAAAACTTTCTGATTGTATTACATACAACCTTTCCTTACAAAAACCGGTAAGGAAACTCGTTTTGACATCCATCTGCCAGATTTCATAAATACAGCTAATGCTAACATGAATCCGACGGACTTTAAGCATCGCTACGAGTGAGAAAGTCTCATCGTAGTCAACTCCTTGAACTTGTCGAAAAACATCTTAACGACAAGTCGAGCTTTCTCAATGGTGACACTTACCATCATTGTCTGTCTTCCTTTCAAAATCCGTATGTACCTAACAGCCTTACGACCATCAAGTAGTTCTTCCAAAGTCTACACTTTGTTTTCATACATGGATCCTCTCTCGGGTTTTATGGCCTTGAGCCATTTATCGGAATCCGGGCCCACCATCGCTTCTCCATAGCTCGTAGGTTCATTGTTGTCTAGCAACATGACTTCCAAGACTGGATTACTTACCACTCTGAAGTAGTACGCATCCTTGTCATCCCACGAGGTTTGGTAGTGACTCGATCCGAAGTTTCATGATCACTATCATAAGCTTCCACTTCAGTTGGTGTACGTGCCACAGGAACAACTTCCTGTGCCCTGCTACACACTTGTTGAAGTGACGGTTCAATAACCTCATCAAGTCTCCACCATCCTCCCACTCAACTTTTCGAGAGAAACCTTTCCTCGAAAAAGGACCCGATTCAAGAAACAATCCCTTATTGCTTTCGAATCTGAGACAGGAGGTATACCCAACTGTTTTGGGTGTCCTATGAAGATGCATTTATCCGCTTTGGGTTCGAGCTTATCAGCCTGAAACCTTTCCACATAAGCATCGCAGCCCCAAACTTCTAAGAAATGACAGCTTAGGTTTCTCTAAACCATAATTCATATGGTGTCATCTCAACGGAATTACGTGGTGCCCTATTTAAAGTGAATGTGGTTGTCTCTAATGCCTAACCCATAAACTATAGTGGTACTTCGATAAGAGACATCATGGTATGCATCATATCCAATAGGGTGCAGTTATGATGTTCGGACACACCATCACACTATGGTGTTCCAGGCTGTATTAGTTGTGAAACTATTTCCACAATGTCTTAATTCTGTGCCAAACTCGTAATTCAGATATTCATCTCTATGATCATATCATAGATATTTTTATCCTCTTGTCACGACGATCTTTCAACTTCACCCTGAAATTACTTGAACCTTTCAATAATTCAGACTCATGATTCATCAAGTAAATGTACTCAACATCCACTCAAATTATCTGTGAAGTAAGAACATAACAATATCCACTACATGCCTCAGCACTCATTGGACTGTACACATCAAAATGTATTACTTCCAACAAGTTGCTATCTTGTTCCATCTTACTAAAAACGAGGCTTTTCAGTCATCTTGCCCGTGTGGTATGATTTGCATGTCCCAAGTGATTCAAAATCATGTGAGTCAAAACGGTCCATTTGCATGGAGTTTCTTCATGCATATACACCAATAGACATGGTTCGCATGTCTCAAACTTTTCAAAACGAGTGAGCCCAAAGATCCATCAATATGGAGCTTCTTCATGCGTTTTATACCGATATGACTTACGTGGCAGTGCCACAAGTAGGTGGTGCTATCATTACTATCTTTGGCATGAACATGTGTATCACTACGATCGAGATTTAATAAACCATTCATTTTAGGTGTAAGACCATTGAAGGTATTATTCAAATAAACAGAGTAACCATTATTCTCCTTAAATGAATAACCGTATTGCGATAGACGTAATCCAATCATGTCTATGCTCAACGCAAACACCAAATAACAATTATTTAGGTTTAACACCAATCTCTTTGGTAGAGGGAGCGTGCGATGCTTGATCATATCAAGCTTGGAAAAACTTCCAACACATATTGTCAGCTCACCTTTAGCTAGTCTCCGTTTATTCCGTAGCCTTTTGTTTCGAGTTACTAACACTTAGCAACCGAACCGGTATCTAATACCCTGGTGCTACTAGGAGTACTAGCAAAGTACACATTAACACAATGTATATCCAATATATTTCTATCGACCTTGCCAGCCTTCTTATCTACCAAGTATCTAGGGTAATTCTGCTCTAGTGGTTGTTCCCCTTATTACAGAAGCACTTAGTCTCGGGTTTGGGTTCAACCTTGGGTTTCTTCACTGGAGCAGCAGCTGATTTGCCGTTTCATGAAGTATCCCTTCTTGCCCTTGCCCTTCTTGAAACTAGTGGTTTCACCAACCATCAACAATTGATGCTCCTTCTTGATTTCTACTTTCGCGGTGTCAAACATCGCGAGTACCTCAAGGATCACCATATCTATCCCTGATATATTATAGTTCATCACGAAGCTCTAGCAGCTTGGTGGCAATGTCTTTGGAGAAACATCACTATCTCATCTGGAAGATCAACTCCCATTCGATTCAAGTGATTGTCGCACTCAAACAATCTGAGCACAAGCTCAACGATTGAGCTTTTCTCCCTTAGTTTGCAGGCTAAGAAAATCGTCGGAGGTCTCATACCTCTTGACGTGGGCACGAGCCTGAAATCCCAATTTCAGCCCTCGAAACATCTCGTATGTTCCGCGACATTTCGAAAAACGTCTTTGGTGCCTCAACTCTAAACCGTTTCACTGAACTATCACGTAGTTATCAAAACGTGTACAAACGACGTTTGGGGTTCAGCACACTGAGCGGTGCATTAAGGACATAAGCTTTCTATGAAGCAATGAGGACAATCCTCAGTTTACGGACCTAGTCCGCATAATTGCTACTATCAACTTTCAACTAATTTTTCTCTAGGAACATATCTAAACAGTAGAACTATAGCGTGAGCTACGACATAATTTGCAAAAACCTTTTGACTATGTTCAGGATAATTAAGTTCATCTTATGAACTCCCACTCAGATAGACATCCCTCTAGTCATCTAAGTGATTACATGATCCGAGTCAAACTAGGCCGTGTCCGATCATCACGTGAGACGGACTAGTCATCATCGGTGAACATCTTCATGTTGATCGTATCTTCTATACGACTCATGCTCGACCTTTCAGTCTCCGTGTTCCGAGGGCATGTCTGTACATGCTAGGCTCGTCAAGTTAACCCTAAGTGTTTCGCGTGTGTTCCGAGGCCATGTCTGTACATGCTAGGCTCGTCAACACCCGTTGTATTTGAACGTCTGAATAAAACACCCGATCATCACGTGATGTTTTGAAACAGCGAACTGTCGCAACGGTGCACAGTTAGGGGAGAACACTTCTTGAAATTGTTGTAAGGGATCATCTTATTTACTACCGTCGTTCTAAGCAAATAAGATGTATAAACATGATAAACATCACATGCAATCAAATAGTGACATGATATGGCCATCATCACTTTGCTCCTTTTGATCTCCATCTTCGGGGCTCCATGATCATCATCGTCACCGGCATGACACCATGATCTCCATCATCATGATCTCCATCATCGTGTCTTCATGAAGTTGCCTCGCCAACTATTACTTCTACTACTTTGGCTAACGGTTAGCAATAAAGTAAAGTAATTACATGACGTTTAAGTTGACACGCAGGTCACAAATAAATAAAGACAACTCCTATGGCTCCTGCCGGTTGTCATACTCATCGACATGCAAGTCATGATTCCTATTACAAGAACATGATCAATCTCATACATCACATATATCATTCATCACATCCTTTGGCCATATCACATCACATAGCATACCCTGCAAAAACAAGTTAGACGTCCTCTAATTGTTGTTTGCATGTTTTACGTGGCTGCTATGGGTTTCTAGCAAGAACGTTTCTTACCTACGCATGAACCACAACGTGATATGCCAATTGCTATTTACCCTTCATAAGGACCCTTTTCATCGAATCCGATCCGACTAAAGTGGGAGAGACAGACACCCGCCAGCCACCTTATGCAACTAGTGCATGTTTGTCGGTGGAACCGGTCTCACGTAAGCGTACGTGTAAGGTTGGTCCGGGCCGCTTCATCCCACGATGCCGTCGAATCAAGATAAGACTAGTAACGGCAAGCATATTGAACAATATCGACGCCCACAACTACTTTGTGTTCTACTCGTGCAAAGAATCTACGCAATAGACCTAGCTCATGATGCCACTGTTGGGGAACGTAGCAGAAATTCAAAATTTTCCTACGTGTCACCAAGATCTATCTATGGAGAGACCAGCAACGAGTAGAAAGGAGAGTGCATCTACATACCCTTGTAGATCGCTAAGAGGAAGCGTTCAAGTGAACGGGGTTGATGGAGTCGTACTCGTCGTGATTCAGATCACCGATGATCTAGTGCCGAACGGACGACACCTCCGCGTTCAACACATGTACAGCTCGACGATGTCTCCCACGCCTTGATCCAGCAAGGAGAGAGGGAGAGGTTGAGGAAGACTCCATCCAGCAGCAGCACAACGGCGTGGTGGTGATGGAGGAGCGTGGCAATCCTGCAGGGCTTCGCCAAGCACCTACGGGAGAGGAGGAGGTGTCACGGGAGGGAGGGAGGCGCCAAGGGCTCAGGTATGGATGCCCTCCCTCCCCTCCACTATATATAGGGGCAGGGGAGAGGGGGGAGGCGCAGCCTTGCCCCTTCCTCCAAGGAAAGGGTGCGGCTAAGAGGGGGGGAGGAGTCCATCCTCCCCAAGGCACCTCGGAGGTGCCTTCCCCCTTTAGGACTCTCCCCTTTTTCCTATATCTTGGCGCATGGGCCTCTAGGGGCTGGTGCCCTTGGCCCATGTAGGCCAAGGCGCACCCCCTACAGCCCATGTGGCCCCCGGGGCAGGTGGCCCCACCCGGTGGGCCCCCGGGACCCTTCCGGTGGTCCCGGTACAATACCGATGACCCCGAAACTTGTCCCGATTGCCGAAACAGGACTTTCTATATATAAATCTTTACCTCCGGACCATTCCGGAACTCCTCGTGACGTCCGGGATCTCATCCGGGACTCCGAACAACATTCGGTAACCACATACAAACTTCCTTTATAACCCTAGCGTCATCGAACCTTAAGTGTGTAGACCCTACGGGTTCGAGAGACATGCAGACATGACCGAGACGTTCTCCGGTCAATAACCAACAGCGGGATCTGGATACCCATGTTGGCTCCCACATGTTCCACGATGATCTCATCGGATGAACCACGATGTCAAGGACTCAATCAATCCCGTATACAATTCCATTCCCTTTGTCTAGCGGTATGGTACTTGCCCGAGATTCGATCGTCGGTATACCGATACCTTGTTCAATCTCATTACCGGCAAGTCTCTTTACTCGTTCCGTAACACATCATCCCGTGATCAACCCCTTGGTCACATTGTGCACATTATGATGATGTCCTACCGAGTGGGCCCAGAGATACCTCTCCGTTTACACGGAGTGACAAAATCCCAATCTCGATTCGTGCCAACCCAACAGACACTTTCAGAGATACCCGTAGTGTACCTTTATAGCCACCCAGTTACGTTGTGACGTTTGGCACACCCAAAGCACTCCTACGGTATCCGGGAGTTGCACAATCTCATGGTCTAAGGAAATGATACTTAACATTAGAAAAGCTTTAGCATACGAACTACATGATCTTGTGCTAGGCTTAGGATTGGGTCTTGTCCATCACATCATTCTCCTAATGATGTGATCCCGTTATCAACGACATCCAATGTCCATGGTCAGGAAACCGTAACCATCTATTGATTAACGAGCTAGTCAACTAGAGGCTTACTAGGGACATGGTGTTGTCTATGTATCCACACATGTATCTGAGTTTCCTATCAATACAATTCTAGCATGGATAATAAACGATTATCATGAACAAGGAAATATAATAATAATCAATTTATTATTGCCTCTAGGGCATATTTCCAACAAAGAGGTGGCTCTTTGTGACGTAGGAGGACATGTCGTCGTCTTGGTCGATGAAGAGTGGGTTGGTATAAGTACTTGGCCTATCCATCATTCCAAGCAAATATGTGAGTGGGAGAAAGAGAAGAACTTATACCAAATGTACCTTGACTGATGTTGAAGATGGATCAATGATCACTCAAATGTGTAACAAGAAAATAGCACAATTGGTACCAATTCTTGTCGGTTCTCACACCTACACAAATAAAAGCTTATGGTGGAGCTCGGTTAGGATGGTGGCACAAAATTTGATGCAACTGTTAGTGAGCCTCAATAATGTTGGAAAAGATTCACAAATTTGCAAATGCAACAAGTAGACCAATAGCAAGATATGGTTCACGGAAACACACACACAAATAGATAAGTGGGGTCGTGCAACCAAGGAATGAGTCAAAATGTGGAATCCACGAAAATACTCTTGTTGCACAACACTAGAGAGACGCTAGCACGATTGCACAAATGGCGGATACGAAACTTGTGAACAACTTACTAAGCAAAATGCAACGAATTCTATCCCAAGTATGCTATATGTATGGTATTTCGATGATATGATCCAAGATGATCGAGTATGACAATCTTAATGTTGTATGATGCTATGGTTCTTGCTTAAAAACTCTTTACTTATCTTTCCTTTTTGCTTAAAAGTTTGGTTGGCTCTTTCTCTTTGGAGCTCTTTTCTCATGCAAAACTTCACGAACCAAGATAGCAATTGTGTATGCGATGACAACCTTGTGACACAAGAGATGATACCAAGATATGCACCACGATGATATGGTATGTATGATAGGGGGAGTATGATCACTAATGTGCACAAGTAACGTTGCCGGCAATACTCAAAGGCTAGTCTCGATAGGCAAGTACGCAAAATGGGCTATGGGGTTATCAATGCAATGGCAAGAATGTACAATGATGGTATATCACGATACCAAGATGATGTTTAAGTTTACCGTGTCTTGTTTACGATGGTGTCAAAATTGTGGGACAGTTGTTGTCGATGACGAGTCCGTGTCGAAGATGAGCGGCGGTGATGCCGATGTCGAACTGTTCCTAGTTAGCCGAAACACCCTAGGAAACGATGAACCGCAACTCAAATCTCAAAACCAAATGTGTCAAAATTGTGCTAGAGTGTGAAACGAGTAAGCAATGGTGGGGCGGGAAGTGAGTTGTGGTTTTGGAGTGCGTATGCGGAAGTGGATGTGGAACGGTGGTGGTGGCCGAACTGAAATTTTTCAGTTTCGTCAGGTGGTGGACGGACGACCGGTACACGTCCGACGTCCGGTGCCTGGGCGATTTCGGGCACGGGATGGACTCGGGTTTTCGAGGTTGGTGTGGCAAAATTGGTCAAATTCGAGCGATTTTGTGGATGTAAATGGCGGAGATGATGGGAGAAAGCTAGATCCACTCTTGGCAAAGCAAATCCATGGATCAAATCCAACAAAACTTCATCACACCAACAAATCACAAAAAAATTGGGCTATTTTTGGTGAGGATTTTCGAAATTGGGGAAGAACACAATAAAATCAAGCTAGAAAACAAAAGGTAGGGGTCCTAAATCCGTGATCAACATGGCTCATGATACCAAGATGATGTAGGGTGGAAACCCTTTGGCCAATCTTTCACGATTGGAGCGGATCCTACGAAGAACACGAGAGGGGAACGAGAGGAAATACAAGAGAAATCACTTAAACCAACAAGATTCGGTCACACATATGTTAGATTCTCGAAACACAAAGAGATACACGATCCAAATCTAACAAAGAACGATACATGGGGTCACTAGTTCTTCTCCATGAGGAGGTCTTGAGGTCTTCCCGTTAGGGGTCTTGAATCTAAGTGGATCTTCTTCGATGAGGCGACGGTCTCTCTTAGTGGAGTAGATCCGGATGGATGACGAGGCTCTATCTCACATATGAGCTATCACAACGATAATCCTAGAAAAAGGGAGGATGAGGTCTATTTATAGTCTAGAGTCACGAAAGGGTAAGTGGGCTTCGGCCCAACACGCGGGCGACCCAAAACCTCGCGGGGCTGGGCTTAACAGAACAAGGCCTTACTGATGTCAGAGACTGGTGGGTTACAGCTTCAGGCCCATTTCGCGGAAGGAAACCGATTGCTGGGCTCGCGGGGCCTGATATGCACCTTGCCGTCCGCAACCTAGAGTCCTGACCTAGAGTTGCCGCCGTGCCGTAGCTTGTGGCGTCACCGACGACGCCTCACCCCCAATCCCCTTACCCTCTCACACGCGCCGCCGCTACGGTCGCTACCGCCGCTGCCATCGCCCTCCCCGCGTGCCTGCAGTTTCCACCCCGTCCGCAACCTCGGACACTGTTTCTCGAGGTACGCCCTTTTCGCCATCCATCCTCCAGTGATTAGTTGTTAAACCCCACTGACCATCTCCACGAGTTTTGGCCACATCCCAACTAGATATGCACCAGCCTATCCAGCCAGTGTCTTTCTGTTGGGATGTTTGTTGCTGAAGATGCTCTCATGATTGCACACACCTGCAGGTAAACCGAAAGGGAGGAAATCATGCCCAAGTTCAAGAAGAATCTGAACCCTCAGGTCTTCTTGGAAATATCCATCGATGGGCGACCTGCCGAGAGAATCACGTTTCAGGTTGCAAAGAGTGTACCTTCATCTTATCGTTCTAAGTGATGCATGTTTCTCCTTTGAGTACAGAGGTGACGTGCGCCTGATTAGCTTCCCACTTTGGTGTTGCAGCTCTTTGCTGATGTAGTTCCGAAGACGGCAGAGAACTTCCGAGCGCTTTGTACTGGTAAAATGCAGAGTCTTTGCTGTGGAATAGCGTGATGCAGATAGTGATGAACACACATTTTTTATATGCAAGTTCTTAAGTTTAGCATCCTTGATGTTGAAGATGTCCAATAGTTCGCTTAAATGCCTGAAAAGGTATGGACACGGTCTATGTCCACAAGGGATTTAGTTGCTAGATGCACGACAGTCTTGAATGCAAACCACAATGCTAAACAGGGATTTAGTTGTACTTATAGTTTTAATGTGATACCTGGTAATGATATGGCGTAGTAATAAGTAGAATGGTGGAATAGGCGAAGCTGAATTTGAGTGTTGTGGCGGTGTTTCCTAGTATAGTTTTTTTGTTCTCTCTTTCCCACTTCCACAGAAGGGTATGCAGGACACATTTGTTAGTTTAAGCTATATAGGTGCTGTATTGTTGTGTTTCTCTCTTCATCTATGGTTCCATAGGATCTGATTTAACTAAATCTTAGGACTACGCTCTCTGTTGAGGATATATTATAAATTTGTTGTTCTTTTCTCCCCGCACCTTTCTTGTCATGGTAGATTATTTGATTATTTCTAATAATAGAACATGGAACCACTGCTTTTACATGATATCTCCTTATATAATATTTCACTTAATTTTCTTCACAGTTAATTGGTGTCTCATTTGTTCAAGTTGATTGCAAGAGTCTAGGCTCCTCCATTTTAGAGTTGTAATTTAAAATGTCCCTTATCATGCAATTATTGGCTGTAGGTATAGCCTTTTCTGTTGGCCTTACTTCTGGTCAACATGTAGGTGAAAAGGCCTCGGAGAATCTACAAAGAAGCCACTTTATTTTAAGTCTATGTCCACAAGGGATTTAGTTGCTAAATGCACGACAGTCTTGAATGCAAACCACAATGCTAAACAGCGATCTAGTTGTACTTATAGTTTTGATGCTATACCTGGTAATGATATGGCGTAGTAATAAGTAGAATGGTGGAATAGGCGAAGCTGAATTTGAGTGTTGCGGCGGTGTTTCCTAGTATAGTTGTTTTTTTTTTCTCTCTTTCCCACTTCCACATAAAGGTATGCAGGACACATTTGTTAGTTTAAGCTGTATAGGTGCTGTATTGTTGTCTTCCTCTGTTCATCTATGGCTCCGTAGGATCTGATTTAACTAAATCTTAGGACTATGTTGTCTGTCGAGGATATATTATGAATTTGTTGTTCTTTTCTCTCCGCACCTTTCTTGTCATGGTAGATTATTTGATTATTTCTAATAATAGAACATGGAACCACTGCTTTTACATGATATCTCCTTGTATATAAAGATAATACAGTTCACTTAATTTTCTTCACAGCTAATTGGTGTCTCATTTGTTCAAGTTGATTGCAAGAGTCTAGGTTCCTCCACTTGAGAGTTGTAATTTAAATGCTACCTTAGCAGGTAATTATTGGCTGTATGTATAGTCTTTTCTGTTAGCCTTACTTCTGGTTAACATGTAGGTGAGAAAGGCCTCGGAGAATCTACGAAGAAGCCACTTTATTTTAAAGGAACACACATCCATCGCATTATCCCAGGATTTATGGCTCAGGTACCAAATTATTGCAACTTATCTGATTACTGCATATTTTTTGTTGCCAGTAACAGCATGTTAGGATCTTTTATGGATTGCAAATACAAGCTTTGTAGAGTATAGAATATGTGCTCTTTATTTTATTTTATCACCCATTTTGTTCAAACTAAATCGACCAATCAAATTTCTTAACTGCAGGCTGGTGATTTTTCCGGAGGAGATGGTATTGCTTCATTAGCCCAGGCTTCTTCTTTCAACTGACTTATTGATGTAGTGTACTCTATAAGCTCAACGTTGCATGCTATTTCCAGGACGTGGTGGAGAGAGCATATATGGTGGAAAATTTCCAGGTATGGTTATACGATTTTATTGGTTATAGCCTCTGAAGGTTAAAGTCCCATGATAACTGTGCTATTGTCATATTATGCCTTCTGCTAAAAGAATGTATGTACTGTCTCGTGTTCTACAGATGAAAACTTCAAGTTAAAGCATGATCAACCTGGTATTCTTTCCATGGCAAACTCTGGAGAAAACACCAATGGATCCCAATTTTTTATAACATTCAAGGCTGTGCCACATCTTGATGGGTATTACTTATTTGCTTTAGTCATTTTTACTAATTTTTTGTAGCTGTACTTTTTGTTACTTTGCCTACAAATACAACTAAAACTCAACAATGTTGATGAAACTGCGACAAGTAATGGTTGATAGTATGTGATAGACCCAACACCACTGGCATATTATCCACATCAGTATTACTGTCTATTTAATGCTTCCTTATGGAGAAGTGGCCATTTTTTTGGATCACTACCCATGGTTTATCAACATTTTGAGTTCATATTATAATTTTTGTAGCAAACATGTGGTCTTTGGGAAGGTCCTTAATGGAAAAGCTTTGCTTAAGAAGCTTGAAGCACTGGGTTCTGAATCTGGAAAACCTACATGTCCAGTGAAAATTGTAGACTGTGGTGAAGCCTCTAACATAGATACTCAGAATCAGCTACATGGAGAGAAAGGTAAGTAGCCATGAACATCGAGATCCCAATACAATTCATGTGTTATCTCTGGTAAGCTTTCTCAGTACTTGATTTGCAGAAAAGAAGCTTAAAAGGGCAGTAGAATATAATAACTCCGATGCTGGAGGGAGGGTCAAAACCAAAAAAACATCCAGCGTGGATAAACGAAGGAAAAGAAGAAAGAACTACTCTTCTGATTCATATAGCTCAGAAACTTCTGACTCGCAGTCCTATTCCTCAGATAGTGGTTCGGAGTCACAATCATACTCTTCAGCATCATCCGATACTAGCTCATCTAGTGACCATAGGCACAAGAGAAGAAAAGGTTCTAAGAAAGTGAAACGAAAGCCTGCAAAGAGGAAGAGCAGCCATAAGAAGAGTAAGAGCAAGAGTAGAGGAACAAAAAGATCCAAGCGGTAAAATGTTGACCTTTACAAACTGTATTGTTATGTTCACTCAGAATTAAATACTAGCTGAATTGATTCCCTGCTGGTGCTTTTTTAGGAGCTATGGGAGCTCAAGTGATGCTTCAAAAAGCTCGAGCACCAGTTCTGACAATGAAAGTGCAGGCCGCCGTACCAAGCATCCATTGAAGAAAGGTAGGAGAGCTAACTCCCATTCAGTTTTCTGTTCTTCATTATTTTCTACCAGCATACTCTGGTAGACTGCGTGCTGTTTGAATTTAGGAGTTTATATCTCTGTTTTGTTAACCCCTTTCAGTTTGCTGTGATCTGGAAGGCAAGTTGTATTTGTACATTGTTTTTCTCCGAGCAGCGTATTTGCACCTTTTGTACTTGCCAATTTATTGCTCGTCACCTTCTTGTGTGTAGTATTTCTGCAGTTACATGTTTGATTTTGTTCAACATACTTGAAATAATAGTAATAATATTAAGTCAGCATCACTGGAATGGAAAATATTCTGAATGACCAACTTTGTGTTTATGTTGTCTCTGCTATTCACATAATCTTGATTAGAAAATTTATTCCAGAAGTCTTTGCTTGCTGTTGCATTTGAGAACCATAGAGTGGAAAGATTGGAGCATATTGCTTTAAGATTATGGATCTGCTAATTATCATCTAGATGAGAATTGACAAAGTCTCATCTAACTCCTATGTCATTGATTATATGTGGAGATTTGGGCTGACATTTCTCTCTCTTCTGTTCCCCCCTTTTTCTGTTTGATTGAGTCAATGACCAACTTCGTGTTTATGTTGTCTCTGCTATTCACATAATCTTGATTAGAAAATTTATTCCAGAAGTCTTTGCTTGCTGTTGCATTTGAGAACCATAGAGTGGAAAGATTGGAGCATATTGCTTTAAGATTATGGACCTGCTAATTATCATCTAGATGAGAATTGATGATGAGAATTGACAGAGTCTCATCTAACTCCTATGTCATTGATTATATGTGGAGATTTGGGCTGACATTTCTCTCTCTATTGTTCCCCCCTTTTTCTGTTTGATTGAGTCAGTTAGATGAGACATAGTTAATTGTCATCTACTACCTCCGTCCGGGTTTAAAAGGCCTCCAGATCAAAACGCGTGTACCAAGGCGCCTCAGTGCATAGTAATCTGCAAGAGTCTGGCCAACCAGTGTGTAAAATCCCTCTGTCTCCGTGCCCGCTCGCTAAACTAAAAGCATTGCACATGAGTATCTGCTCACCTAGCTGCATGCCTTCGTAGGCAACAACTACCGCGAGGACCAGCCAATAGAAAAGGTCGAGCGTTTTGCATGCGGGCCTCTAATTCAGGACGCCCGTAACCTGCTCACAGGACTTAAAATCCCGGACGGAGGTAGTAGATGAGACCTAGCCATACCCTTAAGATCGTTACTCTTACTCATCATTTGAGAATGTTAGTAGAAAGTATGATGATCTTTACTGTGTCTGTCTGCTTTCTTTCTTTCTGAATTTAAACAGCCTGCTATGTATGGCTATCTATATTTGTGTTTGGTTACATTCTTGGAATGTACTGATTATTGCTGAGATGGCCATGACTTAAAGATCTTGTGTACAATTTTATCTAATAATCATCTTTTTTTAATGGCAGACGAAGAAAATACCAAAATAATAAATTTGGAGATAGGAAAATCCTTGGAATATGCAGATAAAGGCAAACAAACGGTTGCGGGAAGTAAACCGTTATACAAAGATGAAAGTTGGGCTGATGACAGGGTCGGGACTCAAAATTCCGAAGATAGATCTAGTAAATTCAGGTTTTATTTCTTGAAAGTACACGTCCTGTCTGGATCCTTCTACTACTATGCAGCGAGAGTGCAACATCTCCTGTTTATTTATAATTGCAGGGATGATACCAACCCCATCAGGGCTGATACAACTCTGTCAAAGGCAGATGGCAACATCACTGCTGTTGCTGCAGGGGCTGGCATATCTGAAGCTGGTGCAGAAAGGAACCCCTTGAGCAATAAACCAGTACCCACCAATGGCCAAGATTTAGCTATGGGCTCTACAGAGGATGGACGTGTCAGGAAAGGGCGTGGTTTTACGCAGAAGTACTCATTTGCACGTCGATACCGAACACCGTCTCCAGAGTGTTCACATGTTCGTTCTAGCTACTATGGAGGAAGAAATGATAGATGGAATAACTTCAATAGGTATTGATACATGATTATTGATTTGCCATGTTTTGACACTTTTGATATTATATTGGAACCCCCATCATGTCCAGGTATGGAAGAAATGGTCTTTATGGTGCACGATCGCCGGTGAGGAGATACCAAGGTTCCCCAAGAGCTAGTAGCTCACTGAGGTTCGTATTTCTTATTCATTGGAAATGTGAATTCCTTTGAAGAACTTATCTAATCTCATGGAATTGTGGCATATTCTGCCAGCCAGCTGTTGACCTGTTGTTCTACTTCTGCGTTAGTTTAATAGTAATTTCTATGTTGAATGCTGGGAACTTCAGTCTGTCAGAGGCTGGTGGCAATTACTCCCTCTGCAAAATATACTGCGTGTTTAACATTTCAGTCTCCAATACAGAACGTTGACTATGTTTTTCACTTGTAATATGCCTACCAAATAATAGAAAGATATGTAACATACAAGAACTTTGCTAGATAAATACAAGGATATTATTCCTGCACTTCCAACACATATACTTTTGCAAATACTGTTAACTGCATGCATAATCCTTATATTCCCGACAGAGGTTGTCCTTGTAGCTCTTTAAAGCCTTGAAGGTTTGATAGAGCATGTGGGCAGCTAATGGATCTTTCAGGATTCTTTCATGTCGCAGTTAAATGTTATCATTGTCATATACATTCTAGATGAATGTGGCATTTCTTCGAAGTTTAATTTGTCTTCATTGACATGAGAACGATGATCAAAGCTGTATGTGATGTGACGATTGGTAGTGGTACTCCCTCTTTCTTTTTAGTTTGCATATTAGGTTTGTCTTAAGTCAAATTTCTGAAGTTTATAGAAAAACATATCAACATTTACAATACCAAATCATTATCATTAGATTCATTACAGAATATACTTAGTTGGTATTGTAGATGTTCATACTTTTTAATATATAATATATTTGGTCACCTTTACAAAGTCTGACTTAAGACAAATCTAACATGCAGAGTAAAAAAGAAACAGAGGCAGTATAAAAGATTGCTCCTGTTAGTTCGACACCTTTAAGTGTTCAGTTAATTGGTTTGAATAAATGTCCAAGTCTGTTAGCATTCTGAACAAGAAGAGTTGCTTTTGTTATCTTGTATTCTTGCCGAAATGTGCATTTGGTGCCTTCTGTTTCCTGCCATTTTTAGTCTTTGGTAGATGTTATTGTTGTGCATGGACAGACCTTCAATACAGGTAAAGCATGATTAGCTGAACAAGTCACATACTCTTTGCTGAAGTCAAACAACATTTGATGACTTTGTACACTTTTGCCTAGGCCAATCAACATTATCGTCCCCTGCTAAGCCAATGAAATGCCAGCAATGCTGGATCTTTAAAAAAAATCAACATTATCGTCCATGATCACAGGTACACAAGGAGAGACCGAAGCAGGAGCAGGTCACGCAGTCCAGTGAGATGCCGTGATGGTGGAGGAAGACATCGCCGCCCTAGCCCAAGACGCAGCCATAGCCCCGCAGAACAACATAAACGTGATGCGGCCTACAGGCCTCGATCAGGTCGTGGTGGTGGTGGTGGCCCCTCTGCTGCTAATGGAGGAAGATCAAGATCCAGGTCCAAGAACCGTGATGCCTCGAGGTCCAGGTCTCCTAATGCTGCCCCAGCCAAAAGGTTGAGCTCAAAGTATAACCGCAGGCGCAGCAGCAGCTCAAGATCCAGTAGCCCCTCCTGTAGTAAAGGTGGTTTGGTGTCATACTGAGATGTGATGGCAGGAGCTGTAAAGTCGGGTTTCAGTACTCTCTATACTCTGAAGCACATGCCTGTTCTGTATCTTGAGATGCTGAATCATGTTCTAAACTTTTCTTTTGTAAACGACTTGATGGCGTTGTGCATGAAATGTTGAGAGTATGATCTCCTGACCGGTGAAGTTTATCGACGAGAGTATGATCTCCTGACCGGTGAAGTTTATCGATAAGATGCATCTCTTTTCAAATATATTGGATTTCTTACCACGGGGTTCCACGTGGTATAAGATGCAACTATTGGGGCCCATTTGGTTGCCTTGCTTCCCCCCGGGATCCCAGGGCCTGAAACCCACGTGGAGACGCTCGCCAGGGAAAACGAGCGCGCCATTTGGACGAGCTGTTCGACGGGGTGGGCTGGCCCAACCCTCGCTCTTTCCCCATGAAGAGGTCCCACGCCTGGACATTCCGGAAAAATTATCCCGTCTTTTCCCTTGTGCGATCTGAACTCTGTTGCTTCGCTCTGAATCCCTCGCTCGCTGCCTTCCGCCCCTCTCGTCTCCCCTCCCTTGTACCACCAAATGAGCATAGGAGATCTCCCTCGCTGCCTTCCGCCCCTCTCGTCTCCCCTCCCTTGTACCACCAAATGAGCATAGGGGATCTCCCTCGCGGAAGAAAGGGAATCACAAGTGCTATTGAAATTCCCCTGATGGGATTTAGTAACCTGGGTGTTCTTTCCCCCATCACCAAACAAAGCCTTAGTTGCCAACTTTTCGATTGATAATGACGGTTGCTACAAATCATCCGACTGATTTCCTGGGGAAATCAGTCGGGTCAGTAGCCGTCCGATTCATCGTGCCTAAGCCATCAGATTGGTCAACGCTGCTTCGTTGCTTCCTCCCTCCCCCGAGCGTAGGTCCATGGCTCCCTTCTTCCCCGAGCACAAGTAGCAGTTCACCGCTAGTCGATGACAGTAGCAACGCCGGTGAGCAGCGTGCTGCTACGATGGCGATGGAAGCGGCAACGCAGCGCGGTGGTTGCTGCGATGCAGCCGGCGACGACGGATTAGCACACGGCAGCCATGGCTGATGATGCGATGCAACACACGATGACGGCAACAGAAGCGGTGACACGGCACGGTGGTTGCTACGGCGACGACGGCTCAACACACGGCGACCATGGCTGGAGCTGCAATGAAGCGCCGGCGGCGATGGCGGATGCTGCGATGCATCGCCGGCGACGACGAGTGTTGCAATGCAACACACGACGACCATGGCAGGAGCTGCAATGCGGCACGGGGATGCTACAATACAGCGCCGACGGCAATGGGTGGAGCGACGCAGCGCCGACGGCGACAGGGGATGCGTCGCAGCACGGGGCAACCATGGTGGAAGCTCGCGATGCAGTGCGGTGATGACGGGGGGAGCTGCTATGCAACACGGAAATGCTACGATGCAGCCACGACGGAGCTTCAATTCAGGCACGGCCGACAGGTTGTCCCCTCCTCTGTTGCGGTGCTGCTGCTTGTCTCTGTGATGAGGACACCAATACCACCCACAGCCCCTTCTGCTATACATACTGGACCAATTACTAGAGCTCGCGCACGGCAATTGAATTACCAGGTACTTTCATTTCTTTGTAACGATTCTAATGTTCACGAGAATATGATGCTGCCTAAATTGGATACATTTGTTTTGCTTACAAATGAAGGGCCTATCTTGGACAAGAAAGATGAACCTTGAAGCAAGTTCAAGCATGGAGATGATGGCATGCGCAAGGGGAACAAGAACAACATTACAAGTGATCATTCTAGGACTTTTAAGCCACCATAATGAGTGCATAAAGCCTTGGACGAAATATACAATATGCCACTTCATAAATGTCCCCCAGAGGCTATTCTAGGTGCTGCGTCACCTTATTATTGGGCCAGGCCCATGTAATTTTGAAATACTTGATTATAGGCTATTTGTAGAGTCCGTGTGTGTGGGGAAACAAGAGTTAGGGTTGGTTTGGACCCCTTCCCCAAGGGTCACGAAATTCCCCCCTCTTCCTCCATATATACAGTCCTTAGGGCGTCGTTTAGACTTTGAGTTTTGTTTAGATTAAAAGTTCGCCATAGCTACAACTTCGCGTACTTCGTTTGTGTTCAACGACCAGACAAAGGCGTCACAGAACCCCACCTTCAATAATAAAGCTTTCCTCTTATTCGCAATATCCAGATTGCAATCTCAGTTTCTCGCTTGTTCTTCGTTTGCTCACAGGAAGCAAACCCTCGTGGTCAGGTTGATCGTGCTCCGGCGTGGTCAATGACCCCTCGGAAGTTGGTTTAGCGATTGCTAAGGCGCGACGTCTCGCACGTTCGTAGTCGGATTGTCAAGGTCGACTCCCACAGAAAATGATAGCCACCATCTCATCGAAACATCGGGACACCTTCGCCTCTATCAAGTGGTATGAGATTTCCAAGTTGCTCAGTGAGATTTTACATTTTTTCGTAGTTTAGATCGAGTCTGTTCTTCATACCTACAGTCCATGAAAAGCCAAAAATAGGGTTAGTTCATCATATCCGAACCAATCTGAGCCTTTGCGTAATCTTTTTTAGGGTTTTGCATTGTTGAATTTGCGGTTACATCGTCGTGTCTAGTTGCTGGTCTTAGTGTCTAGTCCTTTAGAGTTTCGAGTTCTGTTCATAAGTTGTCACACCGCCATCGCATCATCATCATCACCGCTGCCATATACCACCATCGTCATCACAGCTGCCATATACCACCATCGTCATCACTGCTGCCATGTACCACATATCCACCGCCATCATGATAATCCGAGTCCACCTCCATCACAGATTCGCCACCAGTCCGTGTTCCACCGCCCTGCATATATCCGCCACCAGTCTGAGTTTCCACCAGTTTCATATCCGCCACCAGTCCTAGTCCGAGTCCAGTATTTGTGTCTTTGTTTTCGATTTCCAGATCACGCCATACTTAGAGTCATGACAGAGTAGGACTCCCCAATTTCTGTGCCATCCGCAGTAGAAAAATAGTTCCAGTTAAAAAAACTAAGTCTGGAAAATTATGGCTAGGCAATTTTTAGTCCATTTGTAGACTTTTAAAAAAAATTGTTGCAGAGCAAAAAAGAGAGGAAAAAAGTGCAAAAAAAGTGAAAAAAGAGAAATTTGTTTTAGAGTGTGCTCCTCCCTTGTTTACGTGAAGTGTCGTGATTTTGTTAATGTTCTAGGCTCGCGTCTCTAGCACGGTATAGCCTAGGACCAGCACAGTACCATCGTTGAGCGTTTATTCAACTTTGCATCTTTGAATTGATTATTGCTGACCCTTTTTGCTACCATATTATAAGCCTTCCCAGTTCCACATACATCTACGTCGTGCGTTTGACTCTCCCTGGTAATCGCTCTATTCAAGTTTTGAGAGTTTTGACTACAACGGTTGCCAATCACCACCTGCCGCTTGGTAAGAACTGGTAAGAATTTGAGATTTGCTTGACGGATTTGTGACACACTGCCACTTTCTAGTAGTTTTTAGGATCATATTCTTGTGTGTTTCTATTGCTGCTAACCATGACAGGACCACAAGCCGACGAGGTTGACTGGGAGAACATGACGAAGAAGGAGCTTTATGATAAATTTCAGCAAATGTTGAGTCAATAAGTAGAAGACATCATGGCCACCTTCGGAAAGACACTGGAGAGGATTGATGACGTTGAGAAGACAATTGACACCAAGTTGGACGCCAAGTTCGATGAAGTACTCGCGCGTCTTCCACAACCACTGCCCGCTGCACCTGTCGCACCTCTATATCATCATCATCATCATCATCATCATCAACAACAACAACAATAACAACAACAACAACGACAACAACAACAACAACAACAACAACAACAACAACAACATCGCCTTCCAAATCAAGTGGGATGAGCATTGCATGTTCCCCTTGAGCTTGGTCAAAATTCTGGTGCCACTGTACCTACTGTTGATGCTTCTGTAGCTCCTGCTGCTACTGCAGAGGTGGATGACCATTACGAGGATGAGGTTGATCAAAATCAAAACTACGTGCAACCACCAGCACCACCACCACTAGGTCGTCCTCATGCATATCATCGCAACGGTAGGGCTGCACCACCACCTGAGGTACGAGATCATGACCATCTTCCTAAATTAAAATTGAATATTCCACCATTTGAGGGTAGATATGTTCCCGGTATATATCTTACTTGGGAGTTAGAAACCGAACAATATTTTACATGTTTACAATATCCTGAGGAGAGACGTGTTCCTGTTGCTGTTTGTGCTTTCACTAGTTTTGCATGTGTTTGGTGGTCTGAACATTGTAGATTATATCCTATTCCAGCTACTTGGGCTGCTTTAAAAAATGCTATGTGTACTCGCTGGGTTCCACCATATTATCAACGTGAATTGCTTCAAAAATTGCAGCGTTTGAGACAAGGAAAAAAATCTGTAGAAGAATATTATCAGGAATTACAAACTGGTATGATTAGATGTGGTATTGTTGAGGATAATGAAGCTATGCTTGCACGTTTTATGGGTGGATTAAATAAAGAGATTCAGACCATTCTAGAGTATAAGGAATATAATAATATCATTCGTTTATTTCATCTTGCTTGCAAAGCTGAACGTGAAGTGCAGGATCGACAGGCATTGGCGCAAACTAACTTTTCTGCAGGTCGACCTTCATCATGGACACCGCGTGCATCCTCTACTTCCACACGTTCTGCTGCACTGGCACCTCCGTCAGTTGCCACCTCCAACCGTGATACAAGAAAGCAGGCACAACCACCACTATCTGCCAAGACCACACCTTCTAGGCATGCACAAAGCTCTTCTTCATCCATGGAATCAACAGGGCAAACACATGATATTATTTGTTGTTGTTGCAAGGGTGGAGGTCATTATGCGAGAGAATGCCCATCTAAGCGTGTGATGATTGTTACTGAGGATGGTGGGTATGAGTCCGCTAGTGACTATGATGAAGAGACTTTAGCTCTTATTACAAGTGAAGAACACAGTGGAGATGATTCTGATCATGAGACGCAATACATGGTTGCTGAAGATGCTGACATGTATGAATGTTTAGTTGCTCAACGTGTTTTGAGTGTGCAGGTTACACAAACTGAGCAAAATCAGAGGCATAATTTGTTCCATACAAAGGGAGTTGTGAAGGAACGTTCTGTTCGCGTCATCATAGATGGAGGGAGTTGCAACAACTTGGATAACATGGAGATGGTGGAGAAGCTCTCTCTCACCACAAGACCACATCCACATCCTTACTACATCCAATGGTTCAACAACAGCGGCAAGGTTAAGGTAACACGTACTGTTCGTGTGCATTTTAGTATCTCTACATATGCTGATTATGTTGATTGTGATGTGGTACCTATGCAAGCATGTTCCCATTATTACTTGGTAGACCATGGCAATTTGATAAAAATTCTGTACACCATGATAGAAACAATCGGTATACTCTTATTCATAAGGATAAAAATATTACTTTGCTTCCTATGACTCCTGATTCCATTTTGAAAGATGATATTAATAGAGCTAATAAAGAAAAACAGGAGAAAATAAGAGTGAAAATTAGATTGTGGCAAAATAATTTGAGCAACAAATGAAGCCAAATAATAAACCATCTAGTGTTGCTTCTGAAATTAAATTGAAAAGTGCATGTTTACTTGCCACCAAATCTGATATTGATGATCTAGATTTCAGCAAATCTGTTTGCTATGCTTTTGTGTGCAAAGAGGCATTATTTTCTTTCGAGGATGTACCTTCCTCTTTACCTCCTACTGTCACTAACATTTTGCAGGAGTTCGCCGACGTCTTTCCACAAGACGTGCCACTGAGATTACCACCTATTCGAGGGATTGAGCATCAGATTGACTTAATTCCCGGTGCTTCGCCGCCAAACTGTGCGCCATATCGTACAAATCTAGAGGAGACGAAGGAGATTATGCGTCAAGTACAGGATCTACTCAACAAAGGTTATATACGCGAATCTCTTAGTCCTTGTGCTGTTCCTATTATATTAGTGCCAACAAAGGATGATACGTCGCGTATGTGTGTTGATTGTAGAGGCATTAATAACATGACTATTTGTTATCGTCATCCTATTCCTAGGCTAGATGATATGCTTGATGAATTGATTGGCTCTACAATATTCTCCAAAGTTGATTTGCGTAGTGGATACCATCAAATTCGTATAAAATTGGGAGATGAATGGAAAACAACATTTAAAACTAAGTTTGGATTATATGAGTGGTTAGTCATGCCTTTTGGGTTAACTAATGCACCTAATACTTTCATGAGATTAATGAACAAAGTTTTACGTGCTTTCATTGGATGATTTGTGGTAATCTATTTTGATGATATACTGATTTATAGCAGATCTTTGGAGGAACATTTGGAACATTTACGTGTTGTTTTCATTGCTCTACGTGATGCATGTTCGTTTGGCAACCTTGGGAAGTGCACCTTTTGCACCGACCGAGTATCTTTTCTTGGCTATGTTGTTACTCCACAGGGAATTGAAGTTGATAAAGCCAAGATTGAAGCTATTGAGAGTTGGCCGCAGCCAAAAACGGTCACACAAGTGAGGAGTTTTCTTGGCCTCGTTGGATTCTATAGGCGTTTTGTGAGAGATTTCAGCACCATTGCCGCACCTCTCAATGAGCTTACAAAGAAGGATGTGCCTTTTGTTTGGGGTACCGCACAAGAAGAAGCCTTCATGGTATTGAAAGATAAGTTGACACATGCTCCTTTACTCCAACTTCCTGATTTTAATAAGACTTTTGAGCTTGAATGTGATGCTAGTGGAATTGGATTACGAGGTGTGTTATTACAAGATGGCAAACCTGTTGCATACTTTTCTGAAAAATTGAGTGGGCCTAGTCTGAATTATTCTACTTATGATAAAGAATTATATGCTCTTGTTCGGACTTTAGAGACATGGCAACATTATTTATGGCCCAAAGAATTTGTTGTACATTCTGATCACGAATCTTCGAAACATATTAAAAGTCAAGCTAAACTGAATCGTAGACATGCTAAATGGGTTGAATTCATTGAGACTTTCCCTTATGTCATTAAACACAAGAAGCGTAAAGAAAATGTTATTGCTGATGCATTGTATCGTCGCTATACTATGCTTTCACAACTTGACTTCAAAATATTTGGTTTGGAGACCATCAAAGATCAATATGTGCATGATGTTCATTTTAAGGATGTAATGCAGAATTGTAAAGAAGGAACAATGTGGAACAAGTTCGTTGTTAATGATGGATTTGTGTTCCGTGCTAACAAGCTATGCATTCTAGCTAGCTCCATTCATCTTTTGTTGTTGCAGGAGGCGCATGGAGGAGGATTAATGAGACACTTTGGCGTGAAGAAGACGGAGGACGTACTTGCTACACATTTCTTTTGGCCAAAGATGAGACGGGATGTTGAGCGTTTTGTTGCTAGCTGCACTACATGTCAAAAAGCTAAGTCACGACTCAATCCTCATGGTTTATATATGCCTTTGCCTATACCTAGTGTTCCTTGGGAGGATATATCTATGGACTTTGTTTTAGGTTTACCTCGAACAAAGAAGGGGAGGGATAGCATATTTGTTGTCGTGGATAGATTCTTGAAAATGGCACACTTTATACCATGTCATAAAAGCGATGATGCTGATAATGTTGCTGATTTGTTCTTTTGTGAAATTATTCGCTTGCATGGTGTGCCAAATACTATTGTTTTAGATCGTGATACTAAATTTCTTAGCCATCTTTGGAGATGTTTATGGGCTAAGTTGGGGACTAAACTGCTTTTTAGTACTACTCGTCACCCCCAAACTGATGGACAAACTGAAGTAGTCAATAAAACATTGTCTATTATGCTTAGGGCTGTTTTGAAGAATAATAATAATAATATGGGAAGAATGCTTGCCTCATTTTGAATTTGCTTATAATCGTTCGTTGCATTCTATTACTAAGATGTGCCCTTTTGAAATTGTGTATGGTTTCCTACCTCGTGCACCTATTGATTTGTTGCCTCTTCCATCTTCAGAGAAGGTTAATTTTGATGCTAAACAATGTGCTGAATTGATTTTAAAAATGCATGAGTTAACTAAGGAAAACATTGAACGTATGAATGCTAAATATAAACTTGCTGGAGATAAGGGCAGAAAACATGTTGTGTTTGCACCTGAAGATCTTGTTTGGTTACATTTGCGTAAGGATAGATTTCCTAATTTGCACAAACCAAAGCTAATGCCACGTGCTGATGGTCCTTTTAAGGTGTTAGAGTAAATGATAATGCATATAAACTTGAGATGCCTGCATATTTTGGGGTTAGTCCCACTTTTAACATTGCAAATTTGAAGCCTTTTTGGGTGAGGAAGATGAGCTTCCGTCGAGGACGACTTCATTTCAAGAAGGGGAGGATGATGATGATATCAATACCATTGTTACACCCACAACCCCTTCTGCTATACATACTGGACCAATTACTAGAGCTCGCGCACGCCAATTGAATTACCAGGTACTCACGTTTCTTGGTAACGATTCTAATGTTCACGAGAATATGATGCTGCCTAAATTGGATACATTTGTTTTGCTTACAAATGAAGGGCCTAGCTTGGACAAGAAAGATGAACCTTGGAGCAATTTCAAGCATGGAGATGATGGCATGTGCAAGGGGAACTAGAATGACGTTACAAGTGATGATTCCATGACTTTGAAGCCACCATAATGAGTGCATAAAGCCTTAGACGAAATATACAAGATGCCACTTCATAAATGTCATCCAGAGGCTGTTCTAGGTGCTGCATCACCTTATTATTGGCCAGGCCCATGTAATTTTGAAATACTTGATTATAGGCTATTTGTAGAGTCCGTGTGTGTGGGGAAACAAGAGTTAGGGTTGGTTTCGGACCCCTCCCCCAAGGGCCACGAAATCCCTCCCCTCTTCCTCCATATATACAACCCTTAGGGCATTGTTTAGACTTTGGGTTTTGTTTAGATTAAAAATTCGCCATAGCTGCAACTTCGTGCACTTCATTTGTGTTCAACGATCAGACAAAGGCGTCATAGAACCCCACCTTCAATAATAAAGATTTCCTCTTATTCGCAATATCCAGATTGCAATCTCAGTTTCTTGCTTGTTCTTCGTTTTCTTGCAGGAAACAGACCATCATGGTCAGGTTGATCGTGCTCCGGCGTGGTCAATAACCCCTCGAAAGTTGGTTTAGCGATTGCTAAGACGAGACGCCTCACACGTTCGTAGTCGGATCATCAAGGTCGACTCCCACAGAAAACGATAGCCACCATCTCATCGAAACATCGGGACACCTACGCCTCTATCACTCTCCCTGCTTGACGAACGAGAAAGGGGAAAGAAACAGAAACTAGTGAAAGATAAACTTCATGGGGAAGATAAGGTGGAGGGGAAGGAAGCGGTGGTCCTGGACACATGGTGTGTAGAGAGAGAGAGAGAGAGGCTTACGGAAGAGAGTTTTCATCCGGCTGAATCTAAACATTTTCCTTGACATATGTAGAACAACAAGCAATGTGGAGAAACTTTGAAAAGTTTGCCTGCCATAATTATGCGGACTTCTTTCTAAAAATAAATAATAATCATTATGCAGACTTGCAACGGATGATCACTGGTATCTGGATGTCTTAATGGCGACCGGCCGATTTTTACATGGTTGATCGTGTAAGCAGGTTATAAAAATTTAAATAGTTGGCTACAACACGAGTATTAAAAAAACCTTTGTGAGAGAGGAAGGTGGGCCTACTTGATGAAACAATAGAAGTCTATAGCTAGCTATTGTATTGGACCTCCCGCTGCTCTACTCTTCCTTGTTAGCCGTGGCGCTCGCGGACGTGCCGGTTTTATGGTCACGACGGCAGGGCGCAGTCGTGGTGGAGCTAGCGATGTCCTCCTCGTCGCTCTTGTCGAACACCTTATTTGCCTCCTCGTCCATCTCCTTGTAGGCGTCCTGTAAATCCGCTTGATACTAGATGTACGGCCAGAGGTCGCGGTGGATTTTGTGGGCGGTGCGGTAGGAGTCGACCATCACCTTCTTCTCGGACGCATCCACGTCCGACACTATGGCTGTGCCGGCGGCGAGTTGCTCATCAGTGCGCCAGTGCTTGTCAAGGAGGCGGAGGTTGTAGGCCTGGTTGGCCCACGCCTGCCGGAACTTGGCCTCCCGCTCCTCCAGCACCATGTCCGTGTAGTGGGAATGGACCTCACCGATGGTGATGCCGGCATGCACCGGTGAGAGTGGCGTCAGTTCGTCCTCCTCCGCGTCCTCCATTAGGATGTTTGCAGCTCCAGCCTCCCTTGCCTGCCTGCCTGCCTACCAATCGGCTGCAATGCCGACAATCTCCTTTTCTGCTCGGATGAGAGGCTGTCCCAGAGCTCGAGGAGGCCATGGGGGTGTGGTGTAGAGAGGAGGAAGGGACCGGAGGATGATGGATGCAGCTATGCACTACAAAAAAAAGACACATTCGTGACATTTTGGGCCAAACGAATTTTTTTCTGTCATACATATGACACTTCTATGACGATAATTGTGACAAAACCCGGTATCATCATAGATGTGGTGGGCTCCTACTTCTATGACAAAAAATCATGACAGAAAATGGGCTTTTCGTCCTAGGCGGGCCGGAGATGCAGCTGCATGACATTCTTTGGGCTGTCCATGACGGAAAAAACCATGGTAGAAGCGAGGGGGAGGAAAATTTCGGGGAGTTCCCGGTTACGGTGGGAGGTCGGGGGCCGAGCGATGCGCGTTTCTCTCGTACATGTACGCGTGTGTGTGCGAGGTGTTGGCTCTAACTGAACCCGAGCGAGGCGTTGGGCTCTAACTGAACCCGAGCGATTGCACTGCAGGCTACGCGTTACTGAACCCAAGTGATCGATCGATGGCTGTTAACTAAACC
>NC_041382.1:311002272-311009894 GCF_002162155.2 Triticum dicoccoides | reverse complement strand
GGGGGGGGTGTTGGATGAACAATGAGCGGTGGCGTTGCCTCTGGATGAACAGGACCCCGTGGTGTGGAGGGCTGGATGAACAGTAGACGGTGGAGGGGTGCCCGTGGAGGGGTGGTTGAACAAGACCCCGTGGTGTGGAGGGCTGGATGAACAGTAGACGGTGGAGGGGTGGTTGAACAGTAGCTGGTGGAGTAGCGCGCGGTGGAGGCTGGATGAACATGAGCCCGTGGAGGCTGGAGGAGGTCGACGGTAGCCCGTGGAGGCTGGAGGAGGTCGACGGTGGAGATGAACAGTATCCCGTGGAGTCCCATTTTGCGGTACGCCACACCCCATGAACAGGACCCCCGTTTCGACCGTAGGAGGTCCGTTTCGTCCGTTTTGCGGTACGCCACACCCCTTCCTGATCAACAGGACCCCCGTTTCGACCGTAGGAGGTCCGTTTCGTCCGTTTTGCGGTACGCCACACCCCTCCCGATCAACAGGACCCCGTTTCGACCGTAGGAGGTCCGTTTCCTCTGTTTTGCTGTATGCCAGGGCTCGTTTCCATCGCCTATTCCGTCCAAGCCCTCCCGATGAACATGACCACGCATTCTGTTCCGACCCAGCCGGTTGGCTCCCACGCGTTCCGTTGCCTCCCGATGAACACGACGCATACCGTTACCTCCCCATGAACACGACGCATTCCGTTGCCTCCCCATGAACACGACGCATTCTGTTGCCTCCCCATGAACACGATGCATTCTGTTGCCTCCCCATGAACACGGCGACGACATTGTTTCTCCGTTCCGACCTAGCCATGTACACGAGCCCTGGCCATACGTAAGCGCGAGTAGGCGTTCGAGACCCCGCCCGTATGTACACATATGTGGCCGTATTTTCTTTCTTGCACCCTGGCCGCTGTACGTACGTGTACATGCTACGTGCGCGCCTCTACTACGACATGTGCGCGCCTCTACATCCACCAGTATATATGTACGTACACGTTCGCGACCAGAATGACAATGCTACGTACGCTTCGACCAGGTGGGTCCCGACTGTCAAGCACTTCCTTGCGTGCGAAGATATAGCTGGTGGGTCCCAGCAGTCAGGGGGAAATGTTTTTTTCACGAAATACGGTGGACCGTCCGGTGGGTCCCCGCTGTCAGGTGGAGGAATAATTATTTTGCACGTAATAAGGAGGCACTTCCTTGCTGCGGCCCTGGACCCAGCTGTCAGCCTCTCCACGTACAGTCCACGTCCGATGGAAGCCGTTCCTTGACCATGTTGACCACGCCGCGCCGAGAGCACCAGGGCGGTGGACGACGGCGAGGCCTAGGAAGGGGACACCGCGGAGCCGGGGAAGATGCGGCAGTGGATGCCCACGCGTAGAGGAGTACGAGGGTTCACTGGTTCGCTGCGGTGTGAGGCTGCCATCGCCGCAGAATAACAGGGGCTGTGGGTGAGTAGAGGGATGGCCTGGCCAGTGGTGGGAGTAGTAGGGGGCGGTGAGGCCTCCGCCGCATCGCAGCCGACCACGGGAGGCAGGAGCACGAGGCACGACCGGCGCTGGTTTGGGCGGCTGGAGCAAGAAGACCAGATGTTGAAGAAGCACTACGGCCGTTGGATGGACATCGTACGGTCACTGGAGCTAGAATCGTGCATATTGACTAAGTTGACAAAGCCCTCCGTCCCCGTCAACTTAGTAGGCCCACAAGTCAGCCTGCCACTATACTGGGTCCCAGCTAACAGGGGGAGTATTTATTTTTTGTGCGTAATAAGGAGGCACTTCCTTGCGTGCGAACATACAGCTGGTGTGTCCGAGCTGTCAGCGGTGGTAATGTTTTTCTCAGGAAATACAGAGGCCCTTTCGGTGGGTCCCTGATGTTAGGTGGAGGGCATTATTTTGCGCGTAATAAGGAGGCATCTCCTTGCGTGCGGCCGTGGACCCAGCTGTCGGCCTCTCCACGTATAGTCCACTTCAGATGCATGTCGTTGACCACGTTGACCAGGCCGCGCCGAGAGCACCAGGGCGGTGGACGATGACGAGGCCTAGGAAGGGAACGACATAGAGGCAGGGAAGACTCGGCAGTTGTTTCCCACGTGGAGGGGAGTACGACTGTACGAGGGTTTACTAGTTCGTCTGCCGTCGCCGGAGAAGAATAGCAGGTGTGGGTGAGTAGAGGGATGGCTAGGCCAGCGGTGGGAGTACGATGGGGCGGTGAGGCCTGCACGGCAGCAGAGCCGGCCGCGTGAAGGAGGGAGCAGGCAGTTGATACGTCCAGTTTGCGTCATGCTTTTATGTTAATATTTATTGCATTATGGGCTGTTATTTCACGCTATGTCACAATACTTATGGCTATTCTCTCTTATTTTACAAGGTTTACCATGAAGAGGGGGAATGCCGGCAGCTGGAATTTTGGCTGGAACAGGAGCAAATATTGGAGACCTATTCTGCGCAACTCCAAAAGTCCTGAAACTCCACGGAATATCTTAAAATAAATAAAGAAGAATCGTCGCCAAAGATGAAGGCCAGGGGGCCCACACCCTGCTCACGAGGGTGGGGGGCGCGCCCCTCCCCCCTGGGCGCGCCCCCCTACCTCGTGGGCCCCCTGGTGGCTCTCTGACGCCCATCTTCTCCTATATGAAGTCTTTGGATGAGAAAAAAAATCATAAGCAACCTTTCGGGACGAGACTCCACCGCCACGAGGCGGAACCTTGGCGGAACCAATCTAGGGCTCCGGCAGAGCTGTTCTGCCGGGGACACTTCCCTCCGGGAGGGGGAAATCATCACCATCGTCATCACCAATGCTCCTCTCATCGGGAGAGGGCAATCTCCATCAACATCTTCACCAGCACCATCTCATCTCCGAACCCTAGTTCATCTCTTGTATCCAATTCTTGTCTCTAAGTCCGGGATTGGTGCTAGTAGGTTGCTAGTAGTGTTGATTACTCCTTGTAGTTGATGCTAGTTGGTTTACTTGGTGGAAGATCATATGTTCAGATCCTTTATGCATACTATTACCCCTCTTATTATGAACATGAATATGCTTTGTGAGTAGTTACGTTTGTTCCTGAGGACACGAGAGAAGTCTTGCTATTAGTAGTCATGTGAATTTGGTATTCGTTCGATATTTTGATGAGATGTATGTTGTCTAACCTCTAGTGGTGTTATGTGAACGTCGACTACATAACACTTCACCATTATTTGGGCCTAGAGGAAGGCATTGGGAAGTAATAAGTAGATGATGGGTTGCTAGAGCGACAGAAGCTTAAACCCTAGTTTATGCGTTGCTTCGTAAGGGGCTGATTTGGATCCATATGTTTCATGCTATGGTTAGGTTTACCTTAATACTTTTGTTGTAGTTGCGGATGCTTGCAATAGAGGTTAATCATAAGTGGGATGCTTGTTCAAGTAAGAACAACACCCAAGCACCGGTCCACCCACATATCAAATTATCAAAGTACCGAACGCGAATCATATGAGCGTGATGAAAACTAGCTTGACGATATTCCCATGTGTCCTCGGGAGCTCTTTTCCTTATATAAGAATTTGTCCGGCTTGTCCTTTGCTACAAAAAGGATTGGGCCACCTTGCTGCACCTTATTTACTTTTGTTACTTGTTGCTCGTTACAATTTACCTTATCACAAAATTATTTGTTACCACTTATTTCAGTACTTGCAGAGAATACCTTGCTGAAAACCGCTTATCATTTCCTTCTGCTCCTCGTTGGGTTCGACACTCTTACTTATCGAAAGGACTACGATAGATCCCCTATACTTGTGGGCCATCAGCAGTCCCACCGGCGCTTGTTTGAGCGGCTGGAGCAGGAAGAGCAGAGATTGAAGAAGCACGACGGCCGTTGGATAGCCATCCAACAGTCACTGCTTGTGCGTCAACCTTTTTTAGGAAAGCCTCAAATCTGTGGAAAACAGCATACAGACCATCTGCCATTATTTCTAATAATTTGCAGCCCATTTGCTAATTATTAAGGTTTTTTTGGAGCCCATATTCTTTTTGTTAGCATTACAGCCCATATTGTGGCCACGGTTAAAAAATTATACGAAATTTTGCATATCTCGGTGTGGTCCGAACTGTTTTTAATCCCGAAATTTCGACTCACATTCAAACTGATTTTAAAAATAAATGTATATCAATATAAAATCCAACAAATTCTCCACGCATAAAAATTAATGTAATTTAAAATCTTGAAATGAAACCGGTTTGATGTGTTTTAAAAATGTACAACCCATTTCTCATTACTGATGGGCCATTTTCTCGGCCAGCCGAATGAAAGCTCTCCTCGTCTTGAAAGATTTGCAGCCCAACAGGCCTGACAAAGCGACTTACTTGGAAAATCACAAAAAACTGGGCTGTGGCCGTGGACCCAGCTGTTAGCCTCTCCACGTACAGTACTCTTTCGATGGAATGTCGTTGACCATGTTGACCACGCCGTGTCGAGAGCACCAAGGCGGTGGACAACGATGAGGCCTAGGAAGGGGACGACGCGGAGCCGGGGAAGACGTGACAGTGGATGCCCACGCGGAGAGGAGTACGAGGGTTCACTGGTTCGGGTGCGGTGTGAGGCTGCCGTCGCCGTAGGGCCTGGCGAGCAGTGGGAGTAGTAGGGGCGATGAGGCCCCAAGGGCAGCACAACCGGCCACTGGAGGCAGGAGCAGGCGGTCTCCTCGGCGCTGGTTTGGGCGGCTGGTGCAAGAAGAGCAGCGATTGAAGAAGCAGCAGGACCGTTCGATTCAAATCCAACGGTTACTGCTGCTAGAATCGTTTGTTGACTAAGTTGACAAGCCCTGCGTACGTGTCAACTTAGTAGGCCCACAGGCCAGCCTCCCAACCGGTGCGCCCCAGATGTCAGTGGGAGGAATCATTTTTTTTCGCGTAATAAGGAGGCAGTTGATTGCGTGCGGCCAGGCCAGCGGAGGGAGTAGGGTGGGCCGAGGAAGCCTGCGCGGCATCATAGCGGGCCACAAGAGGAGGGAGCAGGCAGTCCCACCAGCGCTAGTTTAGGCGGCTGGAGCAGGAAGATCAGAGATTGAAGAAGCACGTCGGCCGTTGGATGGACATCCAATAGTCACTGCTGCTAGAATCGTGTGTTCACTCACAAAGCCTTGCGTAAACAAGCCAGCCTCGAAATCTATGGCGTGTATAGCCCATTTGCTATTATTTTTATAATTTTTACTCATTTTCTAATTCATATGGAATTTATTACAACCCGTTTTCCATTTTTAGAATTTCTGGCCATTTTCTGGTTAGTACCAGGGTCAAAAAATTAACTAAATATGTGAGAAATTTTGAAAATTCGCAAATTTTTGCTGGGGAACGAAATATTCTTAATCCAAAAATTAATATCCATACTAAAACAAATTTAAAATTAAATTAGTACTATGTCATGTTAAATCCAATGAAATACGTATAAGATATGAGTGAAGAACAAAAGCAAAAAAAAGAAACTTATATCCCATTTGCTATAACTTTTTTGGAATTTTCAACCCCTTTTGATATTACTTTTAACAGACATTGACCATACTCTTAAGCCAGGCCAGAATGCATCCCTCCTCGTCTTGAAAGATTTGCAGCCCAGTAATTCGGAGAAAACAAATAGGCCTAGCTTGGGTATTCTTCAAAAAGAAATACTGGGCTACCTATTTTTCCCAAAGAACTGGTGCACGAGCATTTAGCTTTATTTATTTACTTATTTATGTTTAGGGGACCATGAGCATGTACCTGGGCCGGATTCATGTGAGAGCCTCCCTTCCAGTTAATTATGGGCTTCTCTATTGGGCCTTCATCAGTGGGTTGCATGTTATCAACAAGTGGAAAATGTGTTCTGTATGAAAAACAGTATGCGCTACGTATGGTATGGGGCACTAAAGGATTGAACCGTGCAACGACTTCCAAAACATTGTGTTTGTCGTTCTAACAACACATTTATTCAACCAACAGATGAAATATACTACTGATTGTACATTGAAAACAGCAGCAGCAGCAACTAGGGCTGGGGTGCAACAGAAGCAGTAAGTAGGCCAGAAGAGTGAAGACGCAGCTCTCTCTTCCAAACGAAACATCAGCCATCATTACAAAAGGGCTACCAAAAAAGAACAAGTGTATGCATCAAACTAAATAAAGATCCTACTACACCAAGTGTACGCATCTAACTAACTGGCTCAGTTGGACGTTACTATTTATTAAGCTGTGGAGATTGGCTGACGGCTTGAACCAGATGGGTGCCTGACGGGGGAAACTCCAGCCAGCAGGTCGAAGTCTGATACTTGCGACCCTCTCTCCTACTTTGGGCTGCAGAGCGTGGCAGCACATATCAGGGTATGGTGCATGCAGAGACGCATGGTACACTGTGTACACACAATTTTGCCTGATGAACGAAACCGTGCTGCCACCATGATCCTTGCCGTCGGTTATCTCCTGGTTAATCGGATAATTCAGTCCGACAAACAGAGAGCATGTACCAAGGCTACTTACCAGCCTCCAGTCAAAAATTCCTGAAGGCCCAGAGAAGCTGGGATCCTGCTCAAAGACCTTGCAGTGACTGTGATTGTATTCCGTGAAACAACACGTCCGGTACGTGCGAACAATCATCAATCTTTCGCTGTCGTCTGATCGAGCCAGGAACCACCTGCAACTGCCATGCTGCTTTTCTTTGAAAGGTTCTAGGATTAGGAAGGGTAGGGATACCAGACGACCTACAACATCATATCAAGTTGGAGTCAAATAAAAAAGGGCTCTTGATTTATTCAATCTTAAGAACAACATGTTATGAGCATGAATATTTTTCAGCAAATGTTGACAGTAATATAAGCAAGCCATCATGATATCATAGGAAAGTAACATACTGCTGTAATAGCCGTTTGTAACGATGACTGGAGTAGGCCAGCAATACGTCCAGCCATAGAAGGAGTCGACATCGTAAATGTAGCCCTTGTATTCAATGGCATCAGAGAACCATGGAGGATGTATGATCTTGCGATGGACGTGCAGATTTATCCACTTACCGCAGTGACCTGTCAGATAGGCGAGACCGCGGTTGAAGAACGCAATTAGCCTGAAGTCTTTATAATTCGCAGATCTTGTGGGCACTTGGCAGATTATAACCTTGAGCAAATCAAACTTGGTATCATGTTGGCTACTGTAAGATTCCGAGTATTCTGGGCCGCAGTGCCAAAGCAGTGTAGTGTTAATAGAAGGAAGGGGGATCAATCGCCGGGTGTATACCTCCACGAGCATCCAGCTACCACGAGTCGACGAGCACCATCCAAGACGTGTTCATGCCGACCCAGTACATACCGTTAATGTAGTTGAGGCTGACGAGGATCGGATCGCAGTCAAGGGGGTTGGTGCTTGCCACCCTACGACCGTTATGCTGCGTGACACGCCGTTTTTGAAGATCAGGCAGCATCAGCAAGCAAGGAGCTGGCTTAAAAAGCTCCGGCCTGAGGGCTTTGAGTAAACGGTATAGCCCCGACGAGCATGCGATGAGCGGCATGGTACTGAGATTGTCCACACACGAAACAATGAGCTTGATTACCTCTGTGGGGAGCGAATTCCAGCCACTCTTTCGGTGGATGCTACTCGGTTCTGCCATTGTTAGTGCTTGGGTTTCGGACGAGGGGG